>NC_141098.1:7500-261593 GCF_041138505.1 Cibotium barometz | reverse complement strand
AATGATGCCCAGTGCGCAGGACTAGTAGAAATCCATCGTGTCCGCGAACTCTCGACAGTGAAGGTGAAGAGTGACCCGATTACTAGATACCTACAGGTCATAAACCGTAAGCCTTCAGCCTTATGCAAATACCATCATGAACAAGTGGTCCTTAGAATGGGGTGAGAATGGAAGAGCTACTAGAGGCGTTCCGAAAACAAAACTTGAAGGGGTAGAGGCACCCTCTTCCGTCGGGGCAAGTGGGCCAGAGGCCCTGGAAATGGCCAACTTTCTTCCCCGACCTAGGAAGTTGGCCATTTTGCTAAGTGTTCCTTTTGGAACCCGGCCTTCCCTTTAGTCAAGTGGCTGAAGCCTCTGACTAGTAAGTGCTATTTCCCACTCCTTTAACATAACCAACGTTGAGGGCGTCCCAAAACGCAAGTTATATTTTCGAAATGGAGATTGCAGTGGAAGGCCTCATAATGAGATTGATTCAATAGTGTCCGTGGAAGCCATATGTAGTGGAAGTCGCACGCACGGTTATGAAGGGGTTCGCGTCTATGCGTGGAGTGTGGATGGGAGCCTGTGTCACCCTATTCGTTCTATGATCTATGGATCTACTAGAATCACTAACTTTGAAGAATCAGCCAAGACTTTCACTGGATATGAAATCACTGTGCTCAGTGCTTAATCTAGTGATATCTTTATGGGGATCCCATTCATTGCTGCAGGTTTCTCATCCAAGATCACTACAGTTTCTTTTCGAGCGACGGCCTATGGGTACCGGGAGATTGCAACCAATCTCAGTATTACCAGGGCACCTTATGCTGGAGTGTGGAACCCATCACTACCTCGTAAGAGCATGAGACTATAGCATGTTACAAAAGCGCGGTTGGGGGCTAGGAGGTGAGGGGTACCACGTGAACTCTATAGTGTCACATGAGAGAAGCCGCCTGTTTGGCGAATCGAAAGATGCATAAAGGAATTTTTTAATTACAAAAGTGTTATTATCACTAAATTTGATTTTTATGCATAGAAAGATGCATAAAGATTTTTTTAAATTACAAAAGTGTTATTCTCATTAAATTTGATTTTTATGCATAGAAAGATGCATAAAGGAATTTTTTTATTACAAAAGTGTTATTCTCATTAAATTTGATTTTTATGCATAGAAAGATGCATAAAGGAAGTTTTTTATTACAAAAGTGTTATTCTCATTAAATTTGATTTTTATGCATAGAAAGATGCATAAATAAATTTTTTTAATTACAAAAGTGTTATTCTCATTAAATTTAATTTTTATGCATAGAAAGATGCATAAAAGAATTCTTTTTATTACAAAAGTGTTATTCTCATTAAATTTGATTTTTATGTATAGAAAGATGTATAAAGGGATTCTTTTTATTACAAAAGTGTTATTCTCATTACATTTGATTTTTATGCATAGAAAGATGCATAAAAGAATTCTTTTTATTACAAAAGTGTTATTCTCATTAAATTTGATTTTTATGCATAGAAAGATGTATAAAAGAATTCTTTTTATTACAAAAGTGTTATTCTCATTAAATTTGATTTTTATGCATAGAAAGATGCAGATTGGAATTTTTTTTATTACAAAAGTGTTATTCTCATTAAATTTAATTTTTATGCATAGAAAGATGAAGATAAATTTTTTTTTATTAAAAAAGTGTTATTCTCATTAAATTTGATTTTTATGCATAGAAAGATGCAGATATGAATTTTTTTAATACAAAAGTGTTATTCTTAATAAATTTGATTTTTATGCATAGAAAGATGCATAAAGAAATTTTTTTTATTACAAAAGTGGTATTCTCATTAAATTTGATTTTTATGCATAGAAAGATGTATAAATGAATTTTTTTAATTACAAAAGTGTTATTCTCATTAAATTTGATTTTTATGTATAGAAAGATGTAGAAAGAAATTTTTTTTATTACAAAAGTGTTATTCTTTTTATGCATAGAAAGATGCAGAGAGGAATTTGTTTTATTATAAAAGTGTTATTCTCATTAAATTTGATTTTTATGCATAGAAAGATACATAAAGAAATTTTTTTTAATTACAAAAGTGTTTTTCTCATTAAATTTGATTTTTATGCATAGAAAGATGCATAAAGGATTTTTTTAATTATAAAAGCGTTATTCTTATAAAAATTAATTTTTATGCATAAATATATGCATAAAGAAATTCAGTAAAATAGTAACTGAATTATCAAACCTTTTCGAGAAAAATAGATCAGGAAAAATCTTATCCGACTCGAACCTTGAATCAGACTATGACCAAGATCGAACTCTTTCATCAATTTTGAGGAAAGAAGGTGTGGCCAGTTTAGAAAAATACATTCAAAACTCCCGCCAAATCTGAAACTAAGTGTGAGACCCTTCAAATTGATCTATGGATCAAGGTTATAGAATTCGAGGAATTTTGGTATAAAATTTTGCATTCTGATCATGGGGACACTGATTCAAGAAATACTCCTTGGATTCAAAAGAAAATCAAACTGAAAACTGTCATGGGAATCGGGATGTAAATGAATGATATGGAATATGAAGAATGGATGTGAATGTGTGTGTGAAGAATGGATATAGATAGACGTGTATGTGAAGAATGGATGTGGATGTGTATGTGAATAATGGATGTGAATGTGTATGTGAAGAATGGATATCGATGTGTATGTGAAGAATGGATGTGGATGTGTATGTGAAGAATGGATGTGGATGAGTATGTGAAGAATGGATGTGGATGTATGTGAAAGAATGGATGTGGATGTGGATGTGTATGTGAAAGAATGTGACGTGATGTAAAGAGATGTGATGTGACATGAATATATGTGGATGTGAAGTGATGGATATGAATGTATGGATAGATGTGAGTAATCGTACATGTGAATGATTGGATGGATGTGGGTGAATAAGATATGTTTATGAATGAGATATGATAGAAGTGATGTGATATAATGTGGATAGAATGTATGTGATGGGATGGTTATGAGAATGAATGTGGTGGATATGAATGAATGAATGTAAATGATATGAATGAATGTGATGTGATGGATGTAAATGGATATGATGTAAATGAATGTGATGGACGTGAATAGATGTGATGTGATGTGAATCGAGATGTGAATGAATGAGATGTGATGTCATGTGAATCGGGATGTGAATGAATGAGATGTGATGTAAATTGGGATAGATATGATATGTGATGTGAATAAATATGAAGTGATGAGATGTGGATATGTGTAGATGCGAGTGGATGAGATCTAATGCGGATAAATGAGAATAGATGTGATGAGATGAAAAAATGATGTGATGAGAATGAGAATACATATGAGATGAATGAGGATTGATGTGGAACAATGTGGAAAGATGAGAGTTCATTATAGAAATTGTATTTATGACCTGTTTTTAAATGACTGTTTTATGTCAAATATGCTAGGGAAGCATGACTGTCTTGTGAATGAGGTCGTGGTGGAGACCTATCAAATAAAGTTGCAACAGCTGACAAAGAGTCAACGGAGGACAACTCGCGTAGCAAGGTCGGCCGAGATCTTGACCAGCCTCGGTTCGATTTAAATGGTGAGCTTTCGGTACGGTGGATAAGGGACCAAGGAAGTGGCCTATGAGTGAAGCGCTAGGTGACTTGCGAAGGATCCTAGAGGGTGTTGACCATACGATGCTTGGGCTCTGGATCACCGAAGATATCCACACGGAGAAAGATATTGGAACAAGGACTAAGAGTTGTTTTCTGAATTCGGGCATGGATCTGGTTGATTGACCTTGCTGGTCCTCAACGAATAAGTCCATGGCTCTTTTATATGGATTTGTTGGTTGATCTTGTTGATCTTCAATGGAGATTCTATTTTGATTTTTATAAGTGAAAATATCACTGGTTACTATGAGCTAGGAACTATCGAAAAGGCCCCTGAGTGGGCAGGTGGTGAGCGTTCTGGTTGTTGCCAATGATGCCATAGGTACACCAATGAAGGAAATTAGAATTCAACCGGATATTTTGGAGGATTATGATGAGTGATACTATAGTTTCATTAAAGGATTGTTTTAAAGACAACTGAATCTGTGAAAAAGGCAATTTCATATTGGGTGTGTAAGTGGTGTGTCTAGTTTTAAGTTTGCATGAATATCCAGCTAGGGGGCCTGGGAACTCTTTTCCTTAGTACCCGGGATAAAACCTAACCAAATTCTTAAATGGATCCCATCACTACAGTGGTTGGTGGTTGGCTAACCCACGGGACTGGATGGAGTTAAGCTGGACTGATGGATCCCTAAAATGAGACTAAATTCTGTTATGGTACGATAGATGAAGTAAATCCCGGATAAAAATTGTTCTATGGAAAAGAATCAACAGTTGTGCCTCTCAATGAGGAAAAAAGCGTTGGTCTTTATGATCCAAGTGTAATCTTTTCCTTGATCTGACTATGGGACTTAACGGGTTTGGTCAGATCAGTTCAGTTAGTTAAGGCTTTTGACTACGTTAGAGTAAAAATATCCCGGAGGAATCGCCCATGTTTTCTGGGTGAGGGAAGTTTTTTCGGGTTCGATTTTTGGAAGAAACGAGGGATTAGTCTCTTGTTTGGATATACGTAGGCGAGGCCCCAAGTGAGGGATCTTGCCCCGCGCAAGAAGTATTACTTCCGCTGCTAGCACCCCAGAATTCATTGCGCGGTAGGGACAGGAATCTTTCAGCTGCTGCTCGTATCAGAGCAAATTGGCTAAAGTGGATTGACCGAGAAACCAAAAATGTCAAAAAATTATGAAGTAACAGTAAAAAGTTAGAAATGTGTGATGACAAATTAATATTCAAACCGAAATTCATAAATTAGTAATTGGGTCTTCAAATGGAAGTACTGCAATTGCATGGAATCCCTGACTTGCTTGAGACCTAGCCATGATGGTATTTGCCTTATAATTTCAAAGACCGTGACTACCCGTATGTACTGAGGGTATAGCTGCAGCTCTTTATTACTGGCAGTATATAATACGAGTAAATCTAAGACCTTGAAATTATAAGCAAAAATGCTATCCAGATGATGAATTCGAATGTGGTTGATATGATTTTAAAAACTCTGGTTGAGAACTGATGAGTTGATTTGGATTCTGATTGAAAAATGATGATTCTTGAGTTTTGGTTAAAAAGCGATAAGCTGAGCAAAATCACAATGAGGATGAATGGGACGAGTCCCTGTGATGATGTTATCCTATTTTGGCCTGGAGAGAGAAAATGTCTAGAGGGAGGTAATTCAAAATTGAGATATTTTTGGATATAAAAATCCTCCTAGTGTCTAAAATGATTTCCGCTGAAACAGAAATTCAAAAAGAACTTTCCAATGTGCAATTGGAATTAATTGAAAATAGGTAAAAAGGACCTTAGCGTAAGGATCCAGATTTTTAGAAATTTTTGGATTATGGTCCAATTAAGGTTCCTATGGACCAATAAGATTAATCCAAATGTAAGGAGGAGATAAATTGAAGAATAAAAGAAAAACCTCTCAAAAATGAGTAAATGCTCACATAAGATGAAGAGTGGACAAGGACCAAAGAAAACAATTAAAAAACTGAATTTTGACACCTCAGTATGGAGATCTCCCCTCATGAAGTAGGCACCTTTTTTCTTATCATTATCCTAATTTTAAATCAATAAAATGAGATATTTCATCTCTCCTCTCTCCTATTTCAAAACTAGATCCAAAAAGTAAGTTGAATTGATCTAAAAATGGTCAAAAATTGACCAAACTGATCTAGAAAATTCTAGAATCAGTTTGCTTGGTTAGAGGCTCACTTTTTCCTATAAATTAAATGTTATGCCTTGATGAAAAGGCCACCCTCTTCTCTTCTTTACATTAGTCTTTCTTAATCTTAGAAAGATTAACTAAGAGATTAATTAAACTCTTCTTATTATTTACTCTTTTGAATTTTAGAAAATTGTGTAGATTAGAGTTCTATGAATCTAATTTGCATTAATTTAAGTTAAAATAGAATGATAAAAATGAGAAATGGTCAGCCATACAAAGGAGGTTATAGTAAAATTTTTTAAAATTTTGTGAAAAAGAAAGTTTGTTTTTATGTTATTTCAAAAGAGTAATTCTCACCATTTTTGCATCTAAAAGAAATATTCTAATTACTCCATGTACATATTCACCTATGAATATGCATAGATATCACTGATATTAATTATTAAATTTGATTTATATGCATAGAAAGATGCATAAAGCAAAATTTTTATTATAAAAGTGTTATTCTCATTAAATTTAATTTCTATGCATAGAAAGATGCATAATAAAATTTTTTTTATTATAAAAGTGTTATTCTTATTAAATTTGATTTTTATGCATAGAAAGATGCATAAAGGAATTTTTTTTATTATAAAAGTGTTATTCTCATTAAATTTGATTTTTATGTATAGAAAGATGCATAAAGGAATTTTTTTATTACAAAAGAATTATTCGCAAATAAATTTAATTTTTATGCATAGAAAGATGCATAAAGGAATTTTTTTAATTACAAAAGTGTTATTCTCATTAAATTTGCATAGAAAGATGCATAAAGGAATTTTTTTTATTACAGAAGAATTATTCTCATTAAATTTGATTTTTATGCATAGAAAGATGCATAAAAGAATTTTTTTTATTACAAAAGTGTTATTCTCATTAAATTTGCATAGAAAGATGCATAAAAGAATTTTTCTATTACAAAAGTGTTATTCTCATTAAATTTGATTTTTATGCATAGAAAGATGCACAAAGGAATTTTTTTTAATTACAAAAGTGTTATTCTCATCAAATTTGATTTTTATGCATAGAAAGATGCATAAAGGAATTTTTTTTATTACAAAAGTGTAATTCTCATCAAATTTGATTTTTATGCATAGAAAGATGCATAATTTTTTTTTAAATTATAAAAGTGTTATTCTCATCAAATTTGATTTTTATGCATAAAAAGATGTATAAAGAAATTTTTTAATTATAAAAGTGTTATTCTCATCAAATTTGATTTTTATGCATAGAAAGATGCATAAAGAATTTTTTTAATTACAAAAGTGTTATTCTCATTAAATTTGATTTTTATGCATAGAAAGATGTATAAAGAATTTTTTTTATTTTTACAAAAGTGTTATTCTCGTTAAATTTAATTTTTATGCATAGAAAGATGCGTAAAGAAAATTTTTTTATTACAAAAGTGTTATTCTCATTAAATTTGATTTTACATATAGAACGATGTTGAAAGGAATTTTTTTACTACAAAAGTGTTATTCTCATTAAATTTGATTTTTATGTATAGAAAGATGAAGAAAAGAATTCTATTTATTACAAAAGTGTTATTCTCATTAAATTTAATTTTTATACATAGAAAGATGTATAAAGAATTTTTTTTATTATAAAAGTGTTATTCTCATTAAATTTAATTTTTATGCATAGAAAGATGCATAAAAGAATTTTTTTATTACAAAAGTGTTATTCTCATTACATTTGATTTTTATGCATAGAAAGATGTAGAAAGGAATTTTTTTATTACAAAAGTATTATTATCATTAAATTTGATTTTTATGCATAGAAAGATGCATAAAGGTATTTTTTAAATTACAAGTGTTATTCTCATTAAATTTAATTTTTATGCATAGAAAGATGCATAAAGGATTTTTTTATTATAAAAGTATTATTCTTATAAAAATTAAATTTTATACATAAATAGATGCATAAAGAAATTCAGTAAAATAGTAACTGAATTATCAAACCTTTTCGAGAAAGATAGATCAGGAAAAATCTTATCCGACTCGAACCTTGAATCAAATTATGACCAAGACCAAACTCTTTCGTCAGTTTTGAAAAATCGAATTAAAACTCCCACCAAATCTGAAACTAAGTTTGACTCAAATTAATCTGTGGATCAAGGTTATAGAATTCGATGAATTTTGGTATAAAATTCAGAATTTCGATCAAGAAGTTTTGGGGATACTGATTCAAGAAATACTCCTTGTATTCAAAAGAAAATCAAACTGAAAACTACATAGGAATGAGATGTGATGTCATGAAAATCGGGATATAAATGAATGATATGGGATGTGAAGAATGGATATGGATATGTATGTGAAGAATGGATGTGAATGTGTATGTGAAGATGTGTATGTGAAGAATGGATGTGAACGTGTATATGAAGAATGGATGTGGATGTGTATGTGAAGAATGGATGTGGATGAGTATGTGAAAGAGTGGATGTATGTGAAAGAATAGATGTGGGTGTGTGTGAAAGAATGTGATGTGACATGAATATATGTGGATGTGATGTGATGTGACATGAATATATGTGGATGTGAAGTGATAGATATGAATGTATGGATAGATGTGAGTAGTCATACATGTGAACAATTGGATGGATGTGGATGAATGAGATGAGATGTGTATGAATGAGATATGATAGAAGTGATGTGATATAATGTGGATAGAACGTATGTGATGGGATGGTTATGAGAATGAATGTGGTGGATATGAATTAATGAATGTGAAGGATATGAATGAATGTGATATGATGGATGTGATGTAAATGAATTTGATGGACCTGAATAGATGTGATGTGATGTGAATCAGGATGTAAATGAATGAGATGTGATGTCATGTGAATCGGGATGTGAATGAATGAGATGTGATGTAAATTGGGATAGATGTGATATGTGATGTGAATGAATATGATGTGATGAGATGTGGATATGGGTAGATGCGTGTGAATGAGATCTGATGCGGATAAATGAGAACAGATGTGATGAGATGAAAAATGATGTGATGAGATGTGGATATAGGTAGATGTGAGTGGATGAGATCTAATGCGGATAAATGAGAACAAATTTGATGCGGATAAATGAGAACAGATGTGATGAGATGGAAAATGATGTGATGAGAATGGGAATACATATGAAATAAATGAGGATTGATGTGGAAAAATGTGGAAAGACGAGAGTTCGTTATAGAAATTGTATTTGTGACCTGTTTTTAAATGACTGTTTTATGTCAAATATGATGGGGAAGCATTTTGACCGTCTTGTGAATGAGGTCGTGGAGACCTATCTGATAAAGTTGCAACAGCTGACGGAGAGTCAACGGAGGACGTCTCGAGGTCGGCTGAGGTCTTGACAGCCTCGGTTCAATTTAAATGGTGAGCTTTCGGTACGATGGATGAGGGACCAAGGAAGCGGCCTATGAGTGAAGCGCTAGGTGCTCGGGCTCTAGGTCGCCGAAGATATCCACACGTGCATCGGGGAAGATATTGGAACAAGGAGTAAGAGTTGTTTTCTAAATTCGGGTATTGATCTGGTTGATTGATCTTGCTGGTCCTCAACGGATGAGTCCATGGCTCTTTTATATGGATCTATTGGTTGATCTTGCTGATCTTCAATAGAGATTCCATTTTGATTTTTATAAGTAAAAATATTGCCGGTTACTATGAGCTAGGAACTATCGAAAAGGTCCCTGAGTGGACAGGTGGTGAGCGTTCTAGTTGCCAATGATGCCATAGGTACACCCATGAAGGAAAAATTAGAAATTAGGATTCAACCGAATATTTTGGAGGATTATGATGAGTGATACTATAGTTTCATTAAATGATTGTTTTAAAGACAGCTAAATCTGTGAAAAAGGCAATTTCATATCGGGTGTGTAAGTGGTGTGTCTAGTTTTAAGTTTGCATGAATACCCGGCTAGGGGACCTGGAAACTCTTTTCCTTGGTAGCCGGGACAAAACCTAACCAAATTCTTAAATGGATCCCATCACTACAGTGGTTGGGTGGTTGGCTAACCCACAGGACTAGATGGGATTAAGCTGGACTGATGGATCCCTAAAATGAGACTAAATTCTGTTATGGTACGATAGATGAGGTAAATCCCGGATAAAAATTGTTCTATGAAAAAGAGTCAACGGCTGTGGCTCTCAATGAGGAAAAAAGCGTTGGTCTCTATGATCCAAGTGCAATCTTTTCCTTGATCTGACTATGGGACTTAACGGGTTCGTTCATATTAGCTCAGTTAGTTCAGGCTTTTGACTACGTTAGAGTAAAAATATCCTAGAGGAATCGCCCGTGTTTTTCGGGTGAGGAAAATTTTTTCGGGTTCGGTTTTTGGAAAAACCGAGGGATTAGTCTCGTGTCTGGATATACGTGGGCGAGGCCTTGAGTGAGGGACCCTACCCTGCACAAGAAGTGCTACTTCCACTGCTAGCACCCCAGAATTCGTTGCGCGGTGGGGACAGGGATCTTTCAAAGAGCCTAAGCGTATGATTTGAAGAGTAATTCCCACCATTTTTGCATTTAAAAGAAATATTCTAATTACTCCATGTACATATTCACCTATGAATATGCATGGATATCATTGATATTAATTATTAAAATTGATTTTTATTCATAGAAAGATGCATAAAAGATTTATTTTTATTTCAAGTGTTATTCTCATTAAATTTGATTTTTATGCATATAAAGATGCATAAAGGAATTATTCTTATTTTAAAAGCGTTATTCTCATTAAATTTAATTTTTATGCATAGAAAGATGCATAAAGGAATTATTTTTATTTCAAAAGTGTAATTCTCATTAAATTTAATTTTTATGCATAGAAAAATGCATAAAGGATTTATTTTTATTTCAAAAGTGTTATTCTCATTAAAATTGATTTTTATGCATAGAAAGGTGCATGAAGAATTTTTTTAATTTTAAAAGTGTTATTCTCATTAAAATTGATTTTTATGCATAGAATGATGCATGAAGGAATTTTTTTAATTATAAAAGTGTTATTCTCATTAAAATTGATTTTTTTGCATAGAAAGATGCATAAAGAAATTTTTTTATTACAAAAGTGTTATTCTCATTAAATTTGATTTTTATGCATAGAAAGATGCATAAAGGAATTTTTTTATTACAAAAGTGTTATTCTCATTAAATTTGATTTTTATGCATAGAAAGATGCATAAAGGAATGTTTTTTATTACAAAAGTGTTATTCTTATTAAAATTATTTTTTATGCATAGAAAGATGCATAAAGGATTTTTTTTATTACAAAAGCGTTATTTTGATAAAAAATAATTTTTATGTATAAATAGATGCATAAAGAAATTCTTTTTATTTTAAAAGTGTTATTCCTATTAAATTTTATTTTATTCATAAATAGATGTATAAAAGGATTTTTTTTAAATAAAAGAGTTATTCCCACTGAAGTTTATTTTTATGCATAAATAGATGCATAAAGAATTTTTATATCAAAATTATAATTCTCCTTAATTCTATGTTTAAATTCTAGTATTTGATAAATGAATATTTAAATAGTCTAAGAGAGAAATTTCTATCATTTTATATTCACACGGATTGTAAAAAGAGAATTTAGAAAATCTATCGAGATTGAAATATTCAGATAAATGACTAATTTATTTCTCATTAGAATTCGTAATTAATTTAGAAATCAGTTAAGTGAATATTCAAAGAAAGAAATTCAGTAAAATAGTAATTGAATTATTAAACCTTTTCGAGAAAGATAGTTCAGTAAAAATCTTATTCGACTCAAACCTTGAATCAGACTATGACCAAGACCAAACTCTTTCGTCAGTTTTGAGGAAAGAAGGTGTGACCAGTTTAGAAAAATACACTCAAAACTCCACCAAATCTAAAACTAAGTTTGAGACCCTTCGAATTGATATGTGGATCAAGGTTATAGAATTCGAGGAATTCTGGTATGAAATTCAGAATTTCGATCAAGGAGTTTTGGGGATACCGATTCAAGAAATAATCTTGTATTAAAAAAAAAATCAAACTGAAAACTTGCTTAGAAACCCTGTTTTCTTAAATGACCGTCTTACACCAGAATGGAGGGATGAGATGTGATGTGAATAGATGTGATGAGATGTCATGTGAATCAGGATATAAATGAATGATATGGGTTGTGAGTGAATGTATATGTGAAGAATGGATGTGAATGTGTATGTGAAGAATGGATGTGTATGTGTATGTGAAGAATAGATGAGGATGTGTATGTGAAGAATGGATGTGAATGTGTATGTGAAGAATGGATGTGAATGTATAGGTGAAAGATAGATGTGAATGTATATGTGAAGAATGGATATGGATGTGTATATGAAGAATGGATGTGAATGTATATGTGAAAAATGGATGTGAATATGTGAAGAATGGATGTGGATGTGTATGTGAAAGAATGGATGTGGATGTGTATGTGAAAGAATGTGATGTGACATGAATATATGTGAAGTGATAGATATGAATGTATGGATAGATGTGGATGTGTATGTGTATGTGAAAGAATGTGATGTGACATGAATATATGTGAATGAGAAGTGATAGATATGAATGTATAGATAGATGTGAGTAGTGGTATATGTGAACAATTGGATGGATCTGGATGAATGAGATGAGATGTGCATGAATGAGATATGATGTGGATAGAAGTGATGTGATATAATGTGGATAGAATGCATGTGATGGGATGGTTATGAGAATGAATGTGGTGGATATGAATGAATGAATGCGACGGATGTAAATGGATGTGATGTAAATTGGGATAGATGAATATAATGTGATGAGATGTAGATATGGGTTGATGCGAGTGGATGAGGTCCGATGCGGATAATTGAGAAAAGA
Organism: Cibotium barometz; assembly: GCF_041138505.1. NCBI lineage: Eukaryota > Viridiplantae > Streptophyta > Polypodiopsida > Cyatheales > Cibotiaceae > Cibotium > Cibotium barometz. Next base: position 248,954 of record NC_141098.1, on the reverse strand, counting down.
TGTGATGAGATGGAAAATAATGTGATGAGAATGGGAATACATATGAAATAAATGAGGATTGATGTGGAACGAGGTGGAAAGACGAGAGTTCGTTATAGAATTTATATTTATGACGTGTTTTTAAATGACTGTTTTATGTCAAAAATGCTAGGGAAGCATTTTTTATCGTCTTGTGAATGAGGTCGTGGTGGAGACCTATCTGATAAAGTTGCAACAGCTGATGGAGAGTCAACAGGGGAAGACGTCTCGCATAGCAAGGTCGGCCGAGGTCTTGACCAACCTCGGTTTAATTTAAATGGTGGGCTTCCGATACGGTGGGGATGAGGGACCAAGGAAGCGGCCTATGAGTGAAGCGCTAGGTGACCTGCGAAGAATCCTAGAGAGTGCTGACCATACGGTGCTCGGGCTCTGGGTTGCCAAAGATACCCACATGTTGGGGAAGATATTGGAACAAGGAGTAAGAGTTGTTTTCTGAATTTGGGCATGGATCTGGTTGATTGACCTTGTTGGTCCTCAATGGATGAGTCCATGGCTCTTTTATATGGATCTGTTGGTTGATCTTATTGATCCTCAACAAAGATTCCATTTTGATTTTTTTAATAAGTGAATCTATTGGCGGGTACTATGAGCTAGGAACTATCTTTCTTATTTTGGTTTCTTTTTCCCTTTCCTAATGTTTTTAATTCAATCTACAGGGTAATGTTGAAAGAGCTTTTGCCAAACCAGGTAAAGCAAGTATATATTTGTGATCCTTTTGTATCAACTATCCTGATTGACCCATCGAGGTCTGACGAGGACCTTGCTCCTTATTTCCAGGGAGTTAGTCTGAGTACCTGCTTTGTTGTGCTGCCATATATAGAGAAGTATGTATTTTCTTTGGATTTCAAGCTATTGATGGAATTTAAGTTATTAGTTACCTGCGCACAGGGCAGAGTTTCCCACTCGGGGCCTTGCCCACGAATGTCCGGGAGCAAGGGACTAGTCCTACAGTTCTTTCGAAACCGAGACCGAAACCTCGCCCAGAAGGCATGAGCGATTCCACCAAGAAAATCTTCTAACGAAAAATTTATCTAACGGGTCAAGGGGCTTAACTATCCTTTCTATTCTGACCGAACCTGTAGGTCACATGACCGAATCAAGGAAAAGGGACTTGCACTTGGTTCATAGAGATCATCGCTTTTTTCCCCTCAAGCGATGCACAACCGTTGATTCTTTCCCATAGACAAGAATCCTCCTAGGACTTAGCTTAACTATCGTAACTTAATCTTAACTGAACTTGGTTGTAGGAATCCACCGATCCAACCTAACCGGCCCATGGGTTAGCCAACCGCCCAACCACTGTATTGGTGGGATCCCTTTTTATAAAAATTTGGTTGTGTTTTGTTCCGGGTACCAGGCAAAAGAGTTCCCCAAGCTCCCTAGCTAGCACTCATACAAAAATATTAAATAGACACACCACTTACGTACCCAATATGAAATTGCCTTTTTCTCAGATTCAAGTATTCACAAGACAGAACTATAATAAAACCACAGTGTTTCCATCATAATCCTCAGTATTCCATTTCCATGGTTTTACAAACAAGTGTCATACGGACTCTCCGTTGAAGACCAGCTAGTCAGCCAATGAGATCTAATTTTATAATTTCTAGTTCACTTGATAATTTCTCACCAATCCATGACTATCTTCTTCGACATACGCATGGGTGTCCTAGCAACCGCGCGAGCCTATGCATCACCTGGTCATAACCCTCTAGGATCCTCCTCAGGTGTTCTAGCACTTCACTCAGGGATCGCTTCGTTGGTCCTCGCCCATGTACCGAAAGCGCACCATTTTTAACCATACCGAGGCTGGTCAAGACCTTGGCAGGCTTTGCTCCGCGAGAGACGTCCTTCGATGACTCCCCGCCAATTGTTGCAAAGTAAACTCTCCTTAGATTAACAATAAGCCAAATGCTTCCTCCAGCATTCTGGTGTAAGACAGTCCTTTACAAAAATAGAGTTTCTATGCAAGTAAGATTTTCCTATTGAGTTAGATTTCACAAGACCCTTTTATTTTTCAAAACCCAGACTTTCTCAATGAAAATCATGAATCTCATATCTCGGTGATCCACCCAACCATCAATTACAACGAATTTCTAAGTTATTTCGGTCTTAGAGAAAACTTCTCTAAATCAGCCGTTTATCCATTCTTTGTACTGAAGAAATGGGAATAGTCACGAGACTTAGCTTGATTTCTGATTCAAGAGATGGGCAGGCATCTTACTCACCCACATTTCTCACGCATGGTCATGGTCTAGCACCGAATTACTTGAATTTATTCCTAAAGGTATTTCCTAAAGATAATTCTCCATTTATCTGATAAATTAACTGTGATTTCTAATCATAAGGGTAAATATCCAAAATTATGAAAATTAATTCTTCCTTGGACATAATAGAATTATAAATAATTCTATTCGTGAATAATGGAATTTAACATGGATATTTCTTTTTCATATATCATTTTATTAAAATATTCTCATAGAAATATTCTAAAATATTCTTTTCTCCATTTGAACCTTGACATTAACATACCCTAAATTATCTACGTAGAATTATGATGAAACTTTCTCTTTTGATACCAAAATTAATTTATACATTTTCCTAATTAAAGGTATGATGAAAATTCCTCTTTTTGATAAATAAAAATACCCATGTATATACATGCGGAGTGAGCTTGCGCTGCTGTTTTTCCTGCCCCCGCGTGCCCTCTGCTGCCCTCGCCTGCCCCTCTGCAGCCCCCCGCCTGCCCTCCTCCTCCCCCCGCCTGCCCTCCACTCCCCTCCTGCTGCTCCCGCCAGCCCTTCTGTAGCCCCTTGCTTGCCCTCTGCTGTCTTCGCCTGCCCATCTTCAGCCCCCGCCAGCCCTTCTGCTGCCCCCACCTCCCCCTCTGCAGTCCCCGCCTGCCCCTCTGCTGCCCCCACCTCGCCTCTCTATCAGTAGCACTTTTACCTGGATTCAAGTCGGCCGCCCATTTTTTTGATTAGCTTTATGGCTTCTTCTGCCACAGCCAATCTTTCGTCACCCCCATTGGCTGGGAGAATCATCAATTTTTCACAAGACGAGCTCACCTCTCTTCAGCACGACATTGACCTTGAGGTCCAGACTACCCTTGTTGCGAGAGTTTATGGTTCCCACCCTTCTCGTTCACAGGCCCGTGAATGGCTTCTAGCAGCTCTACTTCTCAGGCTTTGGCTAGCAGCCCCTTTCCTCTTAGTCCTAGGAAGATTTTCTTCTTTCAGTACCAAGTGGGCTTTGATCCAGTGGTGGAGGATCAGCGCCTTACCCCGGTCTCATTACAGTTCCTTGCTCTTCCTCGGTCCTATTGGAAGCTCTTAGCTTCCATAGGGGCATCCTTTGGCCAAGTTCTAGAGGTACCAATCCTCCCGAGCTCTCCCGCCTCGGCTTCCGCGGCCGTTACCGCCACTCTTGATGGTGTACCCCGGGTCCTTGTGCTTGTTCCTGATCCATCGATTATTGATGATCATGTTATGCTTCAGAGACCTGACGGATCTCATTTTCGCCAGAGGATGGAGATTGCAGGCAGACCTGACCAGTGTCGGATTTGTCGTCGACAGGGTCACATTGCTAGAGATTGTCCCAGATCGAGGGGCCATGCTAGGAGGCGGCGTGGTCTGCCCATCAGAGGCCTTCTGCAGTTGCCGAGACTCCAGCTGCTCCTTTGCCACAGCAGACCACACAGCGTTGGGTTGTGGTTAGGGATGGCAGGCACCCTCGGACCCCCGTACCTGCCCCTTCACCCACACTCCCTGTGGGGCACCCTAACCCCTATGCAGCTCTTGCCTCACAGGATGTTGATCCTTTTTTGGAGGATGAGGCCTTGCAGGCACATGATCTGGATCCCTCACAGGAGGATGCTGCATTACAATTACAGGATGATTGCACCCTTGAGGATGATGTTGCACATTCGCATTGTCATGGTACCTCTCCAGTTCTGAGGACTAGCCCTGGCTTTTCCCCGGAGTGGGAGGGAGAGGTAAGGTTTACATCGTCAGATTTTCCCTCCCTTACCTATGCGAGACGTACTTCCGCCTCTAAAGGGAGTCCTTCGTCGACCACGAGATCTGGTCGTTCCTACTCTGAGTCTTTATGAGGATTGTCTCTTGGAACATTCAGGGTCTTGGGGGTTTTTTTCCGCGTCGACAGAAACAAATTGTAAAAACCCAGCTTCATCATTGTGTAGTCATAGGTGGACCTATGGATATATTGCTCTTGCAAGAGCATAAACTAGATGCTAGTCAGTGTGGGAGATCAGGCAAGCTTCTCTCAGGACACACCTTTTGGTCACCGACTGTTGGTACCAAGGGTGGTGTTTGTATCTCTAGTCATTTTGCCTGCGAGAGCGCAGTGGATCCTTCTTATGTAGGGTACTACACGCATTGGTATTCTCAACCTCTATGCTTCTAACCATAGAGGTGAGAGGATTGCCTTTTGGAAATCTCTCACTACATTGATGCCTCTTGCCGACCATTGGATTATTGGTGGGGATTTTAACATGGTTGAGATGCCAACGAATAAAAGAGGTGGACATGAGGGCTCGGTGCATCCTCTTGAAAGAGCGTCTTGGGAGAGGTTTATACTCTCCATTCATGGTAGAGATTGTTGGGATGAGGATGACATTTTGAGGAGTCCATCCACTCTTCTTTATTCATGGTCTAACAGGAGAAGAGATGTAGGATGTATCTATGCACGGTTAGACAGATTTTATGTGGATGATTGGGTGCTTGACAGAGGTGGACATACTTTGATTGCTACAGGCACCTCAAAATCGGATCATTGCCTAGTGGTTTTATGTATTAGAGATCCAAATTGCCATGGATGATTGGGTGCTTGACAGAGGTGGACATACTTTGATTGCTACAGGCACCTCCAAATCGGATCATTGCCTAGTGGTTTTATGTATTAGAGATCCGAATTGCCATGGATCAGCACCCCATGTACGCATCCCTAATCATTTGTTTTCAGATGCAGAACTATCGCGTCGTATGCTTGATATTTGGAGATCTCATGACTTCTTACAAGCCTCTCAAAGCCTGGCCTCTGCTCTCTGTGATATTAGTGACTTTTATCACACATGTGCCCTGTCTAAGAGGCAAGAGGCCTTGGACTTAGAAAGGGCTATTAGACATAGATTGGCTGCCTTGCAAAAAGAGCACGAGAAACATCCTCATGCTCAATGGGTTGCAGATTCTTTATGTACTATTAGAGCAGAACTTCATCACTCTCTTGAGCAGCGCGCGGAGTATCGTTTCCATGCCCAGGAATCCTTTTGGACACAGATGGGTGGCAGATGTAACAAACATTTCTTTGCTTCTCACGGCCCATCTCATGCCAGAGATAGTGTCAGACAGTTGCAGGATTCACATGGCACTCTTCACTCAGATCCTCTCATGGTTAGACAGATTGCCACCGATTTCTACTGCCAGCTTCTTAGTGCTGAGCCGTATTCTGATCTGAGACATAGGGCACAGAGGAAGGTTTGGAATGCATTGCCACATTTGATCACCGAGGAGATGTGTGCCGCTCTGGATGCCCCTTTTTCTATGCAAGAGTTCAGTCATGCTCTTCATGACTTACCTCATGGTAAGTGTCCAAGGGAGGATGGCCTCTCCCCTATTTTTTTCACTACTTTTTGGGATGAGATTGGGGCTGAGATAACATCGGCTTTGCAAGAGATGTGGGACACAGGTTCTATGCCTTCTTCTCTCACTGAGGGGCTTATTTATCTTATTCCTAAGAGCAGGGATAAGACATTGATTGGCCAGTGGAGACCTATCACCTTACTTGGGACTGCCTATAAGATTCTTGCTAAGGCAGTGAGCATCAGATTGCAGCCAATTTTGTAGGATGTTATTCATGATACCCAGAATGGATTCTTACACAGCAGGAGCATCTTTGATAACATTTTCTCGTTTTGGGAGGCCGTCGAATGGGCTAAAGCGAGCAATCAGCCCTCAGCCATTCTGCTCTTGGATTTTGAGAAGGCCTATGATAGAGTGGATTGGGACTTTCTTGAGGGTACTCTTAGTCATATGGGCTTCTCTCAGAGATGGATCAAGGGAGTTTCATGCATGTATCGTGATGCCCACAATAGAGTTCTTGCTTGCGGTGATAGAGGAGAGCGGTTTCAGATTTCTCGCTTAGTACGATAGGGCTGTCCATTAGCCCCTTTATTATATATCATAGTTGCAGAGGCCATGAGCATCTTTCTCCGCTCCACTGCTGGTATTTCAGGATTGAGGTTGCCTCTTCGTAGCCATGAGGAGTTGGTTGACTCTGAGTTAGCTGATGACACAGTCCTATTTTTGGAGGCTTCACATATATGCTTACTTGGTTTATTGCCTCTTGTTGGTGCTTCTCTCGTGTGTGCATTGGCCAATTGCGGAGATTGATCCGCAATTTTCTCTGGTCGGGCTTGGATGGCACCTCAGACACTTGTGCCAGGGTTGCTTGGCTCCCAGTTATTCAGCCCAAAAGAGAGGGGGGCTTGAATATTATCGATCCGGACGTTCAATGCAGAGGGCGTTGCTTTGCAAACTTGTGGTCAGAGGTTTCCTACCAGGCACTGAGCCTTGGAAGGATTTTTTCTTGTCTCAGATTTCCAGATGTACACCCAGGGTTAGGAGAGACTGGATGCCCAACACACATTTTTTGTTCACAAAGGCTGATATTAGGGCACCATCTTCCCCTCTTATTGCAACCATTGTCAGAGCATGGAGAAGCATGAGATATTTTTTGCAACAAAGGCTTCCTAGGTCTTTGGACGAGGCTGACCGACAACCTATTATGTGGAATGAGTTCATTAGGGATGGGACTGGTCGGCCACTTGGTGCATCTCGTTATATGTAATTGTCAGGATGGGAGAGATGTGCATACACAGTTCTTGCTTGGAAGACCTTTAAGAGTCTTCTGGAGGATCGGAGAGTTGCATCCACTCAGCATCTTAGGGGCTCTCGCATTCGTATTGATCAGATTGATGCAGCTATTCCGCATGAGTGGCTTTCTAGGACCTTTCACGGAGACTATCATCCGAGTTGGCTGGGAGTTTTTTCGAGGATAGGTCATTGCTCTGCCAGGCCAGGAAGATACAGATTTCCTCATGTATTCTATCATGCATGGTGGGAGATTGAGGAGAAGTAGTATGGAGGAGATCATACCAAACACTAGGCTTATTAGTCCAGTGAGGATTGTTAGTCGCTCGGGGAAGCACTGGTTCATTGACCCTTCTCCTCAGATAGTGATTCATGGCTCTTGGTGTTTGTGGCTATATGGTGGCAGTCCTATCAGATATCTTCAGTGAAATCCAGGAGAGTGGGAGTGGATTGATGCCTTCGATCCTTTGAAAAGCCTTCCTTTTTTAAGTTTCACTGTTCAGCCAGGCTTCTCCTCACTCGACAGATGCATAGGATCCCTACTCTCAGGCCTCATTGGGAGAGCTATGATATTTCTCCAGTGATACAGCGCAGATATTGGCACAGACTTTGGCACTCATACAGAAGGAGCCAGATCTCTCATTTCTTTTGGTTATTCTTACATGGTGGTCTCCCCACCAATCAGTGGAGATCAGTTTTTGGTGTAGCACCTTCATGTCCTAGATGTGCGGCAGATTCTGAGTCCGTACAACATTGTCTATGGGAGTGCAGCATTGCACAGCAGATTTGGGGTCATGTAGCCCAACTTATGGGCAAATTGAGTGGCCGAGCCATGCATGTGACTTGGGGGGCAGTTGCTTGGCTCTCCCAGTCCGGTCCGTAACTTTTTTATGAGGGCAGTGGTACAGATTCTGTTTTTTTCATTCGTAGAGGTATTGCCCAGCATGGTTTATTGCAGGATGTTCCTCACTCTGATTATACACCCCCTAGACATAGGATTGACACCAGTTTGGGAGATTATTACCAGTATTACAGCATGGCAGATATGGAGAGCTAGATGCACGGAGGCTATTGAGGGTGTCCAGATTTTTGGGTCTCAGTGCATTAGTACTATATGGGGTGATATCATCCACACTCTTATGGCTACTTGGGCTCACATTCAGGGGCCCTCTCGTTCTGCGCAGGCGAAGCGTGTGATATTTATGCGGGAATGGGACCATGGCATCTTCTTTTCCTCTAGTACCACAGGTCTTACATGGCATCATGATGCTCCTTAGTGGTTGAAATCACCTTACATATTGGGGTAATTCTATTCTATTTTTTCGGCTTATAGCTGTGATTGTTGTATGTTTTTCTCATACTTAATAGAAGTCTCTTTCTGAAAAAAAAAATCATGAAAATTTATCTTTTTGCATCTAGATTTTTATGCATGTACATATAAAAAAATATATATAATAAAAATCCTTTCTTTAGCATTAAAATGTTTATGCATAGAATATGATGATAAGTCCTCTTTTTGCATTATCAAATTTATACATAGAATTAAATTTATTTCTTTTATGGTAAAAATTTTGCCATAGCTTTCTCGCATTTTCTGAGAATACTCAAAATTCTACTTACATAATTACATAAAATATGGTGAGACTTCCTCTTTTAATATAAAACATTCTTATGCATAAACTTAAGTTTAATTACATTTAAGCCTCTTGTATATTTTAAAAAATATCCAATTATCATTTCTCATATGAAAATAATTACAAGAATGTTAGCATAAACTCTCTTTCAACTTAAAATGAATAGATATGAATTTTTTAACATAAAACAAGCTTAAAAGAATTAATCCTCATTTTAGTTAGCTTAAAAATGATAAAAATATTTAATCTCCATCTCTAGCTTGTTAGGCCTAGAGTTTTGGTTAAGAAAATGAGATTAAAACTAAGATCTATTCTTCTAGGAAGGATTCAACCATAAAGGTGAGTATTCAAGATTACAAAAAGAGAGATTTACGATTCAAAAACATTACATTCAAGCATAAGAGATTAGTATTAATGCATTTAAAGAAAATAAATCAATAAAAGCATGGTTTTAAGAAGAAACCATGGATTAAAATGCTTCCGAAGCATTAGAGAGGTTGGGAAGAAGATTACCATTCAAAAAGAGAGAAAAACACCATTGTTTTAGGCTTACCCTTGGTTTTTGACTTGATTCTTCAGGGAGATATGAAGCCCTCAAGAAGAAGCTCAGGGTAATCTCCAAGAGAAGAAGAAGATTAGTGAAGCTCCAAAGCTTTACAATAGAGAGACAAATTAGAGGGATGATAAAAGTACACTAAATTGAAGATTATACTAGCATGTAAATACACTAAGATGAAAATACAAAGGAACGGGGGTCTATTTATAGAGGTAAGGGAGGCCACCAACCAAGTCCAATTGGGATCTAGAGGCTTCCAGCTTCAGTTTGATCCAGTTTCGATAAGTTTTGGACTAGTTGAACTCACTTTTCTAATCTTGTTTGAAGGAGGAGAGAGGAGAGATGAAATATCTCATTTTTTTGAATTCAAGGCACCTCCTCACGAGCCTCCTTTTCCATTCCTAAGGTGTTAAAATTTTATTTTTATACTAATAAATCTTATTTTTTTACTAATAAATCTTACTTTTTACTAATAAATCCCAGTACTAGTCAACTCTTCATCTTATGTGAGAATTTAATCATTTTTGATGGATTTTTTTTTATTCTTTGCATTTTTGTTATTCCAACACTTGGATTAATCTTATTGGCCCTTTAGAACACTCTTTAGACCTTAATCAAATTTTTTTGAAATTTGGCCATAAAGCCTAGAGTTTATCAAGCCTAGAGTTTAGCTTTGAATTAAGAGACTATCATTGAGAAACATCATTTTTCAAAGGATTTAGTCATAAAGATGGCTATTCTTTTAGAGAGAGAGATTTACTTATTAAAGAAAGCATTACAAATAAGCATAAAGATTAACTTTCTCTTAATTAAGCATTAAGACTTTAAGAAAAAGCTTGATTTGAATTAAAACATTCATTTAGAAAGCTTCTCAGGCTTGAGAGGGATTGAGAAGAAGAAAGTTATTGAGATAAATTGAAAAAAACCATAAAATTTGATTTTACCTCCAGGTTTGGCTTGATTCTCTATATTAGCAGTGAAGCCCCCGACCAATCAATTGGTCCACCAAGAGGAGAAGAGAAACTCCAAGAGTTATTGTAGAGAGAGAGAGAGAGAGAGAGAGAGAGAGAGAGAGAGAGAGAGAGCTCCAAGCTCCCAAGAGAAAAAAATTTAAGAGATATTAGAAAATATGATTATTTTAATATAATACTAGCATGGTGTAGCTCTAATATTTTTTTACAAATGACTAAGGGTCTATTTATAGGTGAGGGAGGCTACTAACTCCGTCCAATTGAGTTCTAGAATTTTCTAGGTTTACTTTGACTTAATTTGGATAAGATTTGGACCAGTTTGACTCCTTTTTTTATTTGGCTTGATTCAGGAGAGAGAAGAGATAAAAATATCAAAAAAAATTTAAATTAAAAATCCTTCCACACATGTGAAATACGCGTCTAGCTCAAGAGTCCCCATTTTCTTACCAAGGTGTTAAAAATGCATCATTATTCCAGAATATCTCATTTTTTTAGTAATATCTCATAATTTTTAACTAATAAACCTTGTACTCAGTCAACTCTTCATCTTATGTGAGCATTTACTTATTTTTGGGCATTTTCTTTTATTCTTTTGGATTTAGCTCATCCCAACACTTGGATTAATCCAATTGGCCCATTATTGGAACCTTAATTGGACCATAATCCAAAAATTTCTGAAAATGTAGACCCTTAGAATCAGGTCCCTTATACACATTTTCAATTAATTCCTAATGCACCTTGAAAAGTTCATTTTGAATTTCTGTTTCAGGGGAATCCATTTTAGACACTAGGAGGATTTTTATATCCAAACACATCTCAATTTTAGATTCTCTCTCTCTAGGCCAAAACAGAGTAAAGCAAGATCTTTCTTCTATTTCTGAGAGGGGAATAATTTCAAGAACAGAAGGGGAGGTTCTTACATCTTTACACCTCAAAAGCTGAAGGGAGGAATCTTATGGAGTGGTTCATTGATTTCCATTCACATTAAGAGAGAAGCCATTCGCCGCCCGTAAAGCGAAGGGACCGTTCTGAAAAGACGACACCTATCGGTATGGTTATCTCTTAGTGGAATGGCGATTTGATGAACCGCTTGTCAAGGGGATTGCTTTCCATTCACGAAAGAGAGAAGGCATTTGCCGTAGCGAAGGGACCGTTCTGAAAAGATGACACCTATCGGTATGGTTATCTCTTAGTGAACGGAAGTGAAAATTTTGGCTTGGTTTGGGACACATTTGGTACTGCATTTTGCGGAAGCTAAAATTGCCATATTGTTCAATAATATGGTTAATTGAAGCCGAGATGGAAGTGCAGGCGCAAGCTACCCTACTAGATATTGAGAAGGTACAATGTCACATGTCACCCTTGAGCTTGCTCGGGTAGTGTTTGGCTTATTGCCATATTCACGCTCTCTCTCACGAGTGGCACCATCGAGTGATTGCACCTGCATTTTAGCACCGTTATGCTGCTGAAATTTTCCAAAATTGATGCGCATAAAGTGGCATATGCATTATAGGACCGCCATGCTTTTCCAAAATTTGCGCATAAGATGTCAATGCATAAGCATTTGTGAGTGAGGTATAGTGCATTTAGCATTTGAGCATACTGACCATACTAACATTGTGTCCAACCATCAAGTCAAGTACTGGGAAAGAATAACTGTGCAAATTTGGAAAAAAATGATTTCACCAAAACGATTTCACAAAACTGCACTTTACTAAAACAACCATAACTTCTGCATCCAAAGTCGTGGATTGCAAAAGTTTTTATATCGTTTTCGAGAGCGCGAGTAGCCCTACTCTCTGACTAGAGTACCTCTATTTTTTGGCCAGAAGGTAGGGTGGTCCTGTTGAGCAAAAAAAATTATTTCACCAGTGTGCATAGCTAGAGTGGAGTTTGGCGAAACCCCTTGGTCATTCTTGCATTAGGCATACATAGACCTCACAATTTGAGTTTCACATGATTTGGACATCATTTGGCCCTTCTGTTGACAAAAACGGTTTCATCCTGCCAAAAAACGATTCCGCTACCTAAGGCTCCTGGGGACAAATCTTGCAAATTTGAGCATAGGGGGGAAGTCCGCATAGCAAGGAAACTCGGTCGAGCCATTTTTCTGCTGAAACAGAGACATTTGACCATCCTAACTTGCGAGAGTAGAATTTGTTGGAACCCTTTGGTCAATTTTGCATAGGGTGTTCATTCGGACACTGTTTGGGCATTCTACTGAAAAAATGGTTTACCTCCAGGTGAAAAAAATGATTTCACTTCCCACGCCTATTTTTATTGAGTGGTTCTAGCTAGTTGATCCTGACACCTCATACATCTCACATACATGTGCAGTTTGCATTTTGACACTGTTTGGCCTTCCTATGGCCCATTGTTGCACGCATTTGAACTGTATTTGAAACCTACAAAAATTTCCGGGAAAGGACTTAAAAGCAACCGAACACATTGTGCATTCAAAGAAAAATACCAAAAAAATAAAAATCATTGAAAAAAGACCTAAAAAGAGCGAAAATAGACTTATGCACTTGAGGTTTGAATGGCTATCTCGGTGCCGGAACCAGATCCGAAACTGCCTGGAGAGTACCTACTCATGGCAGTGGAACAAGGTCGGTTGGGAACCTAGAAACCATTCGCGGCGGCGAGGACTTGTCCTCTGATTCATACTCTGATTCCCAATCAGTGATAGGTAGCGAGATCTGAAACTGCTACTTGTGGTAATGGAACAAGGTCGGTTGGGAACCTAGAAACCATTCGCGAGGACTTGTCCTCTGATTCATACTCTGATTCCCAATCGGTAGTGAGATCTCAATGGGTGACGTCTCATAGATGCAAGGCAGGAGACCTCCCCGGTCTCAGCTGTCCCAAGACGGTCCTTCAACGTCTAAACAGGGGAAGAACCCTTTAAACCCATTCACAGAACACCCAATTAAGTTGGACTATAATGTGAAATTGAAGTTTGAAACCATTAATGCTCATGATGCTCTTATCTCTAAGGACCCAACGGGGAGATATTTGGTTAATCTTGTAGATGATCTGACACCATTTGATCCAACACCATGGGTCAACTACCAAGTGGACTCCTATATGGTTATGGATGGTGCTAGATATTTGGTGACCGAGGAGCCATGGAGTGTCGACAAGCTGGTGTGAACCATTCAATGAAGCCAGCAAATGAGCCAGATGTATCGACCAAGGAAATGAGGAAGCCAGTAGGTATGGACAAACTGTTCTCTGAGTTGAATAATTTCCTTGGTTTTTTTTTTTTCCGAGAAAAGATCCTTTCATTAGTTATATAAAAAACGCCCGTAGGGCTACAAAAGATCTCTCCTGCTCATAAGAGAGACAGAGCAGTGAATACAGCATGGCAACCCGGGAGACTCTCCCTAGGTGCTGCAAAATACAAGCATCAGTACAAAGAACTGAGAGGCTAAATCATACAATGGGGGGGGGAAGAGCCAAACAGGTGGCCTGTAGTGCCAACGGGGGGATCCCGTGTGTAAGGTGTAGAAAGGGCCATAGCGCCAAGTGGTGTGAAAGGCCTGGCGCCGTAAGATCGCCTCATCCGAGTCTCCCCGAATGCGGTCGTACTATCCTCGCAGGGTGTGGATCAACTCCTGCCAAATCCCCCGTACAGTCTCTGCTGGTGGCTCCAATCTCCCCTCAAAGGCCGTAAAGCACCGGGCCCTCCAGGTGAACCAGATGGTGAGGCTGCTGAGGAGCTCCCATCGTAAATCCCTCTCCTGTGTCCAGTTGGCGGACGAGAAATCCGGTACCGGAACCAGGCGAGGCTGGCCCCTAATAAATCTGATGGCCTGACTGCCTTGCTCCATCTCATAGCCCATAGCAGGCCCTGACGAAGTCGACCAAGCAGCGGCATCCCACGTAAACATACCCTCTGGAGAGAGGGGGGCCAGAATACGCAGCATCCGCAGCCAAATCTGCTGCGCCTGAGGGCAATCCCAAAGGCAATGTCTCTGTGTCTCCATAGGGTGGCCGCATCGGACGCAGGCCGCCGGAAGACCGCTGTAAACAAGCCAAGTGACAATTGCTGAGCCCCTATGGGCGAGCCACTGAAAAGTCGAGATCCTGCGGGCCTGTCGACTAGCCCAGAGCCGAGCCCAAAAATCCTCCAGGAACTCCTGTGAGAGTCCCTGTAGTCGCCAATGTCCCGCTGTCGCTGGAGAGACCGTCCCCCTCGCCGTCAAAATATGCCGCCCTAGCCGAACAGTATACTGGAAAAAGGTGATCTCTGTGGCCTCAAGGGATGCATAAGGATCATGCCACTCGTACTCCCCGGGGTCCCACTGTAGCCGGGCCAAGGGGCGCGCTGCATATGCCCATATGCGCCAATCCGGGAGCACATCAGCAGGGTCGGGGTCAATATGCCACTTCCGAGAAGCGGCGGCCACTACCCGAATCCTCTGAAAGGTGCACTCTGCAACCAAAGGCGACTCCACCTCCACTCTCTGGAGTCTGCCCTCATCCTGAATCTCATAGTAGAGGCAACTGCCATCCTCAGTGCAAGCTCTGATAGCAATCAGGATCTCCAACTGTGTAAAGGCTCCCATCCACCGTGGGGCCACTGGCTCGAGAGGCGTGAACCACTCCTCTGTGAGTGCCTCTTGAATATCATCCCTCATAATCAACCCCCCTTTGAAGTGACTCAGCCTCTCCACCTGGATCTCCTCTGGTAGACTGCAGAAGGCCTGCCAGTCTCCAAAACTACGAGCTGGGCCTGCCGCTAAAGGCCTCCAGGCTACTAGCCGAGGCCGAGAACCCAGCATATGACCCTGCTCTGTGCGAACCGCTGGGCTCCAGATGAGCGGCTGTCTGGCCCGCTCCTCAACACAAGAAGGAGGTCGCTGAGAGAGCCCTGGTCTCTGCAGCTCCCAAGCTCTCACGATACTCGAAGCAAATCTGTCCTCCCATCCTCTACTGAGGCCTGTCCTCCTCATCTCTATAAAGATCCAGCGAATCTCTGGTGCCCAAGTGCCCCCTACTGGGGGCGCCCGAGCCTGCAGCTGCTGCAAGAGGAGCTCTTTCCAAGGCTCAGCGCCTGGAAGCAACCCCCGAACGATAAGCTTCCCCGATAAAGCTCTACTCTGATCGACTGGATCTATAATGCCCAAACTCCCTGAGCCAGCGGAAGTGTAATAACTGCCCATGCAACCTTTGCTCGAGCTAGCTGACCGTCCCGCCTAGATCACAGAAAGTTCCTGATCAGCCTCTGTACCTGGCTGATGCAAGAGCTCGAGAAGATCCAGCAAGACGTAATGTACCACATGGTCGCTAACAGCACCTGATTTGCCACCACCACCCTCCCAGCCAAGGATAGTCGAGCTGTACTCCAATACAAAAGCTTCTTCCGAATGCTCAGAAGAAGCGGGGCAATCTGCTGCTCAGGTGACAAATCTAGGCCAATCTGGCATCCCAAATACCGCACTGCTGTGCCTGGAGGAATCCATCTAAAACCGGGGTCCGGGCTCCATGCCGGAGTGGGAGCACTACTGATCCAAAAGGCCACTGTCTTGCGCCAATTGATCAATGCTCCCGAAGCTGCACTAAAAACCTGGAGCGACTGCTCTGTCCGAAGAAGATTGGCCTCTTGGCCATGCAAAAATAAGCCCGTGTCGTCTGCAAACTCAGCATCAAGCAGGTCCTCCCCCCGGACTGGGAGCTGAAGTCCTCTCAAACCGACCTCCTCTGCCGTCAAATACATGCTCATAGCCTCCGCAAAGAAGAGAAAAAGAAAAGGGGCGAGGGGACACCCCTGACGGACTGATCTGGTTAGCTCAAAACTCGGCCCCCGTCTTCCTGCAATCAACACCTGGCTGCGAGCTGTGGAATACAGAGCCGCCACCCCTGTGATCCATCTTGGCTCAAAGCCCAGGCGAAGCATAGTGCCCTCTAAGAAACCCCAATCAACTCTATCGTATGCCTTCTCAAAATCGAGAAGCATCACGACCAAGTCCTCGCCAAGAAATCTAGCTCGGGTCGTCGCCTCCCAGAAAGTAAAGATGTTGTCAAGGATACTGCGCTCCTTGACAAATCCTGTCTGAGTAGCATGAATCAACTCCCCCATGGATCCTCAAACTCAAGGCCTTTTCTAAGACCTTGTAGACAGTATTGAGGATCGTAATAGGCCTCCAATGCCGAATATCATCTGATACTCCCTCCCCCTTGGGGATAAGATAGATCAAGCCCTCTGAAAAGCTCTGCGGCATCACCCCAGTGTCCAAAACATGCTGAAAGCCCCTACGGAGGCCTGGCCCCAAAAGGTCCCAATAGCGCATAAAAAAGGCCGGCGTCAGTCCGTCCTCCCCTGGGCAACTATGTCGCGGTAGGCTCAATCTCTGACAGAGGCGCACCTAGAACTGTACGCATATGGTCTGTGACCCTCCTCTGCACATGGGCCCACACAGTCTGTCTGCAAACATCTCGATCCTTAGTGGCTGGCTCCGCTGAAAGCAGGTCTCTATAGAATGCAGTGGCAATGGCTCTGATCTCCCCGAGCTCAGTAGCTACCGATCCATCCGGTCTACCAAGCTGGCGGACTCCTGCTCGCGCATGACGGGGCCCAGTGATCTCAAAAAACTCTCCAGTCACTCTATCACCAAGCTGCATCCACTGAGAGGCCTGACGCGACGATAGTAAAACTCATGTCTCTGCTCCTCTACCTCTCGAACCTCCTGGCGTGCCTGGCTCAGCTGGGACGCCACCCACTCACATGCAGGCTGCTGCTCCTGAAGGCGCTGTAGCGAAGCTAGGCTGCGTCTCAGCCGATGCTCCCGCTCGCGAATCTCTCCCAGCCGTGTCAAAGCTGCAGCGTGCAGAAAAGAGCTAAGATCGATGAGTCCCTGGGCACACTGGCCCGCTGCATCCTGGTCAGAGCACTGACTATCATGCCAGATCCTCTCAATGTCCTCAGCGATACTGGGATCTGTAAGTACCCTCTCTGGGATCCTCAACTGCAAGCTGGGCTCCCGTGTCCTCTCCTCCAATGTCAAGATAACTGGCGCATGATTTGAAAATGAGGTGCCAGCGAGAATGCCGATGGAGCCCCCTCGCTCCCCTAACCAGTCGCCCACACAAAAGCGATCAATCCGTGATAGATTAGTCCCTCCCTGCTGGCGATCCGACCGAGAGAAACTAAGACTGTCCTGAGACCGGGAGAAAGTCCCATGCTACCATGCATCAGTGATCCTCAGTGACATGCAAAACCGGTCCCAAGTTGCAAGCTCTGTGCCGTGCACTGTAACATGACTGCCTCCCACCCTATCTGCCGGGTCCTCAAGCATGTTGAAGTCTCCCCCGACACACCAATGTGCGGCCTCTGGCAATGCATCCGTAACCTGGGTCCAGAACTCTACTCTGGCACTAGCATGATTGGGCGCATAGATGTTGAGCACGCCCAATAGCTCATCATGCATCCTCAGAATGACATACTGTGCTCTACCAGGCACAATGATCCCTCGATCCACAATGGCCTGCCGCCATACATCTGCAATGACCATGCATACTCCTCCCTGTCCACCCAAAGGACCAAACCCTGCAGATCAAAAAGTGTCCCATCTACCAGGCATCACCGAACCATATCTCCGGATCCTGCTCTCACCCAAGTGGTGCTCCTGCATCATCAAAATATCAATGCTGCCACCAACCAGGCATCTCTGAAGCTCCTGCCTCAAGCAACCACGATAGCGTATAAAATGTGCTCCGCCAAGGCCCTATACATTCCATGAGATGATCCTCATGGATGCCCTGCTGAGGTGGATGCTGTCTCAGCCGTACGGCGGGCCTTCGCAAGCGGCTTGGATGGAGAGTAGTCCCCATCCGAGCGGCTGCGAATCTGCCCACCCGGTGTGCTGCAAGAATCCCGGATCAGGCGCTAGTGGCTGTGGCCCATGGCGACTGCCTCCCGCTCTGACAAAGCAACCTCGTGTATACACACATATCCAGGGTCGCGTGCTAAGTCTGCCACTATGCGAACGACCAAATGCCGAATCCCTGAGGTATCCACACTCCCGGGATCCAAGAAAAAATGAGCCAACTCCCAAAGTCGGCCTATCACATCTGTCACCTCCAGATCGCTCATGTGATGAGAAAACTCAACTGCCTTAGTCTTCAAAGTGCTGAGAGTGAACTCTAGAGTCCACTTCCGGTCACAAGGGCCACATAGAGGGAACGAGAAGGCCACCGCTGAGTCTAGTGCCTCCTCCCCGCGGACCGGAGGTATCACTACATGAACTCGGATGGGTGCTGGCTCATGGGGGCCCTCTGCTCCAAAAAGCCGTGTGAAGGTATAATCAAAAGCCTCCGAGCGCTGTCTAATGCCAAGGCGACTCAGCCGACTGCGGATAGATGAAATCCGTGAAGCCCTAATCGGCATAGGTCTCCTCTGTGATGCTCGAGCGAGGTCAGTGCTCAGCGCTCTCCGGACTGCAGGTGAACGCTAGGGAACTGCCAGGCCTCCCGGGAAGGTGAGGCGGGCGGAGGGGGAGAAGGGGAGGCGAGGGGGGTGGAGAGGGAGCCGCTGCCGAAACCGGAGCGGAGACGGGAGGAGGCGATGGTGGAAGCGAGGCGGTGGGAGGGGACGGGGGTGGGGGGGTGAAGGAGGGGGTGCTGGCATCTCCTGGTCCTCAGTCGTCGCCGCGGAGGTCTCCTCCTGGAGGGGAGAAAAGCTGTTCCTCACGGGAACCCAGTGAGGCTGAGACTGGCTGCTGCTACAGCAGCGGTCTCTGGGCGTGCTGCTGTGGCTGTCTCCCTCGGCGTGCCCCTGTCCAGGCTGCCACTCCGAGGCCTCTGTGGCCTGAGCAGGTGTCCCGGAGGCAGCCTGCCGAGCCGAATCTGTGGGCGGGCTAGCAGTAGCCTGCTGCTGTGGTGAGGGTCGGGGTCTCTTGCGAGGGCAGGCCTTGGCCAGATGGCCGACCTGCCTGCAAATGAAGCACTGATTCGGGAGCCCCGAGAACTCCACTCTCTGATCTATCCATCCCCCCCCTATCCTAGGTAGCTGAATGACCTTAGGAAGGGAGGAGATGTCAGACACCAACACTCTGACCGAAGGTAGTCCAGCTGCTCTGGCCACCACTGAAGTAGCTGAGGGGCCAGTCTCTAGTACCGAGCCCACCAATGCTCCGAGCCTGGGGAGGAGCGGAAGATACTCCCGGCAGAGTCCAGGGAAGCAAACTGTAACATGAAAAAGGCGCTCTCCCTGCTCCGCCGCCGCTGTTGGGTCAAATCCATGCTGCCAAGGTCTGAAGAAAGCCCGAGCACCCCTGATGTCAAAGGGACTCATGGCAAGGACCTTGGCAACACTCTGGGCGGCCTCGAACTCGATCTGGTAATGTCCACGGCCCAATAGCTGTACGTCCAGGATCTTGCCCACATGTGCAAGAAGGCGGGCCTGAAGAAGATCCCGAATCTCCCCTCTGGGGCGAGTGCCGACTATACGGTAGATGGTGGAATGTGCTTGGAGGCGTTCCACCTCTGCGGCGAGGCTCGCTTCCTCTTCTGGCGAAAGAGAAAGCCTGATGGGGGTATCCTCAGGGGCGGTCGAGGGGGCTGCAGAAGAGTCCCTCTGAGGCGGGGCGGGAGGAGCCTCCATCAGAGTCTGAAGCTGTGGCGAAGGCGGTGCGAATGCGATACCTGCAAGAACCGAGCTGCACGCGAAGGGCGGAGAGGGAAGGCGGGAGGATAAAAAAAAAAAGGATCCCCAGAGGGCGGATAAAACAGCAAGAAGGGGGGGGTAAGGCGGCGAAGAAACAGCAAGAAGGGGGGGGCGGGAGCAGCGCGAAAGGAGAGGCGGTGGGGGGAGAGAGGGCTGGCGGAGGGGGGGGGGACGGGGCACTGACGAGGGGAGGGGGCGCGAAGGCGAACTGAAGGGGGGGGGGCGCTTCAGCGCGAGAGAGGGAGAGAAAGCGAGGAGAAGGGGGGGGGGCACGATGGCGAGAAGAAGGGGGGGGGCGCATAAGCGCTGGCAGGCGGGGGGGGGACAGGGCGCGAGGGAGGGATGGCAAGGCGCGAGCAGGGGGGTGACGGCGGGAGCTTCAGCGAGCACCAGAAGTCGGCTCCACAGTGAAATCTTGAATAATTCCCTTGGTTATCCTTTTAACTTAAAAAAAGGTGATGCATTAGGGAAGGAAAAGGCTAAAGGGAAAACTTTTGAGGTAGATGTGATCTATGTTGATAGAATCCCACAGGATAGGATTGACCGAGAAGTTTATAGAGACAAGGTTGGGAACTACTATACGACTCCTAAGCACCCTTTAGATGAGCTCCTGAAAAGCACGTTTTGTATGGGGAAACATGGGGTGGTTTAGAGACACGTTACATAGATAATATGAACTACGACTATGTGAGATTACATTAGGAAGTGATCATGAATTTGACCTACAATAGTGTTCCCTACTTTGTTGACTTTTCTCCTAGAGCGACAGCTACCTCCTACTTTGGTGAGACGGTAGCTCCCAAGCCTGTGAACTATCACACCACATTCCTGGAGGAGGACTTTTAGAAGGGTATGCATTACACTGCTCTGTCTTATGGTCTCCCCCACACTTCCCACATCGGTATGGCCCTTGGGGCACTACTTGAGCATACATTGGTCTAGCCGAAGAACGATAAAGTTGTCCCATCCTCCTCAGTACCAGTTCTGCCACTTCATCTGGATTCACTTCTTTAACTGAGGCAGCACTTGGATCGAAGTTCTTTTCGAAGTGTTGTTTCTTATCTTGGGGCGACTACCTTGGCTGGACTCACTTTCCATGTCAAAGTTATCATCGTAATCCATGGCATTGAGGCAGCACTCATTAAAGCTCGTATGTTTCTTTGCATATAGATGCGCATGTAGCGTTTTATTCGTCAACCCTTCCAGAAAGCTAGAAATTAATCTTTTTTGGCTAGGTTTCTCCTCGTCAGGGTACCTCGCAATGTACTGTTTCAATCTATTTGCACAGTCCCTAACCTATTCATGATTTGTCTATGTTTGCAGATGGAATTACACGCATGCAATAGTTTAGACCGCAAATGGGGAATGTTGAGAGAGCTCTTGTTCCTATGCAAACTGGTGGACAAGAACAAGCTAGGCTGGTGTTGGGAGCTCAACCTCCTGTGCCTGGGACTATGCCGTTGAGGCATGGGAGCTAATGAGTATGAGCAGAGTCTAGAAATGGTGACCTCTCAACCCTACTTCCAAGAAGAGGAACCACCATTGATAGATTTGGGCTCTGAAGCACCAATTGTTCAAACTGAACAACCAATGTACACTAGTCAAGACATAGACCAGCTCTTGTATTTTATCAATCAAGGAAATAAGGGTTATGGCCAACCACAACAGAGAGTGTATCAAGCTAGCTAGACCACCACTTAAGTGCTATGGTTGTGGGGGTGATCATGTTGTCAAAGATTGTCCTTACAACGGCAGACCACCACAAGCTGGACCACCGGTTCAAGCAGCTCTTGCTCAAGCCACTACTATCCAATTTCCTTCAATACCGGGATATTGCAAGGATTGTTCAATCACTCACCTTGTGAAAGATTGCCTAGTGAAACCGATAGGGAGTGACAACACCAAAGGAAAACCATGTTAAATTTTGTCGATGTGATACCCACACCTGAGACATCAGAGACAAAAACAGAAACTGCAAATGTTCCACTGAGAGTGGTGACTAGAGCACATGCATGAGACACAAGAGAAACTAAAGAGAGAAAAGAGAAGAGTCCTAGGCAAAGTGGAACGAAAAGAGAAATCTGAGAAGAAGACAAGGAGACGTAGCCTAGGAGCCGAAGGTCAAGTAGCAAGAAATCGGCGGGAAGTTCTAAGCCTTCTACTGATAGTGTTGCAAATAAGTTGAACCTAGAGAGAGAGAGACCCAACCAAGCCCTGAGGTACCTGACGATATCACAGTCTCAGAAGTAAGCACATGTGGATCTGTTTTAGTGGAGAAGGTCAATGATCCATTTGACGCTATAAGAAAAGCGTATGACAATCACATCAACGGCTGTGACAGAATTCTTGAAAAAGTTGCAGGAGTATCCCAATCCTCGTGAGGAGAAGATAAATCTAGTTGTTCATTAACAGAAGATTAGGGAAACCCAGGCAATGATGGAGGGACCACCTCGAATAGTCCTACGAGGACCAAATCCTCTCAAACCTTCACTGGAGACAATTCCTGAGGTAGCCTCAAGCGTGGAACGCGGAAGTGAACCAACTGTTCCTTCTGAGAGTAAAGAGTTTTTACATGGGCCAGAGGCCATAGAGCTTGAGCTTGGTGAAAGGCCATTAACAACTGCCGATTTTGGGGACGAAGTTCTAGAGATTGAAGAAATGATAGCCAGGGAAATGTTGGATGCCGTAAAGAAGAGAGCAGACGATGAAGCATCATCTTCAAGGGCTCCACCTTTCTCTGTAGTAGGCTTCAGTGGACATCAGTCCATTGAGGACAAAGCTATGCCTTAAAGAAGAGAGCAGATGATGAAGCATCATCTTCACTGGACATCAGTCCATTGAGGACAAAGCTATGCCTTATTTAGAAGAGGAAGATTCTGAAGTTTCGTTTCCTAGTAAACAGACTCTGAAGACTATGCCTTCTTATCTTGGGGAATACGAGCCAAATTCTGTAGTTTTGAAAATGCCTTCTTTAGCTATTTATCCATCCTCATTTGAGGAATGGCAATCAGTGGAATGCCTTAGCGGGACGATTCTTGTTTATCATAAAGATATAGGAACAATCTTATATGGTGGAAAACTTCCAAGTACCCTGACCAATGAAGGTATTTTCTTCTATGAATCATCGTATGTATTTCCCGTTGGCAAGAATAAATATGGTAAGTTGCAACCTATACCTCCCCCTGGCTCGAACAGTGTGGAATGGCCGCGCCCAAGCCTTGATGTAGCAGCCTCTTATAGGATCAAGTTTGTGACTAATATCCAGGGTGCTATGAACCCTCCACAGGTGCGAAGGGTGCACACTTGAGCTGGATTTTGCCCCACTCATGCTTTGCATATTTCTTCGGATCATGGGTAGGTTTAAAGAGAACGAGTTCATTACACCTGCAAAGAACTTGATCAGTCATGGCTAGATTCTTGCCTAGGACAGGGTTGGGATGTTGAGACTACGCATGTTAAAGAGACCATTCAATGCATCGTTACAGCAGAGGATGTTGTGTTTAGGTGAGCATTCAAGCTTTAGTATTTAATAGTTCTATAATAGGATGTTTTGTTTAAGGTCACACTTTTCTTGCTTCTTGTCATTCTCATTGCAGATATTTCATCGCTCATCAGAGCTTATGCATGCGGTACACCTACAGAAGATGGAGGCTTGTACGGGGAGATTGAATGATTATGGACTAGGACCTGAGGGACGGGAGCCTTTAAGTTGATGTGGACATCACAATACTGTGGACTGGGCATGCATCAATCTGCAGCACCAATGTCGAAAGTGATTGGCCACTTTCGTTCTTGTGCCAGGAGGTCATGCTCATGTGTTCTGAGCATCCATCAAATTTTTACTTTAGGTTAGATGGGAGAACGATTAGATCTAGGCATAGAACAGAGCTTATGTGTGGCAAATGTGCCTCTCCCCATGTACTGGAGCTTGTTGAATCATTGTAACAATTTATATGATTAATGAAATTATATATATATATATATATATATTGTCTGCACTATCTCCCTCTCCCTCACACACACACACACACACACACACAAGATTCTCATCTCTCTCTCTCTCTCTCTCTCTCTCTCTCTTCCCTCCTCCCCGCCTGTGCGCCCTCTTGCCCGCCTGCACCCCGCCCTTTGTCCCCTCCATCTCTCCCTCTCTCTCTCTCTCTCTCTCCCTCTTTCCCTTCCTTCATCCTCATTTTTCTTCTTCCCCCCCCCCTCCCTGCCTGTGAACCCCAGGTCACCATCCCTAGGGCCCTAATGGGGACTTGAACCCCCCACCCTATTTCATCTCACCATTTCTTCTCTTTCTCTCCCACATATTTACCTGCTCCTTTCAAACATTCCCTCCCTCTACAATGGGAGGGTCTGTAGATGACAAAATCAGCCAGCTTGATCATATCCTTAGGGATCTTATCAACCGGAAGAAGACATTGGACAGCACCATCACCGCCATCAAGAAGG
The DNA here is from genome assembly GCF_041138505.1 of Cibotium barometz. Lineage (NCBI taxonomy): Eukaryota > Viridiplantae > Streptophyta > Polypodiopsida > Cyatheales > Cibotiaceae > Cibotium > Cibotium barometz. The sequence continues at coordinate 224,736 of NC_141098.1, read as the reverse complement.
ACTTATTGACGCGCATGGGAAAGCTGGAGGCCGAAGCGGAAATATGGAAGACAGAGAAGCTTACCATGCAAGAGGAGTGGGAGAAGGAAAAGCTCGCCATGCAGGAGGAAATCAACCTTTTGGAGGCCGAAGCGGAAATATGGAAGACAGAGAAGCTTACCATGCAAGAGGAGTGGGAGAAGGAAAAGCTCGCCATGCAGGAGCAAATCAACCTTTTGAAGGGCGAAGTGGCATCCTTACGCGATCATCCACGGGAGGAATGAGAGATTCTTGAGGTGGACAAAGAGGCAATCAAAGAAGAGATCACCAAAACCCTCACCCACACAATCGAGGGAAAATGGAGGCGGCCCGCGAAGGATGGGTAGAAGTGATGAAGAAGAACATCAAAAAGGAGGTGCAAGAAGATGTACAAGTGATGAAGAAGAACATCAAGAAGGAGGTACAAGAAGATGTACACATGATGCAGTCTACTCTTGATGAAGAGAAGATGCGACGGATCCGGCGCCTAAACATCCGAGTCACAGCAAGGATACCAGAGAGCACTGCCTGCACGCCCGAGATTGACGGGCGGAATCTATGTACCAAGCTGGGACTAAAGGAGGATGAGCCGCTCCCATTCACTAGAGTATGGAGGACAACCCCAAAGGGCTCCACCAAAGGCAAGGCCTTAGTGCTACAGTTCCCGGATGAGGAGAGTAAGATGAGCTTTATGAGAAGACATGCTATCTTGAGGAGCTTGCCAAGGGACCCCATCTACTTCGATGATGACCTCACATGGATGTAGCTGGAGCATAGAAGATTATGCATACCGAAGATCAAGGCGGAACGCAAAGAAGGGAAGAAGGCACATTATAGGGATGGTCACGTCTACATTGATGGGAAGAGGCTCGAATAGCGCCATCTGGCCTATGAGACACGGAGGAAACAACATGAAGACAAAGAGATACACATAGCAGTCTGGAACTGAATGGAGCCCTATGGACACATCCAGGGAGACTTGAGGAGGTGATGGAGGGCCGGGATATCATCTTGATGACAGAGACACATGAGAGCTCGGAGAGGGGCTTACCACGGGTTGAGGGTTATCAGTGGGAGTCAGCTCACCGACAGGGGATGAGACAGGCCACCTCCCGAGGTTCAGGAGGTATTGCAGTGCTTTTCAGACATGGGTTACATGAGCATGTTCGAGTCGTAGCACGAGACTCGGATGCGAGATACATGTGGACTAGCTTACGCCTCTCAGAGACCAGATGGATTTATATCGCCCTTTGCTACTTTCCTCCGAAGGGGTCGCGGTTTGCCACCACCGAGGAGCCGGGTGGAGGAGAGGCTAGTGAGTCTCCATACTCTGTCTTATCTGAGGAGATCTTACACTATTCGACACTGGGAGAAGTCTTCTTGATGGGGGACTTCAATGCACGGACTCAGAGCAGACAGTGCGAGATCTATGACTTTGAGGATCCCTTGAGACTAGAGCCGCTAGCTACAGAGGATACAAGGACCACTCGGATCTCCGCTGACGAAGGAGTTGACAGCACTGGATATGGGCAACATTTGCTGGAGCTTGGGGCCCGACACCATCTCGTTATTTATAACGGGATGACTCAGTGGCGAGATTCAGGTGGGTTGACTTGCTTTCCAGTGGGGGTGGCAGTAGTACAGTGGACTATGTGATAAGATCCCGGGAGGCAGTAGATATGTTGTCTCACTTTACCGTACCACCATTGGGACGGATCATACATATCTATCCCTCACTTTTAGGAGCTTACTGGAGACCCACCCACCCATCATACAGCCACCATGCACTATTTTCCACTTCACTCAGGACCTGATGTGTATGACTATCATGTTCATGATCAGCTATTTGCCTTAGACCCATTGGCACCCATGGCTATGCTCACCTCCCAGCTCTCACATGTACTGCACTCCGCAGCCGCCGTGAGGAGTTTCCCATACCACATACAGACAGGACAGCCACCTACATCTGGGAGCATGCCTCAGAACCGATGGTATGATGATGAGTGCAGAAACCTTTACCGCAGTCTCCGAGTGCAAAGGGCTCGCGGGGAGATCACCCAGAGACAGGCAGGCAGGAGGATGCATACTCTCACCCGCCGTAAGCGGCGAGCTTATGAGGAGGCTCAGTACTGGGGCACATATCACATGCTCATGAGCAGAGATGCTGTTGCTGCTTGGAGGAGACTCAGAGAGCCCCGTCCTCCCACACCTATTACCGATCCTCAGACCTGGCAGACATATGTAGAGAGACTCTATGATGTGCTTGCACAGCCCCCTATACCACAGCCCACAGAACCATGCCCCACAGTCTCCACCTTCTTCACCCCATCTATGGTTAGGAGGGCCATATGCCGACTCCAACATGGACGGGCGTCATGCAGAGGATGGGGGATTGAGAGCAGCAGGCCAGGCAGGCTTCTGACGAGCTTTCTCGACCAATGACCACATTTTTACATTGAGGTGCCCGATTGATCAGGCCGAGGCAACGGCTCTATTGTTGCTTTGTGGATTTCCGCAAGGCATTTGATACTGTGCCCAGAGAGCGCCTCTTTCGGCCACTACAGACACTAGGCATACCCTCAGACATGATGTGGGACATATACATGCTATATGAGCAGGTCTTTTTACTAGAAACAGCACTCTGGTTTGTCCTGCACAAACTGCTGTATTTTCTGCAGCGATACTGTAGTACACTCAAATGTCACAACCAGTGACCTCAATGTGTATACATACACCCAATGGCAACTGTTGACCTCCTTGTAGTACACACAATGTCTGGGAGAGTCCGATGCCCAGGAGGCTTGTCCGACACAGTTGCTAGCACCATTGGTGTGAAGCAGGGGTGCCCGCTCTCCCCCAGCCTCTTTGGGCTCTATATTGATGAGGTGGTCGACTACATCCCACAGGGAGGAGGCTTTGGGGTTGAGCTATCAGGTATTACTGTCCATGTTATGCTTTATGCTAATGACATCGTCTTGGTATCCGACACGCAAGTTGGGCTTGAGAGACACCTTGTGGCTCTTAATGACTTCTGCGCATAGCAGGGTCTCACAGTGAACCTTGGGAAAACCAAGGTTATGATCTTCCACACCTCACCCGCAGTCAGGAGCCACACTACTCTCACATTAGCAGGAGGGCGGGTCGAGGTGGTGAGCTCTTATGTTTACCTTGACATCACATTTACTAGCTCAGCTGGACGCTTCTCCATGGCTCAGGCAATCCGAGACAGAGTGACCCGGGGGTATGCAGCTCTTGCTGGCCTTGAGCGTCAGTGTCATCAGGCACATTTTCAGGAACCCTGCACGAAGGGGTGGCTCTTTGATACATTAGTGACACCAGCCTTGATGTATGCAGCAACGGTTTGGGCACCAGGGCTTGCAACCTCCACATGGGTAGAGCTGGAGAGACCACAGATCTTGATGCTCTCGAGGATGATATGCAGCAAACCATCCGTCCCGCACGACATTGTTCGAGCTGAGTTTGCTGCACCACCTATGGCAGTGGAGGCATTGTTCCAGACGATCTCCTTTATATACAAGATGAGGGAGATGCCCACGGAGAGATTATCCCGCCGAGCTTTTGAGGCATCCAGACAGCTGACCAAGGCTTGACACACTGGATCTTGGTATGCACAGATGCTGCAGTGGTTCTCACATCATGGAATAGACATTGAGCGGTTGCCACCTTTTCAGAATGATCAGTCTGCTCCACGGGGTTACCTCTCTCTCAATGAGAGGAATAGAGTGATGAGACAGGACATATAGCAGCGCTACATACAGGAGACATGGACAGCACCAGAGAGCCCACTACCACCGAAGATGCTGTATTACAGAGACCACTTTATGAGCATCTCAGGGGATGGGTTTATACAGCGACCGCGGTATATGGATGTATACATGCCACACAGCTCTCGCATTGCTATTGGACAGCTACGAGTCTCATCACATCAGCTAGAGATAGAGGCTGGGAGAGCGGCAAGGGTTCCCAGAGCTGAGCTGATATGCAGATTGTGCCGCGAGGAGGTGGAGACTGAGGATCACTTTGTATGTAGATGTAGAGCCCACCAGGGGGTCAGAGATAGATATGCAGAATTGTTTGAGGCTACATCAGTTGGAGGCCTCGGACCAGCGACAGCTTGGCAGACTACTACTAGAGCTTCATAGTTCTCGAGAGAGACTCCTCCAGACACCCGCTCCCGCTAGGGGTGGGAGACAGTCCCAGCTCTCAGATTTCTTCCAGAGAGCTATGCCAGTGCCAGTTGATGTACCACGTTGGGTGACCGCACAGAGAGCAGAGGAATTGAGAGCCAGGAGGAGACCTAGACAGACTGGACACAGAGCACCCCGACTCCGTCATCGAGAGATAGCAGCTATCCGGATGAGACACCAGATGGAGATACACGAGAGGCTAGCTCGCTTTCATTCAGACTCAGGGTACATGTTCACGCCGTTCATCACAGCCTTAGCATCGGCGATGTATGATATCTTATATCCCTCTTATGGCACTGGATGGAGTTAGACATAGATCTGCATAGCATGCTTGTACTACCCCTTCAGCATATAGAGATGCATCTTGCCTTAGCACTCCATCCACATCCCCACCCCCCTTTATATTGTTTGTATATGGGCTCCACCGATCCATGATGATTCACAGTTGTATCCAGACACATGCACACTTTTTCTTTTCTTTCTTTTCCTTTTCCTTCTTTTTCTTTTCTTTAGATGACCGAAAGAACATAGTTGTATTATTTTTTGTCTCACAGGCCGACTTTGGCCTCTCGTAGACGTTAATATATCTTTCTTTCTTTCTTTCTTTCTCTCTCTCTCTCTCTCTCTCTCTCTCTCTCTCTCTCTCTCTCTCTTTTTTTGAGGAAACACAGAGCTATATTACTGAGTATGAAAAATTCCCCAAAGTGCCAGTGGTGGCCTACTGAGGGGGCATACAAACTGTGCAGTGAGAGGCGTGTAGCCTGTGAGCGGTCAGTGCTACATCACGGTGGATGATGTGATGTGTGCAATATGAACCACTGTGGGGGAGTGTACTCCCATCTAGCATGTCCTCCAACAATCCTGAAGAAGAGACCCGTGCGTCCCCATCGTCGAATGAAGGCCTGGTGTCTATCCTGAGCTGTCTGTGAAGGCCGACAGGAATCATCATACATGGAGCGCAGTGCACGGATAAGATCGAGCCAAATCAGGACTAGAGTATCACGTGTCGATTGCCGCGTGTGACTAAGGACATGGAGACAACGAGCTCTCCAAATGCTCCACATCGCAATCGCAGCAATCACCATAAAAACATCATCCCTATGCCAATGCTCCGTCTGCAAGGCGTCTGGTGGAATCATACTAAGGTACCCCCGCCGATACCCCGTCGCGTAAGCATGAGCACAGCATCGGTGCCCTCACCCTCAAAGAACACATGTGGTCCCAGCCAAGGAAGGAGCCATAACACAGATCCCCAACTGAGGAAACCTGCATGCTGACCAGCTCTGCTGAGTAGTAGAGCCACTGCTCGCCAAACAGAGGAAGCCACTGGACACGACCAGAGGCAGTGGGCCTGAGACTCCTGAACCTGATGATCACAGCATATACATATGGGATCATGGCCATCAAGGCACCCCAAGTGCCGACGGCAAGACCAGCATGAGCAGTCAACCAAAAAAAGAGAGTGATCCGCCGAGCAATCCTCAGCCTCCAAATAGATGCCTGGTACTGTGTCAGGAAAGCATGAGAGAGACCTGCATGTAGCCAAGTGCCCAAACGCGTAGGTCTATGTAACTGTCGTCGAAGCAAGCAGTGTCTCCCAATCCGAACAGTATACCCGAAAAAGGAAGTATGCCTAGCGCCGGTCTCCACAGCAGGCCACTCCCATTCCCCGGGGTCCCAAGTCAGCTGCGAAAGAGGCCGTCCCTCCCAGATCCATAATCGCCAACGGGCAGCCATACCAATGTGAAAAGACGGGTCCACCTCCCGTCTTTTCCTGTAAGAGCCTACAACACGGATGGGAGTCCAGTCGGACTGTCGCAACTCCTCTAGGCAACCCAAACCATGAAACTGTAATCTGACGTGGCCGAAAGCATCTGGCATGCCCATAGGGATAAAAAGCATAGGCCAATAACAATGGGAGCTCCAAACAAGAGAGGGTGTACCCTCAGCACCAAACATGCATAACCATCCTGAGTGCTCAGGCATCTCATGTAAACCCCGAATGGCACGATCCCAAAGCTCTGGAATAGCTGCATCAATCTCTGCAATCCGAGGCAGAATACCCCTGCCTATGGAGAACTCCTCCCCAATAAAATCTGCCGGAAGCTGCCGTGTCTGTGACCAAGCATGCATCGAAGCAACCGGGCCGCTATCCCATGACGCCCAGTCTATGTGTGTCCTCTGGCCAAGCTGGCGACCCTCAGTATCCAACACATGGGGATTCTAGATCAAGGGCTGACGCTCAATCTCTGGCAGAGAGGCAGGAGGACGTCTATGCATGCCCTGCCTCATGGAGATCCATATCTGTAAAATGGAGCGCATGAAGGGTGACAAATGAGCTGTATGCAGAGGAGAATCTGAAAAAATATAGTGTATACTCGCAGCCCAAGTATGACCATTGTGGGTTCCCAACTGCGGGGTCACTGTGTGCAAAACCGATCTGAAAAGTAGCTTCCAAGTTTCATTGCCCGGAAACAAGGCGCGGACAATGAACTTGGTAAGCAAAGCACGACACTGCATCTCTGGATCAATAATGCCAAGGCCCCCCTCTGCAATGGGCCGGATGATAACAGTGTCAACAGTGCCATCGTGGCCACTCCACAGGAAGTTGCGAATCAGGCGGCGAACCTGCTGCATCACTCCCGTATGAAGCATCCAGCAGGAAGCAATGTACCAAACAGATGCCAACAGTACCTGATTGGCCACAAGGACCCGCCCTGCAAGAGACAAGTGCTGGGAAGACCAGTGGCAGAGCTTCCTGCGAAGCGACTGCAAAACCGGCGTAAACTGCTGCTAGGGAGTGATATCCAGCCCAACCTGAAAACCTAGAGAGCGACAAGACTGACCTCGCTGCAACCATGTAAACCCCTCTGCCACAGCCCAAGTCGGAACATCCTCTGAGCCAACCAGCATACCATATGACTTGTGCCAGTTAATGCGAGCACCACTAGCCAAGCAATAAACATCGAGAACTGAACGCGTCACATCAAGGACTGCAATGGCATAACGGACCATAAGCAAAGTATCATCAGCATACTCCTGATCAATCAGGTCTCGCTCGCCTGTAAGTGGCAAGGTGACTCCCTGTATATCTCTCTGCCGCGCATGAAGAAAGTCAGAAAGTGCCTCTCCCACAAATAAGTACAAAAAGATTGCAAGGGGGCATCCCTGTCTCACAGAGCGAGAGATGTCAAAAGATCGGCCAACAAAACCCCCAATAGTCACTGCACTGGCTGTTGATCTGTAAAGTGCGGATACACCAGTGATCCACTGCTGCGGAAACCCCATGCGAGCAAGAGTACCCTCTAGGAAGGACCAATCCACCCTATCGTATGCTTTCTCAAAATCAAGAAAAAGCAATGCTAGGGGAGTGCCAGTAGACCGAGCCCACTCCACCGCCTGATAGTAGCAAAAGATATTATCCAGGATACATCTGTCCTGGATAAAAGCAGTCTGTGATCCATGAATGATGTCTGGAAGAAAGGGCCTCACTCGCACTGCCAGCATGGTAGCTAATATCTTATATACCGTAGGAAGGAGAGTAATGGGGCGCCACTGTCGCAGGAGCATGCCATCCCCCCCCTTAGGTATAAGAGATATGAGCCCAGAGCAAAGAGACTGAGGCATGGTCCCAGAATCATAAATCTCCTGAAGCCCTCTCAGCAAGGGCCCTGAAACTGCGTCCCAATGAGTAATGAAGAACTGTCTAGTGAGACCATCATCCCCCGGGCAAGAAGTAGGGTCTAGAGCCTCTACCGCCTCACGTAACTCCTGGACTGTGAACAAAGAGCAAAGGGAACGAGCCATGTCAGCAGTGACTGAGCATCGTGTGTGGGACCATACAGTAGCTCTGGCCGCCTGAATGTCATCTGTCAACGGATCAGCACTGAATAGATCTGCATAATAGACTGTAGCAATCTCCAGGACTCTATCTGGTTGAGTCTATAAATGCCCATGGTCATCCAAAACTGCACGTAGAGCAGTCCCACAAGGTTGCTCTCTATGTGTTGCAAAGAAGTCTTTGTTTATTCGGTCACCGAGCGCTACCCAACGAGCCGCAGTCGCGTGACCAGAGAACTCAGATCTCCTCTCTTGAATCGTCCGGATCTCATCAAGCAACTGTGCATGTATACCAGCATAATGTGCATCTCCTGGATGGGACTGCAAGAGACGCTGCACTGATGCTAATGGGGCAAGCAAAGATCGCTCACGCTGGGCCGCCTCACAACGACAAGCGGAGGTGGTCTCCCGGCAAGAAAAACTGGACTCCCTGATACAAGTGGCAAGGAACTCAGCATGTAGGTACTGCACTGCAGTGGACTGCGAAGTGGGATCGGCTCCCCAGATCTGAGCAATCGAAGCAGATAGATCGCTACCAGAGAGTAGCCTGTCCGGAATGCGAGACCCCCGGCGTACTGCATGAGGCCGCTCAAAAGTAATAGTCAATGAGACAGGGCTATGATCCGACATCGAGGTGCCAGGCCAGATGCAAGTGGAACCGCCCAGGAAGGAGGCCCAATCGCCAACATAAAATCTATCCAGTCTCTCCAGTAATCGGCCCTGCTGGACGGCGTAGACCCCAAGAAAAGGCCAAGGAGCAAGGCAGGTGGGCAAAAGAAGGCGTATACCACGTGTCAATAGCTCGAATGCATAGTAGAAACCTCTCCCAAGCATCCTGCTCTGGAGGTGCGATAGAGGTCAACACAGGGGCGACCTCTGCCTGGTAGTCGCGGGTAGACTCAATGTTGTTAAAGTCACCTCCAACAACCCATGAATCTACCGAGGAAAGCAGAGGACACAATGCATCCACTAAGAGGCTCCAGAAAGCTGAACGAGCTTTGGCAAGAGTCGGTCGACAAGAAGCCAATCCGAGTATCCGCAATCCTCACAATCACATACATCGCCCTACCAGGTACCAGAATACCATGCCGAAGTACCGAAGCCACAAAGGATGAGCTAACAGAAATGCAAACACCACAACTGTGACCGGAGTCCCCAGTGGACGGCGACCAGTAAGAGCGGGACCCAGAGCCCAGGAGGTGACCAAAGGGATGCGCCAGCTTATGCTCCTGTAGAGCAGCAAGATGTCTACAGATGGCGAAGTGGCGCTAGCAATCTCTCGCTTTAGTCGGGAAGCTCTGTTCCCAACTATCCTCGAAGTACATAAACCATTAACATTCCAAGAGAGGATATGCATAGCACCAAGGTGGAGGAAAAAAGCTGTATATCCAAATCAAACACCCACGAGCAAGGAACCGGAGGACCCCAAACCATAGGTATAAGGCAACCACCATAGTGTACAACCAACAAGTCGACCGAAGCAATACATCCCATGAAAGAGCATGTACATCTGTAAACATAGCATCAGAAAGCATCATGTAGTATAGCCAGCAAAAATGACTGCATCACAATCTTTGCCTCTTGGAAGAGGCTGTCTTCTCCAAAGCATCATCCTGTGGAGGTAGACAAGGAATCCTCATCCCCTCCGCAAAGAAGCGTACATCCCCGAGCCACTGACTAACCACAGTCTGCGTACATCGCAAGGCTGAAGCCACCCTCTTGATGCCCCAAATCTGCATAGAGGATGGCATCGAGAAGGAGTCCTGTAAACATATAACCACCGGCAAGCAGAAGCAGGACTCGGCATCCAACCACTCTAACGCGCCACAGCAGCGTAGGAACAGAGAAGTGAGCCAGTCAGCGTCAAGACGGGCACCAAGCCAACCCTGCAACTGGGACAAAGTATGGGAGCGAACAAACTGTAACACACTCTCTTCTGACCAAACCTCAGAGCCTCCGAAGGGTAAGACAAAAGAGTGCATCGGACCTGAAGTGCCCCCAACAAACTGCATGCCAGCACTTGCTCTCGCTGATGGCTGTAAGACATAGAGTCTGATCAAGAAAGGGCCTAAGTCATGGCCGCTGCATTCTGCACGCGCTGCACCCCAAGCTGGCGGATTGAAGTCTAGAAATGCTCGAGACACTCTAGAAGGCAGTGGAGGAGGCGGTGGAGGTGGAAGAGGAAGCGATGGGGGCAGAATGGAAACCGGGGGTGCAGGAAGAGCCAGAGGAGCAGGGGGTGGGGCATCAACCTGCATGGCAGCCAACTGGGCCGACCGCTGGGAAGCCCGTGGCGAAGGTAGCGGAGGGAAGTGAGAGGTCTGAAGACCTGTCACTGCAGGTGGAGTCTGCTGACCCTGCTCTACAGAAAACTGAGTGCCCTGGACTGAAGAGAGTGCCGGTGAAAGAGGTCTAGCCGGAGGGATCTGCCGAGCAGGCGGAACTGGAGGAACATGCCGCTCCCTCTGCTGGAAACTATGACGGCGCTGAACGGGCCTCCATTCGTCAACTGGAGGAGCAGGAGCAGAAAGGGGTGGTGGACGACTCGATGAAGGAACATCTGGCTGCACTAGAGTCTTCCCCTTATGCTCCGGCTGGGCACGATGCTGATCAGTGGTAGGACGCTGCTGACGTGGCGACGGGAGAGTGGGACACTGCCTAGCCAGATGCCCCATTTCATGGCACCGAAGACACTGACCAGGTCTGCCAGTGACGAGGAGGCGCTGTGTAAAACGACAAGATCCTCTGCCTGTAACAAGTATAGAGTCCGGAATGTCAGAAGAAGCAAAAAGCTGTACTCGAGGAGGACCTGCTGATAAACAGACGGAAGCAGGTACAACTATCCCCAAGTCAGAGGCTAAGGCAATGACAAAGTCCTCCTGTACGAACTGACGGGGCAATGAAGGTAGAGAGAGTGTGAGCGGAAAGCGAGGAGCAATCTGTCAGGCCTCAAACTCGTCCTCTGTGAAAGAAGGGTACCAAGGCAAGATATACAAAGCACGCCCTCCTGCGAGAATAGGGACCACTGCGCAAATGGCAGCCACTAAGGCTGCATCAGAGAGTAAGGCCATGAAGATCCCGCGTCTGAGACAGGAGACCTCCACCACACAACCCTGGTGGGTACCCATAGCAGTCTGCAAATGATCACGCAAAGCAGCACGGGTGATGGAGCGACCTGTGATGCGTCCAACAACTGCTCTTTCCCTGAAAACACGGCTCGTGGCGTCCGCTCCATCCATAACTCGATCAGGAATCACAAACTGGCGAAGAGGTGGTGGGGGAGCCTCCTGGTGGAAACTCGAAACCGGCGTAGACGCCATGCCAGCAGGGGATCCACAGAAACGAGCTTGATGGTGGTCTCTCTCTCTCTCTCTCTCAACTAACACTTTCATACTATTTTAAGCCTACTACTATACTCACACTCATTCTTTCTCTCTCACACACACAATGCCATTCTCTATTAAATCTATCTTTCAAAAACTATTAATGCCACTCTCTCTCTCTACACACATTTAAGCTCTTCTAGCAAGGAGGACACACAGCCAATAGCCCAGTAGTGGGCACCCCGTGGGACTCTAGTTGAGAGAGCTATCCAATTGGGCAGATCCAGACGCCCGAGGGCTCGCGGATCCTCACATCGGAGGATTCAGAGCATCATTGCGAGGCATCGGGCTTGTTCGACCAGGCATCTCACTATGGCAAATATCCAGGCCATCCGGCAGAGACCCATGCTAGAGCTCCTAGGATGATTACCACTCCAGCCATATACTGTTGTACTCACTGTCACTTTTGTACTCCCCCATATTCATGTATTCATGTATCCATGTACTCATGTACCCCATTTTGACTAGTAGCATTAGCTTCCCACTCTCCCTAGTTGCTGCTTCCTGATGCTCCCTCTACTGATGTATTGTAGGGCTAGATACTTACCTTCAGTTCTTTCTTTTCTTTTCTAGACACTGTTTCAGATGTCACATGGTTGTAACTTTGGTCTCATAGGTCACTTTGGCCTTTTGAAGACGTTAATATAACATTACATTTCATTTCATTTCTCCCTACACACATTTTAGCTATTCTCTCACTCTACACACACTTTAGGTATTCCCCCCACATTTGTGCTCTCTCTATCTTCATCACATTCCGGTCTCTTTCCATGCCATAGGATAGTCCAATACCCCTTCTCCTATGCACATTTATATTGCACATTCAAATACTCATGCATGTGTTGCAAAAACTACATGCAGTGCATTCCCTCGCACATTTTCAGTTTGTCTCATTAATATGCAGCAACAACTTCGGAAGCTCTTATGATAATAACTTTGCTTAATACACAGCGGAGATGATAACCAAATCTAAGACCACAAGAGCAAGTAGAGTGCAGAAAATAGACAACACAAGAGAAGGAGTGAGATAGGCGTGTAACTCTACTCTATACACAAGATCCCAAAGTGTAAAACAAGATACAATGGTGTGGGGGCCATGGGGCCATTTTATATGGCCCCAAACATGCAGTCGGCCTGTAGAAAAGGCAGCCGACTGGACCTAAATGTCCACGACTAGCTCCATCCACCAGTCGGCCAGCTGTACACAGTCGGCCAGCATACATGAGAGGTCGGGGATCAGAAGGAGCAGTCAGCCAGCATCCAGGACATCCTGACCAGCGGTCGGCCAGTGTCTGGATCAGCCAAGGTGCAAAGAACTGCCTCCCGCACTTGGTAAAAATAGGGAAAAATATGGGGAGTGAGGAAAAATGAGAAAATACCTACAAAGGGTGGGCACACCCACAACAGAGGCCCTGGTGTCTGATAAAGATAGGAGATGACTTCTAACAGTTTGGTACATGAAGCCACGCTCCTTGCATTGGTGGGAAAACTACGCAACATAGTGTCTTGACGACACACAATGCTTTCGTTCCTTCTTTCGTGTCCCGCTATTTGAGCACCAAACTCTTAGCAGTGCGCGGATGCCATTTTCGAGTTGAGAGGAAGGTTGCCATTGCTTTACTGCGCTTGGCAAGTGGATCATAGTCACAAGGGAACGGGAACGTTTTGGGGAACGGATGACTGTTTGGAACGGGAACGAAAAGCTTGAATAAAAGGGAACGGAATCGGGAACGCCACATCATTGCATAAATGTGTTTATAAATTTACTTTATATATCTGTAAATGCTATGGAAAGAGGCATAGTAAAGAAAGAACCTCAAACCATCTCAGTAGTGGCCATGATAATGCATAGATGTGTTCTACATGATACATAGTTCACTTATATTTCTTACATGGTCTGTGGTGCCATTTTGGAACAGGAACGGGAACGGCTATCTCTATGGAACGCGTTCCCCTGTTCCAAGAGCTTGGAACGACGTTCCCTTGTGACTATGAAGTGGATGCCCCTTGGAGCTACTGTCAAAGAAGTTTGGCTGCGGCATCTAGGATCGTGGACTCATTTGTAGAGGCACTTGTTCCACACATGGGGGCAATCATCCAATGGCCAAGAACACCCATGCAGATTGCGGCAATTAAGAATGGAATGCAACAAGCTCAGGAGCTACCAAATTGTTGTGGGGCTATTGATTGTAAGCACATTCGCATGGAGTGCCCTCCTCAAATAGCACGAATTGGTATGATAGAAAGGGGAAGTACTCCATGACTTTGCAAGGCATTTTTGACCACAACATGCGTTTTCTAGCAGTATATGTGGGATTTCCACAGGTGCTCCAAAATTCTTCTTTCTTTCGGTTGGCCCAAGCCAACCAAATTTTGAATGGGCCATGCTTTACCAATTTGGGGTATAGCATTAGAGAATACATTATTGGTGATGGTGGGTACTGCCAATTGCCCTGGACCTCAAATGTGTTCTGAAGTTCGTTTTAATTACCGCTTGTCTTCTTCTCGCATAGTTGTTGAGCAGGCTTTTGGACAACTGAAGGGTGCATGGCGAATTTTGGATGGTGTTATTCGCAAACCAGATATTGTTAAGGTGCCCAAAATAATTGCCGATTCTTAATTTGGGGATAGAATTTGGTGCTCTAGGTCCATGTGCAACTCAAATTGACTGCCCAAAAAATAATGTCGTCGCATGAACCACTTCAAGTAACTCAGCTTGTGCGGTCAAAGCTTCCTTGATTCAAAATCAATTGCTTGTCCCTCTTGTCCATAGCTACTTGTGTTGGTCCTTACAGTAAACAATTGATTCGTTTTGTAGCCTGCTGCTCATTTTGGAGGCGCTCATCAATAAGGACTTGCTTCTCCAACAATGATAAGGGGAAGGTCTGGCCTGTTTCTTCATCATAAACTTGATCTTTGCAATCATAACCCTGCATTTTGCCAGCTTCAAGCAATGTTTAAATGTGGCCAGGTAATTGCTGATCATGAGCAATGCGAGCCTCCACCAGCCCGTCAGGTATGGGCCCTAAACACTAAACCCTAAACCTTCTTCATGGGTGCATGGCTGGCCACTATGTTGAGTTGCAGCAGTTCATTGCAGTGACCAACGTCGAGCTTCTTTTGGTGAAGCATCCACTCCTGGAAAGTGGATTGCACATTGTCCAACACCTCTCTGAACTAGCCAGTTCTAATCCTTTTGGCAGTGATGTCTTCAGAGGTGGACTCAAACATTTGGGTCAGCAGAGTGCAGATATGCTTGAATTTAACTCTCCATGCGTTAAGCTTATCCCCAATTTTCACATAATCCTCTGCATCCCGTGGTTCTTGACAAAATGGATAAAGTGCGGGGACGAAGTGAGGCAGGGAGTTATCATCCGGGTGAATGCCATAGAGACAGACAGGCATCATGAGAAGATACTGCATTACCAGGCTGACCTCATTCTCAATTATCCGCTTGTAGGCCTGCATCTTGTGGAAGCAAAACTTGATGTATTGCTTGTCATGCCATTTCAAACTACAGGTGCAATTCTCGCACCTAGGCCTTCATGTCTTCTAAACAATTCCATTTGGGTCTTGGGTTGAATAATAGCTCCAGGGGGATTTGCATGCCAAAGATACTTGAAGTGGTCAATTTCCTAAGCATAGGGCTATTACCCTCAGATCAGGCGGTAGTTCCAGCACTTTTTGGCATGGGTGCTGCGGTAGGCTGCGCTTTTCCTGTACATGCATGTTGTACTTGGGCCAGGCCTTCATAAGCGCCTTGGCCTATTCATTGAGCAGTTCCATTTGGTACATTAGGTTAGCATCACACATTGGGGAGTGATAAAACTCCTCTTGGCGCACTGCGTTGTAGCGCCGCTCCATGTCTTTGTAATCCCTTTGCACTCTCAGCAGATATTCAAAATACATCATGCAGATCTTCAGATGTGGCACCTCATTAACTTTCTTGGCCCACTCCTTTGTTAGCAGGGCCCCTACTTCTTCTGGGTAGATCTTCCTTACTCTGCTCATGGTGGCTATGACGAGCTGGTAGCTGCCCGTGGTGTTTTCAGGGTACTTCAGCTTTAGCAGACGTTGCTACCGGGCATACTGCAGCCATTGCTTCCAAAATTGTGCAGATTCTGCCTTAAGCACTGTTTGCATGCTGAGGACTTCTTCCAATCCTGGACTCCTATCTTGAGTCTTGTCGTCCAAAGGATCCGCCAGGTCTTCAGAATCCTTGCCACCACCACCCTTTTTATCATGACGCCCCTTGATGCATGCTTCTTTCTTCACAGGGGGTGGTAGTGGTGGACCTTCTGGCTTTTCCTGCTCTTTGTCCTGATCGTGTGCGCTGTCTTCCTTGCCTCCCGTGCCTGGCTGGAAATCGTCGTCATCATCATCATCTTGGTCATTGTCGGGATCCTCATCAGGATCCTTGTCATTATTATCCTGATCTTCCTCGGCATCAGACTCTGTCTGTTCATCGTCGTCCTCCTCCTCAGATCCTGCTCTGGTGGTGACTTGTTGGTTCTCCAAAAATTTCATTAAAAGTTTATTGTACAAGAGTTTATTCAAACTATCAAAACATTCTTTGACAGCGGCACATAATGATTTCTAACACTCTTCATCTCATCACTATCAAAGTATATGTAGTTTGGGCCGTCTTCAGCTTTCATGAGCTGCACTAGAAACTGCACCGCAAAACGTTTATCAATTCCATTGGCTAGATTAGTGTGCATCTCCTGGAGACCCTGGATCTGCTTAAGTGCAGCGTTGCGCTCGAGAATGATTCGTTGAGGTGGTTTGTCTGTTCTTTGATGGTCTCCTTGTTATGTTTCACCATTTCTATTTCCCTGTCCAGCTGTTGCTTCAGGTTTATTTGCGTGAGCAGTAGATCGGCGTTTCATTGGGTGAGCTCAGAGTTTGTAGTCTGGCCTCTGCAAGTTGAGCTTGGAGCTGATCCAAGGCCTGATGGGTGCCAGCTTTGGATTGTATCATTTATGCCAATAGCCCTGAGCCATGGCTGATGGTGTTTACTGCAGCCCCAGGATGGACCGCAGCGTGGCCTCCACTGCTACTTCGGTGACTTGGTGGGTGAGATCTGCCAAAACCACAGGCATGTGCTGGTAGGGCAGCGGCGAATCTCTGATCATGCGGGTAAGTTGAGGGGAGTTAGTTCTAGAAAAGCACCGCGGAGCTTGTCCTGCATCTGGCGTTGTGCAGTCGTCAGGAAGTCCATGTGGTCATAAGAGAGAATCATCTCTTTCCCTGTGGTCTGCTCCACCTCCTTGTCCTGCTGCTGCGTGGTGCCAGGCTTGGGACAACGTTTGTGATCTCATTAGTCATTTGTTTGCGTCCTCAAAAACGTGGTTGAATGAAAAATCGTTGGACACACAAGAAGTGTTTGACAATCTCTGTGCTCAAGATGTAGTTTG
Source organism: Cibotium barometz (assembly GCF_041138505.1). NCBI lineage: Eukaryota > Viridiplantae > Streptophyta > Polypodiopsida > Cyatheales > Cibotiaceae > Cibotium > Cibotium barometz. The sequence continues at coordinate 207,870 of NC_141098.1, read as the reverse complement.
CTCTTTTTTTTTTTTTTTTTTTTCCCGGGAAAAAGATCCTTCTATTAGTTAATGAGAAAACGCCATAAGGCTACAAAGCTCACCTCGCAAGGAGGGATAAAACACAGTGAACTCCTGAGCTCCACCTCCGTGGCTGGCCGCTCTCTGGGGGGGGCTACCTAGTAGTACATATGGGAGGTGAGAAAAGCCAGACTGGAGGCCTGTAGTGCCAAGTGACATCCTCGCCCCTCGCGGTGAGGAAAGGGCCAGGGTGCCAAGTGCGGAGGAAAGCCTTGCGGCGCCCTCTCATGCGATCCGAGTCGCCCTGGAGTTTCCCCCAGTGTCCTCTCAAGGTGTGAATGATGTCCACCCAGAGGGCCTGTATGACCTCCGCCGGTGGAGTCGCCTGGCGGTCAATGGCCTCCCTGCATCGGGCTCTCCATATGTGCCAAGCCGTCATGCTGCTGATCATCTCCCATCTGTGCCCGACCCCCTCCTGAGGGGCTGCCGAAGAGAAGTCTGGCGTCGGAACCACCGCCATCGCCCTGTCAGAGACCTGGATGGTCGCGCTGCCAGGGACGTCCTCATATCCAAGGGCCGGGCCGCTGTCCGTGGCCCACGCCACCGCACCCCACGTCACCAGCATCTCACCTGGTGAGCCTGCAAAAACCATCCTGAGAGCGCGCTGCCAGACCTGCTGTGCCTGTGGGCAATCCCATAAGCAGTGCCGCTGCGACTCCTGTGCATGGCCGCACCGAGGGCAGGACGCTGGGTGTCTGCCAAAAGCTAGCCAAGCCCCCACAGCCAGTCCTCTATGCGCTGTGAGCCAGAGAAAAAGCGTCACCTTCCGGGGCCGGAAGCTGGCCCAAAGGCGCTGCCAGAAGTCCCTAAGAAAGGCAGGGGAGAGCCCCTGTCGCCGCCAATGCTCGGCCGCCGCCAGGGTGCTCGCTATCCTGTGCCTCTGAATCCGCCGCCCCAGCCTCGCTGTGTACTGAAAAAAGGGGATGCCTGGGCTGGTAGGGGCCAAGTAGGGATCTCGCCAAAACCACTCACCTGGATCCCACTGAAGGCGAATAAGAGGCCTGCTGTCCCAAGCCCATAATCTCCAAGAACAGTCCTCCCCTATCGAGGCCGGTGAGGGGTCTACATGCCACTGTCTCTGATGAAAGCCGACCACCCGCACCCTCTGAAGAATACAACCCTGGAGCCCATCCAAATCTAGTCGTGTCCTCTGAAGCTGGCCACCCTCTCCCACCTCGAAAGTGAGTGGGGCGACTCTCTCCGCTGTGCCGCAGACCGCTAGAAGGATCTCATGCCGAGTAAAGACACCCATCCACTGTGGAGGTGGAGGGTCCTGTACTGGGGTCCGCCACTCCCGGGGGATGGCCGCCTCAATGTCCTGTCTCATCAACTCTCTGCCCCTCATCCCACTGAGTCTCCTCTCCTGAGCCTCTAGAGGCAGCTGCTGAAAACATATCCAGTCGTCTAGGGACTGGGCTGGGCCGGAGCTCAACGGGCCCCACGACACGTGAGACCGCGATCCAACCATATGGCCACTGGGAAGTCGAATCAAGGGGTTCCAGATCAATGGCTGCCTCAGGCGCTCCTCATCGGTGCCCGGAGGAGTCTGGAAGAGTGACGGCCTCAGATGCGACCAGGCCCTCAGAAGGCTAGCTGCAAAACGCTCCTCGAAGCCAAGGCCCACTCCTCTGGATCGCTGCTCTGTAAAGATCCACCTAATGCTGGGGGTCCAGGGGCCGCTAAGAGAAGGGGTGCGGCTGAGCATCCTGGAAACAAGAAACTCCTTCCACGGCTCAGCGCCTGGCAGGAGGCCACGAACTACCAACTTGCCAAGCAATGCTCGGCTTTGGCAAATAGGATCAACAATGCCCAGGCCGCCTCTCTCCCTCGGCTGAGTGATCACCGCCCATGCCACCTTGGCCCTGGCAGGCCGCCCGTCACCACCGGACCAAAGAAAGTTCCTGATGAGCCGCTGCACCTGGCCAATGCATGCCCGAGAGAAGGCCCAGCAGGAAGTGATGTACCACATAGTAGCAAGCAGAACCTGGTTGGCCACAACTACTCGGCCAGCCAGAGATAAACGAGCGGTACTCCAATACAGAAGCTTCTTCCGAATGCTCAGAAGAAGGGGGGCTATCTGCTGCTCCGGAGATATGTCAATGCCCACATAACATCCCAAATAACGCACTGTAGTGCCGGGGGGCAGCCACTGAAAACCGTCAACTGGCCTCCAAGTCGGGGGGGGCATAGAGCTGACCCACAGCCCACACGACTTGTGCCAGTTGATCAAAGCGCCCGAAGCTCTGCAAAACCTGTCCATGGCTAAGGCGAAGCGGCGGAGGTTCTCCTCACCTCCCTGAAGATAGACAGCAGTGTCATCCGCAAACTCCGAGTCTAGGAGCTCCTCCGAGGTACGGATGGGAAGCTGGAGGCCCCGCAAACCTGTATCCTGTGCCGTCAAAAAAGTGCTCATGGCCTCCGCCACAAAAAGAAAAAGAAAGGGCGCTAAGGGACACCCCTGCCGCACCGAGCGCGAGAGCTGGAACCTCTCTCCGCGCACGCCCTGTATCAACACCTGGCTATGAGCCGATGAGTAGAGTGCAGAGACCCCACGGATCCACTGAGGGGGGAAGCCCATCCTCTCCATAGTGCCTTCCAAGAAGGCCCAGTCCACCCGATCATATGCCTTCTCGAAGTCGAGAAGGAGCACTGCCAGATCCTCCTGTCGAAATCTAGCCAGAGCCGTAGCCTCCCAGAAGGAGAAAATGTTATCCAGAATGCTCCTATCCTGGATGAAGCCAGTCTGCGTGGAGTGGATGATGTCCGGAAGGTGAGGCTGAAGCCGCCTGCTGATCGCCTTAGCTAGGACCTTGTAGGCCGTGCCTAGCAAGGTGATCGGTCTCCACTGTCTAATCTCCAGTCTGTCTCCTCCCTCTTTGGGGATCAAGTGGATCAACCCCTCAGCCATGCTGTCCGGCATGACTCCTGACTCCATAATCTCCTGGAATGCCAATCTGAAGCCCCTGTGTAAGAGGCCCCAGTACCTCTGGAAGAAAGCCACCGAAAGACCGTCCTCTCCTGGGCATTTGCCCCGAGGTAATGCCTGAAGAGCCTCCTCCAGTTCCGTATCCGAGAAGGGGGAGAGAAGGGAGTGCTGTAAATGGGCCGGCACAACCGGTCTCGTGAAGCTCCAGATTGCCTCCCGAGCCTCTCTCACCCTGTCATCTGCTGGCTCAGCAGAGAGAAGGTCCCTGTAAAAATCTGTGGCTATAGCCCGAACCCTGGGGGGATCCACCACAACCTGGCCATCAGCCTGCCGGAGACGCCTGAGACCCTCTCGTCTGAAGCGAGGCCCTGTCGCCTCAAAGAAATCTCGAGTCACTCTGTCCCCAGCCTGTGTCCAAAAGGAAGCCCGAGCATGGAATCGGAACTCCACCCTCCTCTCCTCGATGGATCTGATCTCCGTGCGAGCTGACTCCATCTGCTCTGAGATCCAAGGGCTCGTAGGATCCCTCTCCTGGAGTCTCTGGAGGGACGCTAGACTCCTCCGTAGGCTCCTCTCCTGCTCTCTGAAGGCCTCCAGCCGGTCCAAGGCAGCCTGTCTGAGCATCTGGCTGATCTCCTGCAAGCCACTGGCAAGATCGCTGGCTGCCGATCCTCTCCTGAACTGCAGCTCCTGCCAGACCTGCTCAACTCTGATCGCAATCTCGGGCTCCTCTATGAGACAATCTGGAATCCGGACGCTCTGGCCCTGCTCTCCTCTCGTGGGGTCCTCGATCTGGAGAAGCACTGGATAGTGGTCTGAAAACGAGGAGCCTGCAAGTATGCCCACTGTGCCACCTCTATCACAGGCCCACTCATCAATGTAAAACCTGTCGATGCGGGATAGGTTAACCCCTGTGGCCCGTCTATCCGAGCGCGAGAAAGATAGGCTCCCCTGCAACCTGCCAAACTCCGGGAGAGTCCACGGATCCTGGCCTCTCACCTGAAGCACTAGTTCCTCCCAGGCAGCTAGCTCCGGCCCATGAATGGTCTCCTGGCTGCCCCCCATCCTGTCCTCTGCATCCTCCAGCATGTTGCAATCCCCTCCGAGGCACCAGTGGTCTGCCAAGGGGAGGGACTGCCTAATGGTGCTCCAGAACTCGGCTCTCCCGGTCGCCCCATTAGGGGCATAGAAGTTGAGGAAGCCAATGCGGTCTTCCCCAACCCGAAGGATGATCCACTGCGCACGACCCTGGACCAGAATGCCAGAGTCCACAACTTCAGATAGAAGCTGCTCGCTGACTGAGATGCATACTCCACCCTGGTTCCCCTGGGAGCCATATGCCGGTGACCAAAAAGTGTGACTCCTGCCTGGCAAGATCTTCCCGCAGGTGCGGGTACGCCCGGCAGAAAGGTGGTGCTCCTGGATGAAAAGGATATCGATGGGTCCTCCAACGAGAGCCCTCTGGATCTCCTGGCGAAGTCTGCCCCTGCCAATGTAGCAGCGATGTCCACCGAGACCCTGGATGTTCCATGAGAGGATCCTCATGGATGAGCTATGGCAAGTGAAGCAGCCTCCACTGGCTCACCCCTCTCAGCCGGCCCGGATGATCTGCCCTCCACTCTGTGAGTCTTGGGCGCCGGCTTGGAGGGAGAATAATCACTGTCTGTCCGGGTGCGGAGTCTCTCCAAAAAGAGGGTGACCTGTCTCTGTGTCCAGCCCCACTCCGCCTTCGCCCTGTCTAGGGCATAGGCGTGAGACCAATCCTCTGCATATATGTATCTAAAGGTAGGCTGCACCCTCGGGGCGGCATGGAGGAGAATCAGAAGCACCGCCTCAACTGAGGTGTGGACCGGATCCGCCCGCCAGTCTCCTATACCAAACAGGCTCATGCGGGCTGAGTGTAATCGGGTCTGCAATAGGTCCGTGAGCCCCAAGTCACTGAAGTGGTGAGAAAACTCCAGTATCTGATCACGCAAAACTTCCTCTACAGAGTTGCAATCCCATGCTGTGTCTGGGGCAACACTGAGAGGAAAGGAGAAAGCCACCATGTTGCTCACCACAGAGGGAGAACGAGAGGGATGGCACACAACGCAAACTCGCAAGGGCGCGACCAGTGTCTCGAACGGGCCAGCATCCAGCTGGAGGCACCTGAAAAAACCGTAATCCACTGGTAGTCCCATCACTCGCGGGGGCCCCCCAGGGGAGAGAACTCTGTGGCGGGCGAGGCGAGGATCGCCATCTCCACCGGCCCGGAGTGGCGGTGGAACAGCCGCTGGACTGAGCTCTGGCCTACCCAGCTGCGCTGCCCCGGGGCAGTGGGTGGTCTGGCGAAGTATCCTGGAGAGGCCGAGGGAGGGATGGGGGCTCGTGGCGAGGAGGGGGGAGAGCGAGGAGAGGATGGAGAGGCATCTGCCAGAGGATAGGTGTCAGGGGGGGCCGTCGGGGGAGGCGGGAGGGGGGGGCTGGGGGGGGAGAAGGGAGGGTGGAAGGAGTGCTCTCCGGGTGAGGGGAAGGGGAGCCGGGGGTCGAAGAGTGCGGCCCAGGATCCTCAGGAATCTGCTCCAAGGAGGGGGGGGCCCCCCGCGGGGGGAGGCGGGAGCGGGGTCTCCACGTGGGAGGCTCCACCAGCGGCCTCAACGGGCACTGAGTCTGAATCCTCGTCCATCGGGGTGGGACCTGCTGGCCGCCTATCCCTGACAGGAGCATAAGTGCGGATAGATGCCTGTACGCCAGCCGGAGTCGCCTGTCCGCCAGCCTGTCCGCCAGCCTGTGCTGCCTGCTGGCGTCTGCGACGACGGTCCCTGCGGGCCGGGCGTTTCCGCCGGCGAACCTCCTGCCATCCGCCAGCCTCCTGGGACTGCGCGGCATCCTCCGCCGGGGCCTGCTCGTCAGATGATGGCGCCTGCTGCGACGAGCCAGGGATGTCCGGTCTCTGAAGTGGATGGCCACCCCTCGGGTCTCCTGCTGGGGGTCCGGAGGCGGCATAACGTGAAGGATGAGCCCCCTTGCGGGGACAGGCGCGTGCGAGATGGCCCATCTCCCGACATATGTAACACTGGCCGGGGAGGCTCGAATACTCCACGCGCTGTATCATATGTCCTCCAGAAAGACAAGGGAGAAGGATCGTCTTCGGGAGGGACTCCGGTGACGGAACCACAACCCGAATGGCCGGGAGTCCTGCTGCCCGAGCAATCACTAAAGCCGCTGTCTGAGGCGTCTCCACCACCTGCCCGAACGCCTTGCCAATGGATGACAAGAGGGGCAAGTACTCCCTACGGAGTCCAGGAAAACAGATAGTGACGGGGAAACCTGTCGCGCTTGCTAGCGGGTCAGAAGCGGGGTGGAAACCATGAGTCCATCGCGCCAGGAACGCCCGGGAAGAGCGGAGGGCAATGGGGCTCCGAGCCAGCACCATCTGAGCTGCCTGTGGGGACTCGAAATCCACCTGATAGTAGCCTCGTCCCAAAAAATCCACGCTGACGATCTTGGCGGGCACGCCAACAAGGCTGCCTTGCAGAAGGTCGCGAAGCTCTCTCCGCATCGGACGGCTACCCACTATCTTGCAGACCAAGGAGGAGGCCTCAAGAGCGGAAACTGTGGAAACAAACAACTGAAGATCTTCAGCTGTGAACTCCAGACGGAGACCGGAATCGGCAGGGTTAGTCGGAGCGGCTTCCATGGAGTCCTCCAGAGGGAAAAAGCCAGAAACCGGGGTCACCAACGGGAGGGACACAGCCCTGCGAGGAAAAAAGAGAAGCGGAGGGCTACAGGATAGCGGGGGCGGGGCGGGGGGGGGGGGGGGGGGGGGGGGGAGCTGAGGCGGGGAGGAGTTAGCGATGGGCGGAGGGGCGGGACGGAAGGGAGGAGAGAGAAGGCGGAGGGGGGAGAGGTGGCGGGGGAGAGAAGAGAGGGGGAGGCGAAGGAGGTTAGAGAGGCGGAGGAAAAAGGATGGGGGAAGGAAGTAAACGGCGGGGGGAGAGGCGGGGAATGCAGCGAGGAAGGAGGCGAAGGAAGAGAAGGCGGGGGGGAAGAAAGCGGAGAAGAGGAGGGAGGCGGGGGAGTGGAGGCGGGGGGGTGAAGGCGGGGGAGAACGCGAGGCAGAAGGCGGTGGGGAGGTGGCGTAGAGGGGCGAGATGAAAAGGCGGGGGAGAGGGCGGAGGAGACCGCGGAGGGCTGGCGGGGGGGGGGGAGAGTGAGGCGCGATGGCGAGAAGCAGCGGGGGGGGGGGGGGGGGGGGGGGGGGGAGCGGAGCTCGCAGGCGAGTCAAATCAGCTATAGATGTAGTTTGCTCTAGTTGCAAGTTATGCTGAACATGGGCATGGTCAAGGAGCACGAAACTATGTTGAACATAAGCACATGAGGGCTTGTCTCCATATACAGCATGAGGGCTTAAGCGTATCCGTATGCTAGCTCTTTTGCTTGCAGCTTGAAAGCTTGTGGCACTGAAGGAGCCATAGACAAGGGCTTGCCGTGTGACAGGACTGCTGAAAAGAGAGCCTATGTTGGCAATGCATTAAGTGTTATGCATGCCGAGTGTGTGCACAAGAGAGGTTTTTCAATGCGTTAATTGCAGGCTATGTGCAACTCGGAGAAAGCGCAAATGTTCTTTCTACATTAATTAGAACGGCCAAACAAGGTGAAATGCCAGATACGGTGACATGGAGGTTCAGTTGTCGATGTACCTTGAGCACTATACCTGCATGGGTGATCTCCTTGGCTGTCAAGTCAAATAGAGAAGGCACTACACATCTGTCATGACCCTGTGAAATTGGAACAACACAAGTGTGGGCATGGTGGTCAGTGAGCAAGAAATTTTTTTAAAGATTCATACTTGGGTGTCCTTCTCTTGTGATTCAAGATGTTCATGGAAGATTTCTCGTGATACAGATTCTTTGGGATGATACGTCTTTATGGTTGTTAGGGGTGTATGCTCCAAATAATGCTCGTGCACGCCGTTTGCTGTGGAATGACTTGTGTGCTCTTTCAATCTCTCATCCTGGCTTTGTGATGGGAGACTTTAATATGTGTGTCTCCAGGGAGCAAGCCATGTCGCCTCATTCTGTAATGGATGGCCCGGAGAGAATGGCATGGGAAGCTTTTGCAGCAAGGTCGCTAAAACAAGACATGTGGTCTTGGTTGCATCCAGATGACAGGGGTTACACTTATGCCTCACAATAGTTTCGGGGCACTTATGCTAGATTGGATAGGATGTATATTTTACATTAAGATCTCTTTTTGCCAGAGGTTCTTACTATGATGGTTGATCAGCAAACAGGTTTTCTCGGATCATTGGCCGCTTGTGTTTGAAATGGTATATCATCCTGTGGATGCATATAAAGGCTTGTTGGGATGCTTGCCTTTGCGCTTAAATCACACTCTTTTGGAGCATGAAGTTTTTGATGTTTATATGCGTCAGTTGATACGACATTTCTCCACAAGAGTGTCCATGGCTGATTATCATGCTTGGCCAGTGTTCCTTAACAACACTCGGAAATTAGCACGGCTTTATGGTCTTGCTAATGCCTCTATACAAAAACAGCATGTGGCTCTTCTTGAGTCGCTTTCAAAGGGCTTGCAGGCGTTCATGTTTACTGACTCTATGGATGCTGAAGTTGTGGATGCCATAGAATGGCTGAAAAAGGAGCTATCTAGGGTGCAAGAAGCACAATATGTTTGCTTTAAACTACTTGCATGTCTTGATGCTTTGCGGGATTCTAACTGTCAATCTCATCGCTTCGATGATAAGTTGCATCAAAAACATATGCGTGAGAATATTGTTAGGCTGATGGATGCCCAAGGCAACCTTGTTACTCAACCTTCTGAGGTTATTTAGCATTGCATCAGGTTTTATGAAGATTTGCTTGCCCCTCGAATGGATTTCTCGCCGGCTGTCCTGGCTGCAAGGGAGTCATTGTTTGCTGAAGTACGATATCAAGTTGACCCTGATGTGGCGGTTCAGCTTGATGCTCCTGTTACTCAAGGGGAAGTGGAAGCTGTTCTCTCCAAGCTTCCCATGGGAAAGAGCCCTGGTTGGGATGGTTTGACAAATGAGTTTTTTTGAAAATATGCTGATCAACTTGCAGAGCCTTTGATGCTTATTTGTCAAAGGGTTTGGGATGAGGGATATATGCCTGTCGATTGGAAGTTGGGCATACTTCGTTTGTTGCCCAAAGTCCCTTCGCCTACTTCTTTGGCTCAATGGCGCCCGATCTCACTTATGGATATTATGTATAAAATCTTTACAAAGATTTTTGCCAATCGCTTGCAGAAGGTGCTTCCTACTCTTATTCATCCATATCAATATGGATTTGTGCATGGCAGGAATATTTTGCATAATATTCTTAATGTTCAAATTGGAGTGGATTATGCCAAGGCAAAGAAGCAAGAGATTGTGATGGTGCAGCTGGATCTTGAAAAAGCTTTTGATCATGTCAGCTGGTCTTTCCTTTCTCAGTTAATGACAGCCATGGGCTTTGGTCCCGAAATGGCTAATTTGGTGCATTTACTTGGCTCTGGCTCTATCACGCGGATTATGCTCAATGGAGGACTTTCGGATGGTATTTCTCTCACCCGTTCTCTCCGGCAAGGCTGTCCTCTTAGCCCTCTTTTCTTTGCCATTGCCACTCATCCTATGTTATCTCGCCTAGATGCTATGGCATCACATGGTGAAGTGGTTGGTTTGCATCTCCCTCATGGCAAGCAATTGGTTGCTCAAGCCCTTGTGGATGACACTTTTATGTTTCTCAGGGCCGAAAAAGCCAATATAGATCGAGCAATGGAAGCTTGGAATAATTTTGCATTGGCTTCTGGGCTGAAAATAAATTCAACAAAATCAGTCCTCATTGTATGCACGGAATTTGATCTTGAGGCATTAGGGTGGCAAGGCCGTGTGGTGCATACAGGAGACATTGTTCGTCATCTTGGGTATCCGGTGGGTGTGGATGTGGACCCCCAAGCGCTTCTTGCTTGGATTTCTGCTCGGATCTCGGATAAATTTGTGTGTTGGAAAGCTCAAGGGTGGCCTATGCACGTGAGGGTTAAGGTAGCTCAAGTTATTATGCTTAGCATGATTTCCTATTTTTTGCCTTTGCTACCTTGGACGCACAAATCTCTTCTCCGTTTGGTTGCTCCCATTCGGTTTATGCTGTGGAAGAGGCAAGGAAATATTATGGGTCAAAAATGGATAGCTTGGAATCACATTACGACGCCCAAAAGAATGGGTGGGGCTGCTTTACTGGATGTCCGCTTGCATATGGTGGTGCGTAGGTGGGCGCTTTTTTAGGATATGTGTTTGCAGGAGCAGCCTTGGGTATTCATGGCTCATGACTTGATTGAGTTGGAGGGATTGTCACATGGACGGACACGTGTGCAGGCTTCATGGTGGGACATTGTGAATGCGGCTTATCCTATCCGTATTCGCTCGTCTCACATTTTATCGCATATTCTTCTTTCTTGGCATGAAGTTCTACTATTGGCTCGGTGGGATCCTGGTCATGAAAGACTACTTTTGAACTCTTTGCAGTTCGAAACATTTGTGGAGTCGCGTGTCATTGTTTGGCCAGACAGAGATGCTTCACACATACGACTCAACCGCATGGTCAGGTTAGGCTTGGTTAGAATCCGAGATGGTGTGATACCTGGTCGTGACAGGCCATATTCGTTTCGTCGTATTCGGCAGCACTTTAAGGTTCCTTGGACATTTCAGCCACTATGGGTTGACATCATGCATGCAGTTCAGCCTTTTACTCCATTACCTCGGCCATTTGCAGATCAGCCTTGGCTTGATTGGGCACTATGTAAATCTGGTGACTTGATATCACTTTCAGCTAACCAGGTCTATCATAAGCTCGTATCAGAGAAAGATTGGGTTTCAGCCAAGGCCAATAAGGTGTGGGGATTGCACAAGTCTAAATCATGGTGGCAGAAAACTCTTATACGTGGTTGGCAGTCTAAACTCCCTTACCAAGGTAAGGTTTTCATTTGGAGGATGTTGGTGGGAGGGTTACCTACACGAGATCAGCTCAGCCGTCGTAAAATTACATTGGCCTCTTGCTTCTTCTGCACGACATGCGTTGAAACAAATATGCATCTGTTCATGAGTTGTTCAGTGGCCCGTCAGATTTGGTCTTTTGTCTCTCGCGTTTGGGAGGCAGTAGAGAGGTCTACTGTTTCGGCTCATCAGTGGATATTTGGGATTTGTCCTCAAGTCATTACTTCGGACAGTCACCTTGTGATATTCCATTTCCTTAGATGGACAGGACTTTGGCATATTTGGACTACACGGAATGGGTTCATCTTTGATTCCTTGTCTGGAATACATGGGCACATTCTACGTATCCGCGGTTTACTGCTTTGGCAGTTTTCTTCTCTTCTCTCAGTCCAACTACTGGATGCAGATGTTATTTCGTTATGGTCTACGGCGGCTCGACTGGCTCATCTTTGATGCTTTTATTTTGGATGCTTATTTGGCTAGGAGGCTTTCTTATTAGTGTACAGGTTTGCATGAAAAAAGCAAAAAACAACTAACTGAAACTGAAATAACTATGAGGAAAAGTACGGTACTAGGAGCTCCTAATGGATAACATCTGTTGGGAGAGAGAGAGAGAGAGAGAGAGAGAGAGAGAGAGAGAGAGAGAGATATTAACGTCTACGAGAGGCCAAAGTCGGCCTATGAGACAAAAAATAATACAACTGTGTTCTTCCGGTCATCGGAAGAAAAGAAAAAGAAGGAAAAGGAAAAGAAAGAAAAGAAAAAGTGTGCGTGTGTCTGGATACAACTGTGAATCATCATGGATCGGTGGAGCCCATATACAAACAATATAAAGGGGGGTGGGGATGTGGATGGAGTGCTAAGGCAAGATGCATCTCTATATGCTGAAGGGGTAGTACAAGCATGCTATGCAGATCTATGTCTAACTCCATCCAGTGCCATAAGAGGGATATAAGATCATACATCGCCGACGCTGAGGCTGTGAGCGGCGTGAACATGTACCCTAAGTCTGAATGAAAGCGAGCTAGCCTCTCCTGTGTCTCCATCTGGTGTCTCATCCGGATAGCTACTATCTCTCGGTGACGGAGTCGGGGTGCTCTGTGTCCAGTCTACCTAGGTCTCCTCCTGGCTCTCAATTCCTCTGCTCTCTGTGCGGTCACCCCACGTGGTACATCAGCTGGCACTGGCATGGCCCTCTGGAAGAAATCTGTGAGCTAGGACTGTCTCCCACCCCTAGTGGGAGCGGGTGTCTGGAGGAGTCTCTCTCGAGAACTATGAAGCTCTAGTAGTAGTCTGCCAAGCTGTCGCTGGTCCGAGGCCCTCATCAACTGATGTAGTGAAGAGTGCTCCTCAAACAATCCTGCATATCTATCTCTGACCCCCTGGTGGGCTCTACATCTACATACAAAGTGATCCTCAGTCTCCACCTCCTCGCGGCACAATCTGCATATCTGCTCGGCTCTGGGAACCCGTGCCGCTCTCCTAGCCTCTATCTCTAGCTGATGTGATGAGACTCGTAGCTGTCCAATAGCAATGCGAGAGCTGTGTGGCATGTATACATCCATATACCGCAGTCGCTGTATAAACCCATCCCCTGAGATGCTCATAAAGTGGTCTCTGTAATACAACATCTTCGGTGGTAGTGGGCTCTCTCGTGCTGTCCATGTCTCGTGTATGTAGCGCTGCCATATGTCCTGTCTCATCACTCTGTTCCTCTCATTGAGAGAGAGGTAACCCTGTTGGGTTTTATGCTGTGTATGCACCCACAGGAGTGCTAGTGATCATCAGTAGGTTACTGGGGCACTTTTTACTTCAGTTAGTGGAGGTTTTTTCCCCCAGTTTAGTTCATTTTCACTTATATGCAGGTTATAAGTGTTTTGGTCCACCCGGCACATTTATGGCCGGTCATGTGAACACTTATCCTTTAGGGGTCACTATCATGTGGCTTGTACTTGACTTTTTCATTTATTGAAGCATATTGGGAGTCGTGTTCCTTCATCTCTTTGTTTCCACGCCTGTTTGAGCTTGTGAAAACCCTAACCCTAATCCTTCATAGTCTTCATTTGGTATCAGAGCTTGAAGCTTAGCTCTTGCCCTGCCCATACGCTGCCAGTACTCCTGAGCGCCGTACAGTTACTGTACAGCCCGTACAACAGTACCTGCTAGTACTGTTCCAGCTCTGCGCAGCAGAGAGGTGCTTCCGTACAGTCAGCGCTGCCTTACTGTACCTGACCGTACACTGCGCCGCCTTCATTAACACCTGTGCGCCGCCTTCATTTCAGTACAAGTCAGCGCTGCTTCAGTACCCGACTGTACCTGCTTCACCCGTACTGTACCTGCATACAGTCGACAGCAGCTGACGTGTACCTGCTCACACCTTCCGTACCTGGCGACTGTACCAGGCGACTATACAAATCTGCGCATGCTGTGAACCTGCTTCAGTACCCGACTGTACCTGCTTCGACTGTACCTGCTGTGAGACTTCCAGATCTGCAGAGTACTCATACGCACTGTTCAGTACAGTGCTCTGTCTGAAAGTACATCCGTCGTACTTTCACCGTACCTGCAACTTGCTCCGTACAGTACACTGTACCTGCACAGTACAACAGTCATTTGCGTTGAAATCTCAACTCTGGTAAGCAGTACAAGTCTTGAATATTGGGCATTTTTATTTTCTCTGTGAAAATATACAGGCACAACAGGCAGATTTTCTAGCAAGGAAATATACAGGTTTTTTGCACAGTTTGGGTGCAGCAAATTTTGGGGCATTTTGGCATTGTGTATGCCATTTGCTGCTCTACTCAGTCATTGGTGCATTAAGCTGCACATTCAGAGGATTGAGAGTGCAGGCAGATTTGGGTAAACTGTATTCAGTGGAGTACAGTTGTTATCAGGGTTTTTGCTTTTGGGTTTTTTGGTAAACAGGTACAACATTGTGCGTAAAGCATAATGGCAAATCAACAGCAAAGTGATGTATTCACATATTTGTCTAAGGAAGACAAATTGGATGGCACGAACTACTCCTTGTGGAGTTTTATGCTGAAAAATGTGCTTGTGGCAAAAGGTCTTTGGGATTTTGTTAGTGGTGATGAACCACGTCCAGGTCCATTGGCTCCAGAGACTCCTCCCCAAGGGGGTGCTCGTGGACGAGGACAACAGGTACAGGCTCCAGGACAGCCATTGCCTGTTCAGAGAACAAATGCTCAAAAGACATGGGATGCCAGGGATGCACAAGCATTGTCACTCATTGCATTGTCAGTTCAGAGGTCCATTATACCTCATATTCGGTCAGCTGGCTCTTCACAGAATGCATGGGTGACTTTGGAGCAAATGTATGCTGCTCGTAATGAGGCTAGGATCTCATTTTTGAAAAGAGAGCTGGAAAATCAGAAAATGAATGAAGGAGATGATATGTCTAGCCACTTGAACAAGCTGCAGGATTTGAGAGAGCAACTCATCAATGTGGATGAGATTATTCCTGAGACACAGCTTGTGTCCACCATCTTGCACTCTTTGCCAAGATCTTACTTGGCTTTCCATACCTCTTTGAACCTCAGCATGAGGAATGCTGTTGAACCCCTCAAGTATCAGGAACTTGTTGCTCTCTTATTACAAGAGGAGCAAATGAGGAAGAATATGAATATGAACACAAATGCTGAACAAGCATTTACTACAGGTCAAAAGGGGAAAGGGAAATCTCAGCCAAAGAGTGCAAATCAAAATTCAGCTGATGGTGGTTCTTCACAGGATACCAAGAAAAGTGATGGACAGCCCAAGAAGAAGGGAAAATGTCACTACTGTAAGAAGCCAGGTCACTACATCACGGAATGTAGGAAGAGGATTGCCAAAGAGAAGGCAAAGGAAGCTGGGATGTCTGTTAATGATGCTCCTAAAGCTCCTCCAGAGACTGCTTCTTTTGTTGAGGACAGGGATTACTGTTTCTATACATGCAGCTATGATGCCTCTTGGTCTTCACAGGCACTCAGTATGACAGAGCATGCATGTACTTGGTATTTTGATAGTGGTGCCTCAAAGCATATCACATCTCGCAGGGATTTGTTTAGTCATGTTGGCCCTGCCCCTGTTGGCAAAACTGTTCAGTGTGCCAACAATGCTTCATATCCAGTGTGTGGCATTGGGGAGATTCAGCTTACAGCCATTGATGGCTCCATTCTCCGCCTTACAGATGCCTTATATGTACCAGGGATAAAGAAGAATTTGTTGTCCATTTCTTCTTTAGCACATTGTGGAATGCAAGTCCACTTTGATGATGATAAATGCATGGTCAGAGACAAAGCAAATGCCTTGACCTTGATGCTTACTGGTACATTATGTCATGGACTTTATGAGTTGGATGCATTTCAGCCAGTGGATCAGTCTGCTTATCATGCATTCACTCTTACTCCAGCTATGGTTGATGCGGAGTTATGGCATGCTCGCATGGGGCATGTAAATTTTGGTAGTCTTATGCTTATGCAGCGACATAATATGTTCACAGATCTACCTCTCATGGAGAAGCCTCCAGATCACATTTGTGAAGGATGTATTTTGGGAAAAATGCACAGGTTTTCCTTCCCACGTGATCAGGCTCTAAGAGCAACTGCAAAGTTGCAACTTATACACAGTGATCTTTGTGGTCCCATGCAGACGAAGTCATTAGGTGGTTGCTTTTATTTTGCAACATTTATTGATGACTTCTCTCGTATATGCTGGGTCTATCCTTTGACACAGAAATCACAGGTATATGATGCATTTTTGGCCTTTGTAGCACTTGCTGAGACAGAGTCTGGATGCAAGGTGAAGACTCTCCGTTCTGACCGAGGGGGGGAATATATGTCACATGTGCTGAATTCTTTTCTTGGGAGTAGAGGTATAAAACATCAGTATACTACTCCTTACACTCCACAGCAGAATGGAGTTGCAGAAAGGAAAAATCGGTCACTCATGGAGATGGCCAGATGTATGCTAAAGGCAAAAAGACTACCACATATCTTTTGGGTGGAAGCAGTAATGTGTGCTTGTCATATTTTGAATCGATGTCCCACAAAGGCATTGGTTTCTATTACTCCTTTTGAGGCTTGGCATGGCCGCAAGCCTTCTGTATCGCATTTTCGTATCTTTGGGTGCCTTGCATATGCACACATACCCAAAGAGTTGAGGAGGAAGCTTGATGATAAAGCCACAAAATGCATTTTTGTTGGGTATAGCCGTGAGAGCAAGGGCTACAGGTTATATGACCCACTATCCAAGAAGATATTTATCAGCCGGGATGTGATTTTTGATGAAAAATCAGAATTATCCATGGCTGGTTATGAGGCAAATCAGGCTGAAAATGATGTATTTGAAGGTCTTCTACCCATGGAGTTTCATTCCACAGTTGGTGATCCAACTCATGAGGGTAATGGACAGCCAGCAAATGATGTAGGTGGTGCAGAAATTCAGCAGCCAAATGAGCCAGAAGCTGAACCAAACATGGGACAGCAGGCACCACAGGTCAGACATATACCTAGATGGTATTTGAGGACACTACAGGACAGCCATTTAGAGGGTCCTCTTGCTGGTCGTACTCGTAGGGAGACAAGGACCAATGAGCATGCACACATCATGGATTTGAATCTGGTTATGGCAGCCAGTTTACAGGATGATGATGAGCCTGATTCATTTGTGGATGCACGAGATAATGTGCATTGGAACAAAGCCATGCAGGATGAGATTGATTCTATTAAAAAGAATCAAACATGGGATTTGGTTGATCTGCCCAAAGGCAAGAAAGCCATTGGTACTAAATGGGTCTACAAGTTGAAAAGACATGCAGATGGATCCATTGACAGGTACAAAGCCCGTCTAGTTGCAAAGGGCTATGCACAGAAGAAGGGCATTGATTATGAGGAGACATTTGCTCCTACATCCCGTATGTCGACACTTAGGTGTGTCATTGCATTGGCTGCACATCGTGGTTGGGTTGTTCACCAGTTGGACATAAAGACTGCATTCCTACATGGGGACCTCGAGGAGGAAGTTTATGTATTTCAGCCCATGGGATTTGCAGAACATGGTCATGAGGGGAAAGTATGCAGGCTGAAAAAGGCCTTGTATGGTTTGAAACAAGCTCCACGAGCTTGGTATGCAAAAATAGATGCTTTTCTACTCACTCAGGGATTTGTGAACAGTCCATCAGAGACCACTTTGTATGTGAAGAAAGAAGAGACAGATCTGCTGGTCATCAGTCTTTATGTGGATGATCTCTTGCTCATGGGATCAAATGATGACAAAATTGCAGCATTTACAGAGATACTGCAACAGACATTTGACATGTCTGACTTGGGCCTTGTACATTACTATTTGGGCATACAGTTTGTGCAGGATAACAGAGGCATTGGGTTGTTGCAATCACGTTATGTTGCTAAACTTCTGGAGAAGTTTAAATTTCAGGATTGCAAGCCTATTAGTACTCCTATGGAGCCTGGGATGAAACTGTCACTACAAGATGACAGTGTTTCCTTTGATGCCACTACATATGCTCAGGCTGTTGGGTGCCTCATATACTTGTGTAATACAAGGCCAGATATTCAGTATGCAGTCTCTCAGTTGAGCAGATTCATGCACAGCCCACGGTTGTCACATTGGCAAGCTGTGAAGCGTGTATTCCGTTATTTGCAGGGTACCTTGTCTCTTGGGTTGCTTTATCCTGAGGGGGGTGACATGCAGTTACATGCTTACAGTGATTCAGATTGGGCTGGTGATTTTGATACCAGACATTCCACTAGTGGGAATTGTTTCTTCCTTGGCGCTTCATGCATTTCTTGGCTAAGCAAGAAACAGACCACAGTGGCCACTTCATCTTGTGAGGCAGAGTACAGAGCAGCCTACACTACTACTGTTGAGTGTGTTTGGCTGCGTCGTCTTATGACTGATATGGATATTTCAGTGGAGGAGCCTACACCTATCTATACTGATAGTCAGAGTGCCATTGCTGTGGCCAGGAATCCTGTGTTTCATGCTCGCACGAAACACATTGAGATTCACTATCATTTTGTTCGGGAGAGACTCCAGGCAGGAGATATCAGTCTGATCTACTGTCCTACAGATCAGAATGTGGCAGACATCTTCACCAAAGCATTACCACGTCCGAAATTTGAAGCATTCCGCAATGCTTTGAATTTGTTTCCTTTTGGTGGATGATGTACAGTGATCACATATCACTCCAGGGGGGTTTGTTGGGTTTTATGCTATGTATGCACCCACAGGAGTGCTAGTGATCATCAGTAGGTTACTGGGGCACTTTTTACTTCAGTTAGTGGAGGTTTTTTCCCCCAGTTTAGTTCATTTTCACTTATATGCAGGTTATAAGTGTTTTGGTCCACCCGGCACATTTATGGCCGGTCATGTGAACACTTATCCTTTAGGGGTCACTATCATGTGGCTTGTACTTGACTTTTTCATTTATTGAAGCATATTGGGAGTCGTGTTCCTTCATCTCTTTGTTTCCACGCCTGTTTGAGCTTGTGAAAACCCTAACCCTAATCCTTCATAGTCTTCAAACCCTGTGGAGCAGACTGATCATACTAAAAAGGTGGCAACCACTCGATGTCAATCCCATGATGTGAGAACCACTGTAGCATCTGTGCATACCAAGATCCAGTGTGTCCAGCCTCGGTCAGCTGTCTGGATGCCTCAAAAGCTCGGCGGGATAATCTCTCCGTGGGCATCTCCCTCATCCTATATATAAAGGAGATCGTCTGGAACAATGCCTCCACTGCCATAGGTGGTGCAGCAAACTCAGCTCGAACAATGTCGTGCGGGACAGATGGTTTGCTACGTATCCTCCTTGAGAGCATCAAGATCTGTGGTCTCTCTAGCTGTACCCATGTGGAGGTTGCAAGCCCTGGTGCCCAAACCGTTGCTGCATACATCAAGGCTGGTGTCACTAATGTATCAAAGAGCCACCCCTTCGTGTGGGGTTCCTGAAAATGTGCCTGATGACACTGACGCTCAAGGCCAGCAAGAGCTGCATACCCGCGGGTCACTCTGTCTCGGACTGCCTGAGCCATGGAGAAGCATCCAGCTGAGCTAGTAAATGTGATGCCAAGGTAAACATAAGAGCTCACCACCTCAACCCGCCCTCCTGCTACTGTGAGAGTAGTGTGGCTCCTGACTGCGGGTGAGGTGTGGAAGATCATAACCTTGGTTTTCTCGAGGTTCGCTGCTGTGCGCAGAAGTCATCAAGAGCCACAAGGTGTCTTTGAAGCCCAACCTGCGTGTCGGATACCAAGACGATGTCATTAGCATAAAGCATAACATGGACAGTAATACCTGATAGCTCAACCCCAAAGCCTCCTCCCTGTGTGATGTAGTCGACCACCTCATCAATATAGAGCCCAAAGAGCGTGGGGAAGAGCGGGCACCCTTGCTTTACACCAATGGTGCTAGCAAGTGTATCGGACAAGCCTCCTGGGCATCGGACTCTCCCAAAGACCTGCTCATATAGCTTGTAATGCCCCACATCATGTCTGAGGGTATGCCTAGTGTCTGTAGTCGCCGAAAGAGGCGCTCTCTCGGCATAGTATCAAATGCCTTGCGAAAATCCACAAAGCAACAATAGAGCCGTTGCCTCTGTGCGCCTTGGCCTGATCAATCAGGCACCTCAATGTAAAAATGTGGTCGATGGTCAAGAAAGCTCGTCCGGAAGCCTGCCTGGCCTGCTACTCTCAATCCCCCATCCTCTGCATGAGTGCTCAGCTCTGCCTCCAAAACTGCCCCGTATAGTTTGGCCAATATATTGCCAATCATGATGGTCTTGTAGTTCCCGGGGTCTAATACATCTCCCGCTTTATGGATCGGCACAATAGTGTGCATCGTCCACTCAGCCGGAAACCCCTTTGACAGAGCTCTGTTGAATAGATGAGCAAGAAATGGTGCCAATGTATCAATAGCATAGATGAGATGCTCTCCATGTAATCCTATATGATCTGTCGCCCGTCCATGTTGGAGTCGGCATATGGCCCTCCTCACCATAGGTGGGGTGAAGAAGGTGGAGACTGTGGGGCATGGCTCTGTGGGCTGTGGTATAGGGGGCTGTGCAAGCACATCATAGAGTCTCTCTGCATATGTCTGCCAGGTCCGAGGATCGGTAATAGGTGTGGGAGGACAGGGCTCTCTGAGTCTCCTCCAAGCAGCAGCAGCATCTTTGCTCATGAGCAGTGATGTGTGTCCCAGTACTGAGCCTCCTCATAAGCTTGCCGCTTACGGCGGGTGAGAGTATACATCCTCCTGCCTGCATGGATCCCCCCGCGAGCCCTCTGCACTCGGAGATTGCGGTAAAGGTTTCTGCACTCATCATCATACCATTGGTTCTGGGGCATGCTCCCAGATGTAGGTGGTTGTCCTGTCTGTATGTGGTATGGGAAACTCCTCACGGGCTGCGGAGTGCAGTACATGTGAGAGCTGGGAGGTGAGCATAGCCATGGGTGCCGATGGGTCTAAGGCAAATAGCTGATCATGAACATGATAGTCATACACATCGGCTAGGTCCTGAGTGAGGGATAGATATGTATGATCCGCCCCAATGGGGCATGGTGGTACGGTAAAGTGAGACACCATATCTGCTGCCTCCCGGGATCCCATCACATAGTCCACTGTACTGCTGCCACCCCCCACTGGAAAGCAAGTCAACCCACTTTAATCTGGCCCACTGAGTCATCCCGTTATAAATAACGAGATGGTGTCGGGCCCCAAGCTCCAGCAAATGTTGTCCATATCCACCAGTGCTGTTAACTCCTCCGTCAGGGGAGATTCGAGTGGTCCCTATATCCTCTGTAGCTAGCAGCTTTAGTCTCAAGGGATCCTCAAAGTCATAGATCTCGCACTGTCTGCTCTGAGTCCATGCATTGAAGTCCCCCATCAAGAAGACTTCTCCCAATGTCGAATAGTGTAAGATCTCCTCAGATAAGACAGAGTATGGAGACTCACTAGCCTCTCCTCCACCCGGCTCCTCGATGGTGGCAAACCGCGACCCCTTCGGAGGAAAGTAGCAAAGGGCGATATAAATCCATCTGGTCTCCAAGAGGCGTAAGCTAATCCACATGTATCTCGCCTCCGAGTCTCGTGCTACGACTCGAACATGCTCATGTAACCCATGTCTGAAAAGCACTGCAATACCTCCTGAACCTCGGGAGGTGGCCTGTCTCATCCCCTGTCAGTGAGCTAACTCCCTGTCAAATCCCCACGGATCTTCCCTCGTGATCGATCTTGGTTCGAAACTCGAATCTTACAAACAAACGAACAACAAACAAGCAAGGGGGTGCAGGCCTGACTCACCTCCCAACCTTGACAGTTGTGGGCAAGCCCACAATCTTGGCTGTCCCCACCGAGCCACGAGCTGAGCTAACTAGGATGACGTACCGACCAATCTCCTCCTCGCGACGTCCCATACCGCCACAAAGCTGCCCTCGCGGGCCTCGAGATTGCTGCCGGCCTCGGCTGCATAAAGCAAGTGCACGTCTGCACTAGATCCAGGCTCCAAGACCATAGAGCTCTCACAAACTCGCGAGACTCTCTATATTGCAATAACTAACCTTGGCCACCCTTTTATAGGCTCTTGGCCGGTCATCGGGCGTCCACACTTGGCCGCCCGCCCGTCCATACTTGGGTGCCCGCCCGTTAGTATATCCCTAACTCAGCTCGTCAATCAGCCTGCCTAGTTCCAAGCTTCCCCAAGCCTCGAAACTAGTCTTGCATGCGTATAGCACACGGTAGATACCCACTGTGCACATGACATACTCCCCTTCCTCTAAGAGCTCACTCCTGAGCTCACTAAAAAGCCAGGGTAATCTCTCTGAAGAGAAGTCAATGTCTCCCATGTAGCGTCCTCCTCAACACGATCCTTCCACTTGATCTTGTATTCCGTGATAAGCGTATGACGCAATCTTCGTTCACGAAATCCAAGAATCTTTTCAGGTTCGTGCGGAACAAATGTCATGTCCTGGACATCTATAATTTCTTGAGGAGTAACTAACTGATCTGCTCCACCCAGTACTTCCTTAAGTCTACTGACATGAAATACAGGATGAACTTTCACATGAGAAGGCAAATCCAATTCATATGCAACTGAACCAATCCGTCGTGTGACACGAAATGGTCCACAGTATCTAGGGGATAATTTCGGAGATCTACCTGTCCATAAAGTCTCGGAATCTTTCGAAACTCGCAAATACACCATCGTTCCTTCAGAGAACTCTCTAGGTGAACGATGTCTATTAGAATAAAACCTGTCTCGGTCTTGAGCACTTCTAATAGATTCCTTTGCAACTTGTAACATTTCCTGCATATCTTGCAAAAAATTACGTGCTGCATCATGCTGAAGTCCTGAGAATCCTACTGTAACAGGTGATCTAGGTTGAAAACCGTACATAAGCATGAAAGGACTAAACCCTGTACTCGTATGCTTAGTACTGTTATATGCGAATTCTAACATAGGAAGATAATCCTCCCATGAACTTTGTCTTTTGGATACATATGCTCGAAGCATATCCTCCAAAATCTGATTCACTCTTTCAGTCTGGCCATCAGATTGAGGATGATCAGAGGAACTCAAATTCAAAGTTGTTTCCAACTTCTCGAAAACAAGTTTCCAAAAATCACTCGTAAACTTAGAGTCCCTGTCACTGACTATGTCGTGCGGTAACCCGTACAGTCTAAACAATTGCTCGATAAACTGTCGAGCTAATTGCGTAGC
The DNA here is from genome assembly GCF_041138505.1 of Cibotium barometz. NCBI lineage: Eukaryota > Viridiplantae > Streptophyta > Polypodiopsida > Cyatheales > Cibotiaceae > Cibotium > Cibotium barometz. The sequence goes on along the minus strand of NC_141098.1, from coordinate 185,160 downwards.
TGTAATATTCTTTCGGGTCGGTAAAAATCTAGCCATTTTTGTCAAGCGATCTACCACAACCCAAATAGAATCGTGGCCTTGATGTGTTCTTGGCAATCCGGTAATAAAATCCATGGAAATACTTTCCCATTTATTACCTGGGATTTGCAAAGGATGCAACAACCCAGCCTGTCTAAAGCGTTCAGCTTTATTTGCCTGACAAATCTGACACTTGAGAACATAATCTTCTACATACCCTTTCATCTTCGGCCGATAAAAAGTGTGTTTCACTAATGATAGCGTCCTATGTACCCCAGGGTGTCCAGCAGAAGGGGCGTCGTGACACTCCCTCAGAATCTTGGACCTAATGTCCGGGATCTGTGGTACACAAATTTTGTCATTACGGAATAATAAACCATTCAGAACCATCCACTGACCTCCTGCAGCTTGAATAGTAGACTGCTCAGTCACCGAGTCTTGGTCAATCAATGAGCTCCCGTCCTGGATCTTCTGCCAAAATGGACCAAAATAACTATCAGTCCTGCAAAGCCCTCTCAATGACTGAAATAAGTCAGTAGAAATCTCGATGAACGACAAAGTATTCACCTCTCTAATCCGACTAAGCGCATCTGCAATATTATTCATGGACCCTTTCCGATAACGGATCTCAAAATCAAAATCTTGCATTAACTCTGCCCAACGAGCTTTCCTGACTCTCAAATCATCCGCATCACACACATACTTGATTGACTGATGATCAGTCAATACCACAAACTTGGAGCCATGTAAATAATGTCTCCAAACCTTGAGAGCATGAATCACAGCATAAAGCTCCTTCTCAAGGGTTGGCCAACGAGATTGAGTGTCGTCTAGCTTTTTACTTTCAAAAGCAACCGGTCTACCATCTTGAAATAAAGCAGCCCCGATAGCATAGTCACTGGCATCAGTTTCAAGAACATAAGGCCGACTAGGATCAAGCAATGCTAAGATAGGTGCTTCCTTGACTTTATCTTTCAAAAGTCTGAAGGCCATATCCACATCGTTATTCCAAGTGATAGGCTGATTGGACTTACGTCCACGACCTTTCAATAAGTCGGTCATCGGTAGTGTGAGCTGAGAGTACTCCCGTACAGATTTCCTAAGAAAAACAACAAAACCGAGAAAAGAACGAAGTTGTTTCACTGTTCGCGGTATAGGCCAGTCCAAAACCTTCTCAACTCAGTCATAGTCAATGCTCAATCCATCTCTAGTGATCTTGTGTCCCAAGTAAATGATGTCGGTCATAAAGAACTCACATTTACTGAATTTAGCATATAGTCGATTCTGTCTTAAAATAGATAAGACAATCGTGAGGTGTCTGACATGATCCTCAAGAGTACGACTATATATCAAAATATCATCCAGGAACACCACCACAAATTTTCCCAAATGTTCACGAAAAAGATCGTTCATCATTTGCTGGAAAGTGGCTCGAGCATTGGTTAACCCAAAAGGTAATACGAGAAACTCATAATGGCCATACCTAGTCCGAAAGGCGGTTCTTTCGACATGCCTTTCATGAATACGTATCTGGTGATAGCCAGTACGTAAATCTATCTTCGTGAAATATTTCGCTCCTGCTAACCGGTCAATTAGGTCATCTGATCTAGGGAGAGGATAACGGTTCTTAATTGTCAGCTTGTTCAATCTTTTGTAATTCTTTGCTTTCAAACACACTTAATTCATTCACATCCAATGAAGGGATGAGAAAAGAAGAAAGTGGAATCAATACACAATGGAACGCGGTGTACAAAGAAGAATTCATTATATTTCCAAAATCAATTGTATTTACAAGAGGTCCCTGAGAGGGATGAATACAATCACCTAAAATACTATACTTGGTGTCCCTATGCTGAAAAGAAAAAATATGACTAGACCAATCTATTTGGACGTCAAGAGTCTTAAACCACTCAATCCCTAATAACAAGTCTACATTTTCCAGATGCATAACATAGCATTCCAGAGTATCTTTGTAGTCCTGAATTTGGATTGGAAGCATCTCCACTTTGCGATCCCAAACTTGTCTGCCCGCAGGTAGACGTACCTCATAGGTATGGTCGCTGAGTGTCGTATCAAGACTCAATTTCTGCACAAGTTTGTAGTTAACAAAGTTATGCGAACTGCCAGGGTCTAACAGAATGTGAATTTTATGGCCATTCACTTCTCCATAAACTCGGAGAAGATCATGCATGCCAAATATCTTAGAATTGAACAGACAATCAAAACAAGTACTAGGGCGAGAAAGTACAGTAATTGACGTACCTGTCAAAGACAACTGGTTAGCTGCCTTTGGCTTGGGTCCTACGTTTGACTTGGTACCCTTTTGCTTCGGGCACTCATTACGCATGTGTCCTTTTTCTTTGCAGATAAAACAACGTCCTTCCTTCTTGAGCTTCAAAGCCCTAAGGAGTCGTTTCTTCTTCGCTGGTGTCGAACTTGTATTCTTCGAAGGTTGGTCCGAAGACTTGCCTTCAGTCGTGTTAGCCATAGGTGCGGAGAACTTTCTTTTATGCTTGTTCCCCTGCTCGGTAACGGGTTTTGACTTGGAAGAGACCATCGTATCATCATAGATACGAGCTGAATGAATGGCCTCGTCCAAAGTTTTACATTTGTTATTTTTAACCTGTAATCGGTACGAGTCGGGTAAACCAGCTACGAAAAACCCCAACAGAGTAGTGGGATCCATCTTTGTAGCCTTCATCTGCAAGTCGCGAAATTTCTGGAGATAGACCTCATAAGTGAGGTGCTGCGAGGTCATGGTCAAAGCTGAAAACCGGGCAACAACATCATAATCATCCTCTTTCTTGAGGAATTCTTTTTTGAAAATATCTTCAAATTGTGCCCAAGTCGTTGGCTTTGGGTTCAGTTCCTTCCACCAAAGCAAAGCTTTGCCGGACAGGAAACCTGCTGCTAACTGTATCTTCTTTCCATCATCATATGGATGAAACTGAAAGTGAACTTGCCACTTATGTAGCCAAGTGTCCACGATCTCCTTGGTTCTCTGCTTTTGCTCGCCCCCGAACGGTTCAGGAGTAATATTGGGGCCTAAAGCTGAAGCCAAGGTATCCATTCCCGAGAAAGTAGAGAGGGTAGTGGTCAATAGAGCGATGGAGTTCTGCAAAGCCTGCATCTGGGCTGCGATTTGTGCCTGACGTTCCGCCGAAGAAGCTTCGAGAGCTACTTTGAACTCTTGGAAATCTGATTTTGACACAAACTCGTCAAAAAGATCGGCATCAATGCCTTCCGTAGCCGGCAAGCCTTCGCGTTGCACGAGGGGCTCCAACTCTGATTCTTGGGTCGACATCGTGAAGAGGTTACGTGGAGAGAAAATTTGGTCTTTGCACAACAAAAGTGCGAGCGAACTCGAGAGCTTGAGAGCTTGAAAACTTGAGAACTTGAGAACTCGAGAAGTCGAGAGATGTGTGGCAAGAAGCCCACGTGAGGGGGTTTATAAAGGTTTCCCAAAAGCCAAAAAAAAAAATCTCGAAAAGCTATGCTTAGCTTTTACTTTAGCTTTTGTGTTTTTTTTTCTTTTTTTTTCTTGAATAAATATATATATATATATATATATATATATATATATATATATATTGTAATATATATATATATGGATATATATATTCTAAATTCTTAAAGAAAATAAAACCTTGGAAACCTTAGAGAGGGGGGGTTCTTTTAAAATTTAAAAATTTTAACCTCCCCTAAAAAAAAAACAAAAACGAAAGCATAAAAAACATTGCTTTCCTTACGTGTGTTTTTTTTTTTTTCCTTCGCTTCCCTCCTGGCGCCTGGATTAGCTGCCGTCGGCGAGTTGCTGCAGACGTCATCCATTAGCTGACGTCGCCTGTCCATCATCGCCAACCTGCGCCTGCTGTCGGCTGCTGGAACCCCGTCGGCTGCTGCTGGAAGCCTGCGTTGGTCGCCTACAAGTCATGGCTGGGCGCCTGCGTAGGCCTGGGTGCTGCCCGCCTGGCCTGTGTGCCGGCCTGGCCTGGGCACCAGCCCAACGTGCCTAGCCTGGGCGCCTAGATGGCCTGGCTGCCTGGCCGCCTGGCTACACAGGCACGTGCGCCTGCCTGCCAGCCAGCCGTCGCTAGCATACCAACGTCTCCGCCAGCGCACAAACCTGACCGCCTGTAAAAGCGATCCAGCCAAACAATCGAACAGCACAATCTCTTGCTCTCTCTCTCTCGTGCGCCAAAAAGCTACGAAAAGCATTATGCTTTTTTTTTTTCTGTTTTCTCTCCTTGCAAGTTATGCGACTGCACACAAGGCCTCTTCTTTGCAAAAGCAATCAACCCAATTAAAACTACCATCTCCCATCATCAACATGGGTTTCTTAGATGAAGAAAAAGCACACACCAAACTGAAAACTGCAGTATGCACAGAAAAAACAGCAAGTTTTTTTTTTTAACACATACCGTTCTTCGACCTCTTCTTCTCTACCTACCGACTTGCTCATTCACGAGGTATGCTGTGATACCATTGTCAAATCCCCACGGATCTTCCCTCGTGATCGATCTTGGTTCGAAACTCGAATCCTACAAACAAACGAACAACAAACAAGCAAGGGGGTGCAGGCCTGACTCACCTCCCAACCTTGACAGCTGTGGGCAAGCCCACAATCTTGGCTGTCCCCACCGAGCCACGAGCTGAGCTAACTAGGATGACGTACCGACCAATCTCCTCCTCGCGACGTCCCATACCGCCACGAAGCTGCCCTCGCGGGCCTCGAGATTGCTGCCGGCCTCGGCTGCATAAAGCAGGTGCACGTCTGCACTAGATCCAGGCTCCAAGACCATAGAGCTCTCACAAACTCGCGAGACTCTCTATATTGCAATAACTAACCTTGGCCACCCTTTTATAGGCTCTTGGCCGGTCATCGGGCGTCCACACTTGGCAGCCCGCCCGTCCATACTTGGGTGCCCGCCCGTTAGTATATCCCTAACTCAGCTCGTCAATCAGCCTGCCTAGTTCCAAGCTTCCCCAAGCCTCGAAACTAGTCTTGCATGCGTATAGCACACGGTAGATACCCACTGTGCACATGACACTCCCACTGATAACCCTCAACCCGTGGTAAGCCCTTCTCCGGGCTCTCATGTGTCTCTGTCATCAAGATGATATCCCGGCCCTCCATCACCTCCTCAAGTCTCCCTGGATGTGTCCATAGGGCTCCGTTACAGTTCCAGACTGCTATGTGTATCTCTTTGTCTTCATGTTGTTTCCTCCGTGATCTTCGGCATGCATAATCTTCTGTGCTCTAGCTGCATCCATGTGAGGTCATCATTGAAGTAGATGGGGTCCCCTGGCAAGCTCCTCAAGATAGCACGTCTTCTCATAAAGCTCATCTTACTCTCCTCGTCCGGGAACTGTAGCACTAAGGCCTTGCCTTTGGTGGAGTCCTTTGGGGTTGTCCGCCATACTCTATTGAATGGGAGTGGCTCATCCTCCTTTAGTCCCAGCTTGGTACATAGGTTCCGCCCGTCAATCTCGGGCGTGGAGGCAGTGCTCTCTGGTATCCCTGTGACTCGGATGTTTAGGCGCCGAATCCGTCGCATCTTCTCTTCATCAAGAGTAGACTGCATCATGTGTACATCTTCTTGTACCTCCTTCTGGATGGCCCCATACAGGTACACCAACCCTGAAGCTGCCCCTAGGGCTTGAACTCAGGACCTTTATACACACACCCAGACGCTTTGTTGGTATATAATTTTTATAATGTTAATTTTTGCAAGAGCATTTTTGGGCTAAGATTAAAGGTTTGTACTTCCCGCACCTCTCTCTCTCTCTCTCTCTCTCTCTCTCTCTCTCTCTCATTCATGTATTCATGTATCCATGTACTCATGTACCCCATTTTAACTAGTAGCATTAGCTTCCCACTCTCCCTAGTTGCTGCTTTCGGATGCTCCCTACTGATGTATTGTGGGGCTAGATACTTACCTTCAGTTCTTTCTTTTCTTTTCCAGACAGTGTATCAGATGTCACATGGTTGTAACTTTGGTCTCATAGGTCACTTTGGCCTTTTGAAGACGTTAATATAACATTTCATTTCATTTCTCTCTCTCTCTCTCTCTCTCTCTCTCTCTCTCTCTCTCTCTCTCTCTCTCTCTCTCTCTCTCTCTCTCTCTCTCTCTCTCTCTCATCCGTCAGGATTTAGTTCAGCTGGACATTAAGAGGACATGTATACAGCCGACTGAGGAGCTAGCTGGGCACGAAGATGGCTTTCTACAGAGAGCATTTTCTTCAACTCACAGCAGATGGTTTTGTGATCAGACCCAGTTACATGGATGTAAACTTGTCTCATGCAGAAATATGTGCTATTGGTCAGATTCGCACATCCTCACACCAGCTTGAGATTGAGATTGGCCGATATAGAGGTATACCAGCTGAGGCCAGGATATGTCGAGTATGCCATGGGGAGCCAAAGACAGAGCTACATTATACATGCCATTGTACTGCATGCTATGAGATACGTGGTCGTTTCCACTGTTTATTAAAAGAGGGTTTTGGACCACTTTCCAGATTCATGGGATACCAGGACGAGAGGTGTTTGGGATTGTTCTTGCTTGAGCTGCGGAGATATAGAGATAGCCTGCTTAGGTGCATAGAGAGCCAGACTCAGAGGCACATTACAGACTTCTTTAGTCCAGCCATCACTGCGCCAGATGGACCACAGCAGCAGCAGGACATGGATACTGCCCACACCAGCGGTACAATGATTGATCGTGCGATTGAGCTTGGGTGGTCCAGATCCCCACGACTACGGAGGAGGGCATCCCAGCATAGATGGAGGTTGCAGCGGCGGATTCAGATTATTCTTGCGAGACATGCGGGACACCCAGTCAGGGTGCTGACCACAGAGGATATTGAGGAGATCCGCCAGCATCCAATGCGGCACATATTATGAGATGGAGGCACCTCCATAGTGTACCCCCCATCCCACATGATATTGTATCCCCTCACTGTACTCCACTCACCTCCATAGCGTACCCCCCCCTCACTATATTCACACCCTATAAGGGTTTCTGTTTACCTTCCAGTTCCAGTTTCATTTTCTAGGTGCCACTCGCGCTCTCGAAAACGATATAAAAACTTTTGCAATCCGCGACTTCGGACGCAGAAGTCATGGTTGTTTTAGTAAAGTGTAGTTTCGTGAAATCGTTTTGGTGAAATCATTTTTTTCAAATTTGCACAGTTATGCTTTCCCAGTACTTGACTTGATGGTTGGACACAATGTCAGTATGGTCAATATGCTCAAACGCTAAATGCACTATACCTCACTCACAAATGCTTATGCATTGACATCTTATGTGCAAATTTTGGAAAAGCATAACGGTCCTATAATGGATATGCCACTTTATGCGCATCAATTTTGGGAAATTTCAGTAGCATAACGGTGCTAAAATGCAGGTGCAATCACTCCATGGTGCCACTCGTGAGTGAGAGCGTGAATATGGCAATAAGCCAAACACTACCCGAGCAAGCTCAAGGGTGAGATGTGACATTGTACCTACTCAATATCTAGTAGGGTAGCTTGCGCCTGCACTTCCATCTCGGCTTCAATTAACCATATTATTGAACAATATGGCAATTTTAACTTCCGCAGAAGGCGTTTGCAGTACCAAATGTGTCCCAAACCAAGCAAAAATTTCCACTTCTGTTCACTAAGAGAGAACCATATTTTCAGAACGGTCCCTTCGTTACAACGAATGCCTTCTCTCTTTCATGAATGGAAAGCAATCCCCTTGACAAGCGATTCATCAAATCGCCATTCCACTAAGAGATAACCATATCGATAGGTGTCGTCTTTTCAGAATGGTCCCTTCGCTTTACGGCGAATGGCTTCTCCCTTAATGTGAATGGAAATCAATGAACCACTCTGTAAGATTCCTCCCTTCAAGCCCTCTCTGAAATAGAAGAAAGATCTTGTTTTACCCTGTTGTGGCATAGAGAGGGAAAATGTCTAGAGAGAGATTATCCAAAATTGAGATATCTTTAGATATAAAAATCCTCTTGGTGTTTAAAATGGATTCCCTTGAAACAAAAGTTCAAAATGAACTTTCCAAGGTGCATTAGGAATTAATTGAAAATGTGTATAAGGGACCTTAGTCTAAGGGTCTACATTTTCAGAAATTTTTGGATTATGGTCCAATTAAGGTTCCAAGGGGCCAATGGAATTAATCCAAGTGTTGGGATGAGATAAATCCAAAAGAATAAAAGAAAATACCCAAAAATGAGTAAATGCTCACATAAGATGAAGAGTTGACTGAGTACAAGGTTTATTAGTTAAAAATTATGAGATATTACTAAAAAAATGAGATATTTTAGAATAATGATGCATTTTTAACACCTTGGTAAGCAAAAGGGGGACTCTTGAGGTAGGCATCTATTTCACATGTGTGGAAGGATTTTTAATTCAAAAAAATTGTGATATTTTTATCTCTCCTCTCTCCTGGATCAAACCAAATAAAAAAGGGAGCCAAACTGGTCCAAAGCTTGTCCAAATTGAGTCGAAGTGAACCTAGAAAATTCTAGAACTCAGTTGGTGGACTGGGTTAGTGACCTCCTCAACTATAAATAGACCCTCAGTCATTTGTAAAAAAATATTGGAGCTATACCATGCAAATATTATATTAAAATAATCATATTTTCTAATATTTTTAAATTTTTCTCTCTTGGGAGCTTGGAGCTCTCTCTCTCTACAACAACTCTTGGAGTTTCTCTTCTCCTCTTGGTGCACCAATTGATTGGTTGGGGGCTTCACTGCTCTAATAGAGAATCAAGTCAAACTTGGGGGTAAAATCAATTTTTATGGTTTTTTTCAATTTATCTCAATGACTTTCTTCTTCTCAACCCCTCTCAAGCTTGAGAAGCTTTCTAAATGAATGTTTTAATTCAAATCAAGCTTTTCCTTAAAGTCTTAATGCTTAATTAAGAGAAAGTTAATCTTTATGCTTATTTGTAATGCTTTCTTTAAGTAAATCTCTCTCTCTAAAAGAATAGCCATCTTTATGGCTAAATCCTTTGAAAAAGGATGCTTCTCAATGATAGTCTCTTAATTCAAAGCTAAACTCTAGGCTTTATGACTAAATTTTAGAAATTTTTGATTAAGATCCAAAGAGTGTTCTAAAGGGCCAATAAGAATAACAAAAATATAAAGAATAAAAGAAAATCCACCAAAAATGAGTAAATTCTCACATAAGATAAAGAGTTGACTAGTACTGGGGTTTATTAGTTTAAAAAATAAGATTTATTATTATAAAAATAAAATTTTGACACCTTAGGAATGTGGAAGGGGGCTCATGAAGGAGGTACCTAAATCACATCATTACTCCACATTTTAATTCAAAAAAATGTGGAAGGGAGCTCATGAAGGAGGTGCCTAAATCACATCATTACTCCACATTTTAATTCAAAAAAATAAGATATTTCATCTCTTCTCTCTCCACCTTCAAACCAGATCAGAAAAGTAAGCCTAACTGATCCAAAACTTATCCAAACTGGATCAAACTGAAGCTGGAAGCCTCTAGATCCCAGTTGGACTTGGTTAGTGGCCTCCCTCACCCAATAGACCCCCATTACTTTGTATTTTCATCTTAGTGTAATTACATGCTCGTATAATCTTCAATTTAGTGTACTTTTATTGTCCCTCTAATTTGCCTCTCCATTGTGAAACTTTGGAGCTTCACTAATCCTCTTCTTCTCTTGGAGATTACCCTCTTCTACTTGGTGGCCAAGCTTCTTCTTGAGGGCTTCACATCTCCCTACAGAATCAAGCCAAAAACCAAGAGTAAGCCTAAAACAATGGTGTTTTTCTCTCTTTTTGAATGGTAATTTTTTCCCAACCTCTCTAATGCTTGGGAAGTATTTTAATCCATGGTTTCTTCTTAAAACCATGCTTTTATTGATTTATTTTATGTAAATGCATTAATATTAATCTCTTATGCTTAAATGTAATGTTTTTGAATCGTAAATCTCTCTTTTTGTAATCTTGAATACTCACCTTTATGATTGAATCCTTTTCCTGGAAGGATAGATCTTAGTTTTAATCTCATTTTCTTAACCAAAACTCTAGGCCTAACAAGCTAGAGATGGAGATTAAACATTTTTATCATTTTTAATCTAATTAAAATGAAGATTAATTCATTTAAGCTTATTTTACGTTAAAAAATTCATATCTATTTATTTTAAGTTGAAAGAGAGTTTATGCTAACATTCTTATAACTATTTTCATATGAGAAATGATAATTGGATATTTTTAAAAATAAACAAGAGGCTTAAATGTAATTATGTTTATAATTATACTTAAGTTTATGCATAAGAATGTTTTATATTAAAAAAAGAAGTCTCACCATATTTTATGTAATTATGTAAAGTAAAATTTTGAGCATTCTCAAAAAATACAAAGAAACTATGGTAAAACTTTTACCATAAAAGAAATAAATTTGATTCTATGCATAAATTTGATAATGCAAAAAGAGAAATTATCATCATATTCTATGCATAAATATTTCAATGCTAAAAGAAAGGATTTTTATTATTTATATTTTTTTTGTATGTGCATGCAGAAAAATCTAGATGCAAAAAGAGAAATTTTCACGATATTCTATGCACAAATATTTTAAATATTAAAAGGGAAATTTTTGTCATATTTTAAAACAGGTATATTCATGGTATGTATATACATGGGTATTTTTATTTATCAAAAAGAGAAATTTTCATCATACCTTTAATTAGAAAAATATATAAATTAATTTTGATATCAAAAGAGAAAGTTTCATCATAATTCTACGTAGATAATTTAGGGTATGTTAATGCTGAGGTTCAAACGGAGAAAAGAATATTTTAGAATATTCCTATGAGAATATTTTAATAAAATGATATATGAAAAAGAAATATCCATGTTAAATTCCATTACTCATGAATATAATTATTTATAGTTCTATTATGTCCAAGGAAGAATGAATTTTCATAATTTTAGATATTTATTCTTATGATTAGAAATCACAGTTAATTTATCAGATAAATGGAGAATCATCTTTAGGAAATACCTTTAGGAATAAATTCGAGTAATTCGGTGCTAGACTATGACCACGTGAGAAAGATGGGTCTGTAAGATGCCTGCCCATCTCTTCAGTACGAAGAATGGATAAACGGCTAATTTAGAGAAGTTTTTCATAAGACTGCGAAATAAGTTAGAAATTCGTTGTAATTGATGGGTGGATCACTGAGATACGAGATTCGTGATTTTCATTGAGAAAGTATGGGTTTTGAAAAATAAAAGGGTCTTGTGAAATCTAACTCAATGGGAAAATCTTACTTGCATAGAAACTCTATTTTTATAAAGGACTATCTTACGCTAGAATGCTGGAGGAAGCATTTGGCTTATTGTTAATCTAAGGAGAGTTTATGTTGCAACAGTTGGCGGGGAGTCATCAAAGGACGTCTCTTGTGGGACAAAGCCTGCCAAGGTCTTGACCAGCCTCGGTACTTGGTGAGAAATTATCAAGTGAACTGGAAATTATGAAATTGGATCTCGTTGGTTGACTAGCTGGTCTTCAACAGAGTCTGTATGACACTTGTTTGTAAAACAATGGAAATGGAATACTGAGGATTATGATGGAAACACTGTGGTTTTATTATAAATCTATCTTGTGAATAGTTGAATATGAGAAAAAGGCAATTTCATATTAGGTACGTAAGTGGTGTGTCTATTTAATATTTTTGTATGAGTGCCGGCTAGGGGGATTGGGGAACTCTTTTCCCTAGTACCTGGGACAAAACACAACCAAATTTTTATAAAAAGGGATCCCACCAATACAGTGGTTGGGCGGTTTGGCTAACCAATGGGCCGGTTGGGGATCGGTGGATTCCTACAACCAAGTTCAGTTAAGATTAAGTTACGATAGTTAAGGTAAGTCCCAGGAAGATTCTTGTTCTATGGGAAAGAATCAACGGTTGTGCCTCGTCGCTTGAGGGAAAAAAAGTGATGATCTCTATGAACCAAGTGCAAGTCTCTTTCCTTGATTCGATCATGTGACCTACGGGTTCGGTCGGAATAGAAAGGATAGTTAAGTCCCTTGACCCGTTAGATAAATTTTTCGTTAGAAGATTTTCCTGGTGGAATCGCCCATGCCTTCTGGGCGAGGAAAGTTTTTTCGGTCTTGATTTTGAAAGAACTGCCGGACTAGTCGCTTGCCCGCAGACATTCGTGGGTAAGGCCTCGAGTGGGAAACTCTGCCCTGTGCACAAGAGGTTGCTACTTTTGCTGTTAGCGCCCCATAGAAAGGTGTGCGGAGAAGACAGGGGTCTCACAGATGGTATCAAAGCTTTATTGAAAGGTTAAGAATAAAAGAAAAATTTTGATAGTAGGAATTTATAATAAAATCTTAGAAAGGTGCATTCTCATGTTGTATTTTCATTCAGATTAAGCTTCATTGATGAAAAATTATAATTAATAAATTGGATTTTTATATATGGATGCCCCGTATTTATCTGGTATCCTCGATCTTATCCAAAATCAGGATATTATTACCTTTGCTTTTGAGCATATCCTCTCCTCTGCCAAGACTCGAACAAGCAGGGAGAGTCTTGCTAATCATTTCGAGGAGTTGTATTTTCCAGATCCAGTGGAGAGACGACAGCATATGTGGTACTCAGGGCAATATGTCCATGCCTGTTGCAATGAGCGAGACAGAGGGATGAGTCAAAACGTCTCTCTAGCTATGGTTTTGTTGAGGATAGAGGTAGTTCGTGGCATTATACTTTATCACCCCTCACCTCGAGATTTTAGAATCACTTGTCAAAGTTTCAGGCTTCTTAGCCATTTTATTCCGAGGAGTAGAATTGTAGCACCAATGCGGTGAGAGCACAGTTGCATCATCATGGCATGTCCACAGTGCAGTATCATTGCTTTTCATGCATATGCAATTGAGGCATTGACTTTTGGAGCCATGATGCTCTATGTATATATTACAAACCTTGATAGAGCCATGATGCTCTATGTATATATTACAAACCTTGTGTAAATAAAGAATGTTTTGCGAAAATTTGTAGTTGTTTAAGTGATTTTGACTACCAGATATCGAGTTTAAAGAAATAAGATCTGTTTTCTCGAACGTATGCCATAGATCTTTAGTAAGAACGATTACCTTGTTTAAAGTAATTATTTCTAAACTTCTTAAGTCTTAGGATCTTGAGACAAAGTCAAATAGAAATTTAATGATGTATCATTTTGGCAGAATCATGAGACGTGCGGATCGTGGTAGACAGCCAGATCCTCTTACAAATGAGGAGCTTGACCCTGATGTTCGCAAAGCTCTTCACAGATCTCAGTCACGTCCCTTCAAAGCTGAAGGGGAACACTTAGGCAAGGTTGTGGAAAAGTGGATCAAAGCCATGGAAGAATACTTCGATGTCACTGGATACAGTGAAAAAAGTAAAGTAGCTCTTGCCAAAAGCTGAAGAGTAGCATGGAGAAACCACTATGAGACAAACCGTTTGGATCGGAACACCCAAACGTTGGAATGATCTCAAATGCCGGGCAGGCTTTGTCCCACGAGAGATGTCCTTCGATGACTCCCCGCCAACTGTTGCAACTTAGATCAACAATAAGCCAAATGCTTCCTCCAGCATTCTGGCATAAGAGTCCTTTACAAAAATAGAGTTTCTATGCAAGTAAGATTTTCCCATTGAGTTAGATTTCACAAGACTCTTATTTTTCAAAACCCAGACTTTCTCAATGAAAATCACGAATCTAGTATCTCGGTGATCCATCCATCAATTACAACGAATTTCTAACTTATTTCGCAATGATTTCGGTCTTATGGAAAACTTCTCTAAATCAGCCGTTTATCCATTCTTCGTAGTACTGAAGAAATGGGAATGGTCACGAGACTTAGCTTGATTTCTGATTCAAGAGATGGGCAGGCATCTTACAGACCCACCTTTCTCACGTGGTCATGGTCTAGCACCGAATTACTCAAATTTATTCCTAAAGGTATTTCTTAAAGATAATTCTCCATTTATCTGATAAATTAACTGTGATTTCTAATCATAAGGATAAATATCCAAAATTATGAAAATTCATTCTTCCTTGGACATAATAGAACTATAAATAATTCTATTCGTGAATAATGGAATTTAACATGGATATTTCTTTTTCATATATCATTTTATTAAAATATTCTCATAGAAATATTCTAAAATATTCTTTTCTCCATTTGAACCTCAGCATTAATATACCCTAAATTATCTACGTAGAATTATGATGAAACTTTCTCTTTTGATACCAAAATTAATTTATACATTTTTCTAATTAAAGGTATGATAAAAATTTCTCTTTTTGATAAATAAAAATACCCATGTATATACATACCATGAATATACCTGTTTTGAAATATGACAAAAAGTTCTCTTTTAATATTTAAAATATTTGTGCATAGAATATCGTGAAAATTTCTCTTTTTGCATCTAGATTTTTATGCATGCACATACAAAAAAATATAAATAATAAAAATTCTTTCTTTAGCATTAAAATGTTTATGCATAGAATATGATGATAATTTCTCTTTTTGCATTATCAAATTTATGCATAGAATTAAATTTATTTCTTTTATGATAAAAATTTTGCCATAGCTTCTCCGCATTTTCTGAGAATGCTCAAAATTTTACTTTACATAATTACATAAAATATGGTGAGACTTCTTTTTTTAATATAAAACATTCTTATACATAAACTTCAATATAATTATAAGCATAATTACATTTAAGCCTCTTGTTTATTTTTAAAAATATCCAATTATCATTTCTCATATGCAAATAATTATAAGAATATTAGCATAAACTCTCTTTCAACTTAAAATGAATAGATATGAATTTTTTAAACATAAAACAAGCTTAAATGAATTAATCCTCATTTTAATTAGATTAAAAATGATAAAAATATTTAATCTCCATCTCTAACTTGTTAGGCTTAGAGTTTTGGTTAAGAAAATGAGATTAAAACTAAGATCTATCCTTCCAGGAAAAGGATTCAACCATAAAGGTGAGTATTCAAGACTACAAAAAGAGAGATTTACGATTCAAAAAAACATTACATTTAAGCATAAGAGATTAATATTAATGCATTTAAACAAAATAAATCAATAAAAGCATGGTTTTAAGAAGAAACCATGGATTAAAATGCTTCCCAAGCATTAGAGAGGTTGGGAAAAAGATTACCATTCAAAAAGAGAGAAAAACACCATTGTTTTAGGCTTACCCTTGGTTTTTGGCTTGATTCTTTAGGGAGATGTGAAGCCCTCAAGAAGAAGCTTGGCCACCAAGTAGAAGAGGGTAATCTCCAAGAGAAGAAGAGGATTAGTGAAGCTTTCAAAGCTTCACAATGGAGAGGGAAATTAGAGGGATAATAAAAGTATACTAAATTGAAGATTATACTAGCATGTAAATACACTAAGATGAAAATACAAAGTAATGGGAGTCTATTTATGGGTGAGGGAGGCCACCAACCAAGTCCAACTGGGATCTAGAGGCTTTCAACTTCAGTTTGATCCAGTTTGGATAAGTTTTGGACCAGTTAGGCTTACTTTTCTGATCTGGTTTAAAGGAGGAGAGAGAAGAGATGAAATATCTCATTTTTTTTGAATTAAAATGTGGAGTAATGATGTGATTTAGGCACCTCCTTCATGGTCCCCCTTCCACATTTTTTTGAATTAAAATGTGGAGTAATGATGTGATTTAGGCACCTCCTTCATGAGCACCCTTCCACATTCCTAAGGTGTCAAAATTTTATTTTTATATTAATAAATCTTATTTTTTAACTAATAAACCACAGTACTAGTCAACTCTTTATCTTATGTGAGAATTTACTCATTTTTGGTGGATTTTTTTTATATTGTCAATACACGATTCAAGATAGACATGAATGCAATACTATCAATTCACGATTTAATATTACTAATTGGATACGATGGATGAAATAAAGCCCCTATTGCTCCAGTAAATCAGGTGGCAGTTAGCAAAGATAATCTACCGCAAAGGTAGTACTATAATAAAGGCTTAGGAAGAGGAAGATACAAACCCTCAGAGAAGGATATCTACTATTATTGCAGAGGTGTAGGGCACCAAAAAAAGAAATCTTGTAAATTTGAGCATAGGAGGGAAGTCCGCATAGCAAGGAAACTTGGTCGAGCCATTTTTTTGCTGAAACGGAGACATTTGACCATCCTAACTTGCGAGAGTAGAATTTGTTGGAACCCTTTGGTCAACTTTGCATAGGGTGTTCATTCGGACACTGTTTGGGTATTCTACTAAAAAAATGATTTCACCTCCAGGTGAAAAAAATGATTTCACTTTCCACGCCTATTTTTATTGAATGGTTCTAGCTAGTTGATCCTGACACCTCATACATCTCACATACATGTGCAGTTTGGATTTTGACATTGTTTGGCCTTCCTATGGCCCATTGTTGCATAAAAATGCACGCATTTCCAAAAAAGGACTTAAAAGCAACCAAACACATTGTGCATTCAAAGAAAAATACCAAAAAAATAAAAAACATTGAAAAAAGACCTAAAAAGAGCGAAAATAGACTTATGCACTTGAGGTCTGGATGGCTATCTTGGTGTCGGAACTAGATCCGAAACTGCCTCGAGAGTACCTACTCATGGTAGTGGGGAGGAGGACTTTTAGAAGGGTATGCATTACACTACTCTATCTTATGGTCTCCCCCACACTTCCCACATCGGTATGGCCCTTGGGGCACTACTTGAGCATACATTGGTCTAGCCGAAGAACGATAAAGTTGTCCCATCTTCAGTACCAGTTCTGCCACTTCATCTGGATTCACTTCTTTGACTGAGGTAGCACTTGAGTCGAAGTTCTTTTTGAAGTGTTGTTTCTTATCTTGGCGACTACCTTGGCTAGACTCACTTTCCATGTCAAAGTTATCATCGTAATCCATGGCATCGAGGTAGCACTCATTAAAGCTCATATGTTTCTTTGCATATAGATGCGCATGTAGCGTTTTATTCAACCCTTCCAGAAAGATAGAAATTAACCTTTTTTGGCTAGGTTTTCCCTGGTCAGGGCACCTCGCAATGTACTGTTTCAATCTATTGTTGCCATATATATAGGCAGTGATGTGTGTGAACACACTTAGGACTGCCGGGCCACTTTTTCCCTCTTTAGGAGGTTTTTTTCCCCGGCTTGTATATACGCCCATTATTCTAGGGCTAACTTATCTTTGTACATTGACACAATCTAATACAGTGGGTTGTGTGCATTCTTGCTGCTTCTTCTCCAAGCTTTGTGTGCTTTCCTGCAACCCTAATTCCAACAATTGGTATCAGAGCAGGCATCGGCTCCCAGGGCTACGCCGCTAGCACCCTTCGACTCACGTTCTCCGATTGAGGTGAGCTTTTACGAGCGCTTGCAGATCCCTATACTCTACAGATTCGCCCGTAGGGCTTTTCGTTCTCAGAAATTGCATCAGAGGTCGTTTCAGGCTCCCATTTTGCATTACAAGTTCTGTACAGGTGTTTTCGTCATTTTGTGCAAAAATTTTGACAGTGCAGATTTTTACAAAACAGGCATACGTATTCTATTGTGGACCGTGCTACATAGCACGAGTTGTTTTCTATTCAGTCTTTGCTTCATTACAGGTAGCTTTTGCATTAGTTTCAGTCAGTGGCCATGGCTGATAACAACAATGATGTATTTTGCATGTTATCCTGCTGATGACAAATTGGATGGAGACAGCCACTTTGGGCATACATGATGCAGCATGTTTTGGTTGCAAAAGGAGTGTGGAACATTGTGCAGGGTATGGATGTACGTCCAGGTTCTATGGATGTAGGATCTGTTGAGGACTGTTCTTGATGCTTTACCTGAGTCATATCAGACTTTTGCTTCCACGTGGAGACTAATTACTGAGGACAGACCTGATGTTGTCAAGTATGATACTTTAGTCAACAAGCTCTTGCAAAAGAAGCGCAGTCCAGGCAAAATAGGGCTAGGCAGTGTGCAGTTGATCAGGCATTTGTTGCTGCCCAGCAGAGAAGAAGTGGTAAGGCAGCCCCTTCCACTGTTTCTTCCCCTATTAGTAGGTCTGCAACTTCTTCTCCTTCCACAGGTAGTAACAATAGGTCTGAGAAAGCTCTTTATAAAGGCAAGAAAAAGATCAGGTGCAACTATTGTAAGGTAACTGATCATGTCATTAAGAATTGCCCTAAGCTAAAGGCTAAAGAGGCAAAGAAGAAAGAGTCAAATGCAGCCACAAGCGGATGCTTCTACAAATGCAGATTCTGTAAATGTTGTGTAGGATACAGAATGGGCATTTAGCGTGTATTGCCAGTATGACCCATCTGTACATGATGCATGTTTGGCAGTTTCTGTTGACTCTAATGTATGGTATTTTGACAGTGGTGCTGCAAAGCACATTACCTCGCATCGTGATATGTTCACTTGTCTTGAGGCTGTCTCTAATGGGAATACTGTCACATGTGCCAATAATGCTTCTTACCCAGTGAAGGGCGTTGGTAAAATTATGCTTACTGCTGCAAATGGTAGCGCTTTTACACTTTCAGATGCTTTGTATGTGCCAGGGATAAAGAAGAATCTATTGTCTATCTCTGCACTTGCTAGACTTGGACTTGTAGTCAAATTTGTGGATTACAGATGTACTGTTCATGATTTGACTTCTGGTGATACGATTATTGCATCTGGTACCTTGTTTCGTGGGCTGTATAGGCTCAATTCTTATGACTAGTGTGTGGAGGATTCAGCAAATGTAGTTTCTGATGAAAAGGCAGTTTCAGATGCAAAACTATGGCATGCTCGTTTTGGTCATCTGAACTTTGCTAGTTTGCTACGTTTGTAGAAATTTGATATGGTTACTTCATTGCCCCCTCTTGAGGCACCATTAAAACATGTTTGTGAGACGGCTGTATTTTGGACAAAATACAGCGTTCTACGTTTCCAAAGGATGGTTCTGTACGGGCCACTCGCAAATTGCAACTTGTACATAGTGATGTATGTGGGCCTATGCAAACTCCGTCATTTGGTAAACACTTGTACTTTGTGACTTTCATTGATGATTACTCAAGGCATGCATGGGTATATCCACTAAAGGCAAAGTCCGAAGTATTTTTGTGCTTCAAACAATTTTTGCTTATGGTTGAAAATGTATCCAATTGTACTGTGGGTACCCTCCATTCTGATCGAGGGGGAGTACATGTCTAAAGAGTTTGATGCATTTCTGGCTAGTCGTGGGATAAAACACCAATGTACAGTGCCGTATGCCCCTCAGCAAAATGGTGTTGCTGATGAGAGGAAAAACAGGTCACTTATGGAGATGGCACAATGTATGGTCAAGAGCCAAGCTTTGCCACATGCGTTTTGGCTTGAGGCTGTCATGTGTGCTGCATATGTACTCAACAGGTATCCCACTAAGGCCTTGCAGTAAGGCCTTGCAGTCTCTTACTCCATACGAAGCTTGGCATGGCAGGAAGCCTTCTATTGGTCACTCGCGTGTCTTTGGTTGCTTGGCCTATGCTTTAGTGCCTGTGCAACAACGTAAAAAATTGGATGATAAGGTTGTCAAATGCATTTTTGTTGGTTACAGTGCTGAAAGCAAGGGTTACAGATTGTATCATCCGCAGTCAAAGCATATCTTGATTAGTCGAGATGTTGTTTTTGTGGAAGATGCTGTGCAGCCTTTGTTATCATGTACCAAAGAGACAAGTGTGAGCTCACGGGATGTATTTGATACGTTGTTGCCTCTGTTTACAGGTGGGAATTCAAATGTAAGTCCTAATGAGGTAAATATTCAGCCTATGCAGATTTCAAACGACTCATAGATCAGCCTATTTCTGATGCAGATTTATAGGATGTAATTTATGAGGATAGGGTTGAAAATGAGCAGGCTAGAGGTATGCGTAAATGGTTGGTGCAAACCTTGCGTGATAGTAAAATTGATGCACCTATTTCTAGTCGTACGCGTTCAGATTTTCAGCATGCCTCTTATGCATCAGATTGCTATGCTTTGGCTGTGTCTAGTATGTGTGAAGAGAAAGAACCTCTTTCATTTGATGAGGCACAAAAATCAGAAAATTGGTTGGCTACAATGCAAAGTGAATATGATGCTATAATGAAGAATGGTACATGGTCTTTGTGTGATTTGCCTATTGATAAAAAGGTCATTGGATGTAAGTGGGTTTTTAAGTTGAAATGAAAGCCAGATGGCAGTGTTGATCGCTATAAGGCTAGACTTGTTGCAAAGGGTTATGCTCAAGATAAGGGCATTGATTTTGATGAGACCTTTGCTCCCGCTTGTCATATGACTACCAATCGTAGCATTTGTGCATTGGTAGCTCATAATGGTTGGAATGTACATCAGTTGGACGTAAAGACTGCATTCTTGAATGGAGATTTGCATGAGAAGGTGTATGTATCGCAGCCTCGTGGTTTTGTTCAAAGAGGGCAAGAAAACAAAGTGTTCAGGTTGAAAAAGGCTTTGCATGGTTTAAAGCAAGCTCCACAAGCTTGGTATGAAAAGATACATGCATATTTGATGGAGATATTGCTTTGTGTCAGACAAAGTATATTGAGACATTGTTGCGGAGATTTGGCCTTGAAGACTGCAAGCCTATTGCTACTCCAATGGAGACAGGTTTGAAGTTGAGTCTTCATGATGCTGGAGATCACTTTAATGTCACACTCTATCAGACAGTTGTTGGTTGCCTCATTTATGTATGCATTACGAGGTCGGACATTCAGTTTGCAGTCTCACAAAGGTGAGCAGGTTTATGCATAGCCTAGGGTCTCAGCATTGAAAGGCAGTTAAACGCATCTTTCGCTACTTGAGTGGCACCATACATCTTGGGCTGTTTTATCCCAAGTGGGGATCGTTCCCATCAGATTTACATGCTTTTTCGGACTCAGATTGGGCTGGTTGCTATGACACAAGAGTGTCCACAAGTGGTTTTTGTTTCATGCTCGGTAGCTCATGCATATCTTGGTTGAGCAAGAAGCAACCTACTGTGGCCACTTCTAGTTGTGAAACTGAGTACAGGGCAGCTTCACAGCTACGGTTGAGTGTGTGGCTCAGACGGCTTATGGCTGACTTGGGTGTTGGACAGGAGTCTGCCACCTCTATCTACACTGACAATCATCAGAGCGCATTGGCAGTTGCGAGAAACCCAGTTTTTCATGCTTGCACAAAGCACATTGAGGTGCATTATCACTATGTCAGGGAGAGATTCTCAGCAGGAGAGATCAGCTTGGCATATGTGCCAACACAGGATAACCTCGCTGATCTTTTCACAAAGGTGCTTCCTCGTAAGAAGTTTGAAGCTTTCCGCAAAGCTTTGGACTTGCTTCCCTTTGTGGACTGATCTACTTTGGGCATGGCACTTCCCTATACATGAGTGCCAGCTCTCGTTCACACCATCACTCCCAGGGGGGATTTGTTGCCATATATATAGGCAGTGATGTGTGTGAACACACTTAGGACCGCCAGGGCACTTTTTCTCTCTTTAGGAGGTTTTTTCCCTCGGCTTGTATATACGCCCATTATTCTAGGACTAACTTATCTTTGTACATTGACACAATCTAATACAATGTGTGTTGTGTGCATTCTTGCTTCTTCTTCTCCAAGCTTTGTGTGCTTTCTTGCAACCCTAATTCCAACATCTATTTGCACAGTCCCTAGCCTATTCATGATTTGCCTATGTTTGCAGATGGAATTACACGCATGCAACCAAAGACTGCAATCACATAGCACGCATGCAATGAGAACAAGGCTACTCTAATCTGTAATAGTTTAGACCGCAAATGGGGAATGTTGAGAGAGCTCTTGTTCCTACGCAAACTGGTGGACAAGAACAAGCTAGGCCGGTGTTGGGAGCTCAACCTCCTGTGCCTGGGACTATGCCGTTGAGGCATGGGAGCTGATGAGTATGAGCAGAGTCTAGAAATGGTGACCTCTCAACCCTACCTCCAAGAAGAGGAACCACCATTGATAGATTTGGGCTCTGAAGCACCAATTGTACAAACTGAACAACCAATGTACACTAGTCAAGACATAGACCAGCTCTTGTATTTTATCAATCAAGGAAATAAGGGTTATGGCCAACCACAACAGAGAGTGTATCAAGCTAGCTAGACCACCACTTAAGTGCTATGGTTGTGGGGGTGATCATCTCGTCAAAGATTGTCCTTACAACGGTAGACCACCACAAGCTGGACCACCGGTTCAAGCAGCTCTTGCTCAAGCCACTACTATCCAATTTCCTTCAATACCGGGATATTGCAAGGATTGTTCAATCACTCACCTTGTGAAAGATTGCCTAGTGAAACCGATAGGGAGTGACAACACCAAAGGAAAACCATGTTAAATTTTGTCGATGTGATACCCACACCTGAGACATCAGAGACAAAAACAGAAACTGCAAATGTTCCACTGAAAGTGGTGAGTAGAGCACATGCACGAGACACCAGCAGTTGGCTAGTGTCTGGATCAGCCAGGGTGCAAAAGAACTGCCTCCCACACCTGGTAAAAATAGGGGAAAATATGGGGAGTGAGGAAAAATGAGAAAACACCTACAAAGGGCGGGCACACCCACAATAGAGGCCCTGGTGTTTGATAAAGACAGGAGATGACTCTTCTAACACCCCCTCTCAGCTCCTGCTTGTGAAAACAAGCCTAGGGAGCTAGAGTGCCGCCTGAGCGTAGCCTAAGGTAGAGATTTCGTGAAGAGGTCTGCCGCATTGTCTTCCGTCGAGCAATAAAGTAGCAAGATGTCACCAGCCAAGATCTTCTCATGTACAAAGTGATAATGTATCTCTATGTGCTTGGTCCGGGCATGGAAGATCAGGTTCCGAGCAATAGCTATACAACTTTGGTTATCACACTGGATAACTGTGGACTCCTTCTGTGGAAACCCAATCTCACCTAGCAGCCTCCGCAGCCACAAAACCTTGCAAGCAGCACCACAAGCAGCCCGGTACTCTGCCTCTATCGAAGATAGGGCAATAGTTGGCTACCTCTTACTGCTCCTGAGCCGAGGGTAAAACTATAACCTGAAGTAGATCTCCTTCCTCTGCTTCCGGCCGTGGAACCCCGATAACGATGAAATCAGCAAGGTCATATGACTCCAGCACAGACTCCATCATAACCTTCCAAATGCCGTAATTGTTCCCGTCTAACTGACGGTCCACTGGGAATGTGGGGAGTGTTGGGATCTTCACATGCTTCTCAGCCATCTCTAACAAATCTGCCATCGCGGGGATGTAACTGAAAAAGGGTGGGTCGATGGGAAAAAAAACTTTAAACCTGCAAGTGGCTGTCCAGCAACTCAGCCCGCCTTCCTCTTGCTTCTTCTCTTCCCGAACAGTCCCTAACAATCCACCAATCAGCAACGCAACAATCCCCCTCTTTCTCAGAAAACTCCCAAGATCTTTCAAGAGCCTAGGGCTCTGATACCATGTCAAAATACGCAGCGGAGATGATAACCAAATCTGAGACCACAAGAGCAAGTAGAGTGCAGAAAATAGACAGCACAAGAGAAGGAGAGAGATAGGCATGTAACTCTACTCTATACACAAGATCCCGAAGTGTAAAATAAGATACAATGGTGTGGGGGCCATGGGGCCATTTTATATGGCCCCAAACATGCAATCGGCCTGTAGAAAAGGCAGCCGACTGGACCTAAATGTCCACGACCAGCTCCATCCACCAGTCGGCCAGCTGTACACAGTCGGCTAGCATACATGAGAGGTCGGGGATCAGAAGGAGCAGTCGGCTAGCATCCAGGACATCCTGACCAGCCAGTCGGCTAGTGTCTCGATCAACCAGGGTGCAAAGAACTGCCTCCCACACCTGGTAAAAATAGGAAAAAAAATGGGGAGTGAGGAAAAATGAGAAAACACCTACAAAGGGCAGGCACACCCACAACAGAGGCCCTGGTGTCTGATAAAGACAAGAGAGATGACTTCTAACAGTTTGGTACATGAAGCCATGCTCCTTGCATTGGTGGGAAAACTATGCAACATGGTGTCTTGACAACACACAGCACTTTCGTTCCTTCTTTCATGTCCCCCAACCCCGCTATTTGAGCACCTAACTCTTAGCAGTGCGCGGATGCCATTTTCGAGTTGAGAGGAAGGTTTCCATTACTTTACTGCGCTTGGCAAGTGGATGCTCCTTGGAGCTACTGTCAAAGAAGTTTGGTTGCGGCATCTAGGATCGTGGACTCATTTGTAGAGGCACTTCTTCCACACATGGGGGCAATCATCCAATGGCCAAGAACACCCGTGCAAATTGCGGTAATTAAGAATGGAATGCAACAAGCTCAGGAGCTACCAATTTGTTGTGGGGCTATTGATTGTAAGCACATTTGCATGGAGTGCCCTCCCTATAAGAATAGCACGAATTGGTACGATAGAAAGGACTCCATGACTTTGCAAGGATTTTTGACCACAACATGCGTTTTCTAGCAGTATATGTGTGATTTCCAAGGCCAACAAATGATAAACGAGTGCTCCAAAATTCTTCTTTCTTTCGGTTGGCCCAAGCCAACCAAATTTTGAATGGGCCATGCTTTACCAATTTGGGGT
Source organism: Cibotium barometz (assembly GCF_041138505.1). Lineage (NCBI taxonomy): Eukaryota > Viridiplantae > Streptophyta > Polypodiopsida > Cyatheales > Cibotiaceae > Cibotium > Cibotium barometz. Next base: position 160,524 of record NC_141098.1, on the reverse strand, counting down.
ATAGCATTAGAGAATACATTATTGGTGATGGTGGGTACTGCCAATTGCCCTCGACCTCAAATGCGTTCTGAAGTTCGTTTTAATTACTGCTTGTCTGGTTCTCGCATAGTTGTTGAGCAGGCTTTTGGACAACTGAAGGGTGCATGGTGAATTTTGGACGGTGTTATTCGCAAACCAGATATTGTTAAGGTGCCCAAAATAATTGCCGCTTCATAATTTGGGGATAGAATTTGGTGCTCTTCTAGGTCCATGTGCAACTCAAATTGACTGCCCAAAAAATAATGTCCTCGCATGAACCACTTCAAGTAACTCAGCTGTGCGGTCAAAGCTTCCTTGATTCAAAATCAATTGCTTGTCCCTCTTGTCCATAGTACTTGTGTTGGTCCTTACAGTAAACAATTGATTCGTTTTGTAGCCTGCTGCTCATTTTGGAGGCGCTCATCAATAAGGACTTGCTTCTCCAACAATGATAAGGGGAAGGTCTGGCCTGTTTCTTCATCATAAACTTGATCTTTGCAATCATAACCCTGCATTTTGCCAGCTTCAAGCAATGTTTAAATGTGGCCATGTAATTGCTGATCATGAGCAATGCGAGCCTCCACCAGCCGTCAGGTATGGGCCCTTGCTCAAGGGCCCTAAACCCTAAACCCTAAACCTTCTTCATGGGTGCATGGCTGGCCACTATGTTGAGTTGCGGCAGCTCATTGTAGTGACCAACGTCGAGCTTCTTTTGGTGAAGCATCCACTCCTAGAAAGTGGATTGCACATTGTCCAACACCTCTCTGAATTGGCCAGTTCTAATCCTTTTGGCAATGATGTCTTCAGAGGTGGACTCAAACATTTGGGTCAGCAGAGTGTAGATATGCTTGAATTTGACTCTCCATGCGTTAAGCTTATCCCCAATTTTCACATACTCCTCTGCATCCCGTGGTTCTTGACAAAATGGAAAAATTGCAGGGATGAAGTGAGGCAGGGAGTCATCATCCGGGTGAATGCCATAGAGATAGTCAGGCATCATGAGAAGATACTGCGTTACCTGAGGTTGACCTCATTCTCAATTATCCGCTTGTAGGCCTGCATCTTGTGGAACCAAAACTTGATGTATTGCAGTTGGCCTACCACGTCCTCAGGTTCTGGTACATAGAGATTTTGCAAATTGACCAGGAAAGCTTGTCATGCCATTTCAAACTGCAGGTGCAATTCTCGCACGTCAGCCTTCATGTCTTCTAAACAATTCCATTTGGGTCTTGGGTTAAATAATAGCTCCAGGGGGATTTGCATGCCAGAGATACTTTAAGTGGTCAATTTCTTGAGCATAGGGCTATTACCCTCAGATCAGGCGGTAGTTCCAGCACTTGAATTTGGCATGGGTGCTGCGGTAGGCTGCACTTTTCCTGTACATGCATGTTGTACTTGGGCCAGGCCTTCATGAGCGCCTTGGCCTATTCATTGAGCAGTTCCATTTGGTACATTAGGTTAGCGTAATCCCTTGGCACTCTCAGCAGATATTCAAAGTACATCATGGAGATCTTCAGATGTGGCACCTTGAGGGCTGCCTCATTAACTTTCTTGGCCCACTCCTTTGTCAGCAAGGCCCCTACTTGTTCTGGGAAGATCTTCCTTACTCTGCTCATGGTGGGGGCTATGACGAGCTGGTAGCTGCCCGTGGTGTTTTCAGGGTACTTCAGCTTTAGCAGACGTTGCTACTACCGGGCATACTGCTGCCATTGCTTCCAAAATTGTGCAGATTCTGCCTTAAGCACTGTTTGCATGCTGAGGACTTCTTCTAATCCTGGACTCCTATCTTGAGTCTTGTCGTCCAAAGGATCCGCCAGGTCTTCAGAATCCTTGCCACCACCACCCTTTTTATCATGACGCCGCTTGATGCACGCTTCTTTCTTCACAGGGGGTGGTAGTGGTGGATCTTCCAGCTTTTCCTGCTCTTTGTCCTGATCGTGTGCGCTGTCTTCCTTGCCTCCCGTGCCTAGCTGGAAATCGTCATCATCTTGGTCATTGTCAGGATCCTCATCAGGATCCTTGTCATTATTATCCTGATCTTCCTCGGCATCAGACTCTGTTTGCTCATCGTCGTCCTCCTCAGATCCTGCTCTGGTGGTGACTTGTTGGTTCTCCAAAAATTTCATTAAAAGTTTATTGTACAAGAGTTTATTCAAACTGTCAAAACATTCTTTGACAGTGACATATAATGATTTCTACACAATCTTCATCTCATCACTATCAAAGTATATGTAGTTTGGGTCGTCTTCACCTTTCATGAGCTGCACTAGAAATTGCACCGCAAAACGTTTATCAATTCCATTGGCCAGACTAGTGTGCATCTCCTAGAGACCCTGGATCTGCTTAAGGGCAGCATCGCGCTTGAGAATGACTTCGTTGAGGTGGTTTGTCTGTTCTTTGATGGTCTCCTTGTTGTTATGTTTCACCATTTCTATTTCCCTGTCCAGCTGTTGCTTCAACTTTATTTGCGTGAGCAGTAGATCAACGTTTCGTTTTGGGTGAGCTCAGAGTTTGTAGTCTGGCCTCTGCAAGTTGATCTTGGAGCTGCTCCAAGGCCTGATGGGTGCCAGCTTTGGATTGTATCATTTATGCCAATAGCCCTGAGCCATGGCTGATGGTGTTTACTGCAGCCATGATGGACCGCAGTGTGGCCTCCACTGCTACTTCGGTGACTTGATGGGTGAGATCTGCCAAAACCACAGGCATGTGCTGGTAGGGCAGCGGCGAATCTCTGATCATGTGGGTAAGTTGAGGGGAGTTGGTTCTAGAAAAGCACCGCGGAGCTTGTCCTGCATCTGGCATTGTGCAGTCGTCACAGGAAGTCCATGTGGTCATAAGAGATAATCATCTCTTTCCCTGTGGTCTACTCCACCTCATTGTCGTGCTGCGTGGCGTCAGGCTTGGGACAACATTTGTGATCTCATTAGTCATTTGTTAGCGATCTCATTTTCTCAAAAACGTAGTTGAATGAAAAATCATTGGACACACAAGAAGTGTTTGACAATCTCTATGTTCAAGATGTAGTTTGCTCTAGTAGCAGGTTATGTTGAACATGGGCATGGTCAAGGAGCACGAAACTATGTTGAACAGATGCACATGAGGGCTTGTCTCCATATGCAGCATGAGGGCTTAAGCGTCTCCGTATGCCAGCACTTCTGCTTGCAGCTTGAAAGCTTGTGGCACTGAAGGAGCCATAGGCTTGCCATGACAGGACTGCTGAAAAGAGAGCCTATGTTGGCAATGCACTAAGTGTTATGCATGCCGAGTGTGTGCACACGAGAGGTTTTTCAATGCGTTAATTGCAGGCTATGTGCAACTCGGAGAAAGCGCGAATGTTCTTTCTACATTAACTAGAATGGCCAGACAAGGTGAAATGCCAGATACAGTGACGTGGAGGTTTAGTTGTCGATGTACCTTGAGCACTATACCTGCATGGGTGATCTCCTTGGCTGTCAAGTCAAATAGAGAAGGCACTACACATCTCTCACTCATGACCCTGTGAAATTGGAATAGCACAAGTGTGGGCATGGTGGTCGGTGAGCAAGATAAATTTTTAAAGATTCATACTTGGATGTCCGGACAAAATGGTAACATGTGTGGACAACCCGAAGTGTGAAGGGGGACCAAGGTATTAAACTTTATAAGGTTTATAAACCTTGGGTGGCCCTTAGAAAGTTTTAAAAACTTTAAGGGAGGGCCACTAGGATAATTATGGAGGGGGGGCTACTCCACTTTTAGAGTACACGCCTCCCTCTCCATCTCTCTCTTGCTTTTTGGAAAAGACTGGTCGGCTGGCTGCGTGGAGGGGACTTTGGTCGGCTGGCTGCATGGAGAACAGGCTAGTAGCTGGCTGCATGGAGAACAGGCTAGTACAGGTCGCCTGAAGGAGAGTCGTACAGTACAGCAGCTGCAAGTACAGACTGGTACGGACAGGTACACGTTTGTAGAGGTGTAGCAAGGTGACTGGTACGGATAGGTACACACGGCTGCTGTAGTTTTTCTGATGCAGGCGGCTGTAGGTACAGACTGGTACGGACAGGTACGGGCTGCTGTAGGTTTTCTAACGCAGGCGGCTGTAAGTCAACTGGCGCAGACAAGTACAGGCAGCTGCAAGTTTTCTAACGCAGGCGGCTGCAAGTCAACTGGCGCAGACAGGTATAGGCTGTGCAAGCCGACTGGTGCAAAACTATGCAGGGCAATTGGTACACGCTGAATCCTTCTCTCTCTCTCTCTCTCTCTCTCTCTCTCTCTCTCTCTCTCTTCTTCTCTTCCTCTCGTGTGAGCTCTAGAGGGCAAAGGCGGGTGGCTGCACTTTCAGGACAGCATACTCTATGCTGGTGTTTTTGAGGAGGATTGGACTGAGGGAGAGCAGTGAATCTGCTGAATATCTTTCTCTCTCTTTCCACTAGCTTACGACTGCTTCAGAGTTGTTTCTTCTGGCCCTTTGTGAGAGGAGGGGTGTGGCAGTTTGAAGGGTGGAAGCAGAGTTAGATGGTAGATTTGTTCTTTGGCTAGGTTTGAAGCCATGATCATGGAGCAGCCAGATGCGTGCTCAAGGCTTCCCTGTTGCATTGTCTTGGTTGATTAGAGGAGACAGCAGTGTGTTGCATTGTCTTGGTTGATTAGAGGAGACAGCAGTGTGTTGCTTTTGTGGGACACAGATCTCTATGTGTATCCTCTATGCTAAGAGGTCTTGAGGGTTGCCAGATTGGACATGCATGTTTTTTTTCCTTGACTGGCTTTGTTGTACTCAGTTAAGCTTTTCCATTGAAATTGAATAAAGAAATATCGAAAGGGGCGCCAAGCTTTGGGGCCAACAGGTGTCATTCTCCTTTTGTTTTGGAGCATTCTAGCTCTTGTTTATTTGTTAATTGTCTAGACTACAATTGGATAGGTGACTGCTAGTCTACCGCACTTTGGTTTCTACCAGAGGCCGGTTTCACACATCTATCATAGAATTGCCAAAAAATGGTTGGTGGCCTGGCAATGCTTTGGTGGGCATGTATGCCAACTAGGGAGCTCTCACAAAAGAGCACAGGTGCTTGAGGAACTTGATGCTTCAAATATTATCCTTGGAATACGCATATTCACGTAGGATTTGACCAAGAGTGGCTAGGTCAGGATGCAACATGAGGGCCACTCCCCAACTACAAAGACCACTGTTTGCATTTTCAATCTTGTGGCAGCATAGGAGCAGCTGACAGGGGGAAACAACTTCATGATGAGATTGCTAGATAGGGTTACTTGGAAGAGATATTATGCTAATGTTATTCAAATATTTGGTCTTTTGTGTTCAATACTGTTGCAACCTTTGTTTGCACTTTGAAAGCTTGTGGCAGTGTAAGAGAGGTCACAATTGAGATTGCTAAACAGGTTGTGCTTGGCACTGCTCTGGTGGACATGTATGCTAACTACGGCGTTCTTGCACACGCTTGAGGAGATTCACAGAATGTCATTGCTTGGCAGAGTACTACTTCTGGCGCTATTTTAGTGGGGCAAAGGTGAGCAAGTTTTGAACTGTTACAAAAGGATGGATAGCACGGGCCTCTATTTGAATTCGTGTAGAGAAAGACACTATAGTGACCTTGTATGCAAAATCTATTGCACTTGTGGATGCACTCTAGTTGATTTGTGTGGGGCTCTCTCTAGATGCAACAGCCATGGCCTAGTCTTGAATAGGGAAAAGGTATGCACTTATTGCCTACTATTTTGAATAGATGCAGCATCGAAGTCTTTTTTTAAGTGCAGTTACTTTTGCTTGTGGCCTCTAGGAGGGCCAAGATTAGCAAGCACTAAATTGTTTTGAATGAAATGCCGAGACCTTTGTTTGCATGTTGAAAGCCTATGAGGCATAGGAGCATATAACAAGAGGAAGAAATTCATGATGAGATTGCTAGAAAAGGGTTTCTGTGAAATGATATTGTGCATGGCAACGCACTAGTCAATATGTATGTGAAAAGCGTGGTGCTAGAAAGCAAGGAAAGAGGTTTCTGTTTCAGATGTTGCGTCTCTTGGCCTGCAACTATTGTAGGGTATTCTCAACATGTTCAAAGTGAGCAAGCCTTGAACTACTTTAAACGTTGCTTGCATCATAAAAGGCTATGGTGGCATAGGATCAGCTTACAAGGGGGAAATCATTTTTGACCAGATGGTTTGAGCATGGAAATTGTTTTTGTGCTTGGCGATTCTATTGGCTGGTTTTACCCTTGTTCTTTCTACTTGGCAATTAAATTTGGAAAACATTCCCAACATGAAATAAACTACCATTGATAGTATGCATGAACCAATAGCACTGTTATCTTTATGACACTACTTCTAAAATGACCATGTTCTATCCTGATGAAGATTGTAATTCTAAGTACTAGCCTTTTGATCTATTAGTAATCTTGGCTTCTATCAAATTGTAATTTAAACTATTAGCCTTTTAAAAAATATTTATTTATTTTTTGATGTAATGCAGCTAGCAGAGGATACTCGGCATGTTGAGCAATCGATGTTTTATTGTTACACCTCTCTGATGCTCTCTTTTTCGAAATTTCCTTGCTAATGCTTTTGCAATTCAGAGAAGCAGATTTTCTTTCGCTACACAGCTTTCATCATAGGGAGTTAACAGTGTCTTACTCCCTATAAAATACTAAATGAAAACCTATCAATCTACAAAAAGAACTATGTAGAGTAGATTTCATGAAATCCCACCAGTGCTCACAAATAAATGTATACCAAAATTATAAGCCTAGGAGGAGAAGATTTTACAGGAGGCATCCTCTACCATACCACACCGAAGTTTTGAACACTGGAAGAAAAACAAAGTTGTACAAGCCTACCCCAAGATAAAGTGACAAATTACTACACCAATTCAAGCAACAAGCAAGGTCAATTAGGAACTGGTTACAAAGGACAAGCCACCTACAAAATCAAGTAAATGACAATCGTAGGTACGGTACTGTAAGTAATCCAATAGACTAGAGCGAGCACAATAATTCTATCACAACCGACATACTGAAGATAATAAGGAAAAGAACTCAATTCAATTTGTACTACTCAAACAAGTTGTAGGGTAAGTACAGTAAAGCAAGTTGGATAAAGCAACATAACCATGTACATGGTTCATTGTAGAATCAAGGCAAAACTAACCAGCAACATCGCCAGCACCCACATAACCATGCACATGTAGCAAATTTGATATCCAAAGTTTACACAAGCAAAGTTCGGGTCCAATTGTATCATCTAGTCCTGCCAGCTACTCCCAATATAATTTCACTAGTAAACCTCTTTTTGTCCCGATACACTAAGTAAAAACAACTGGCAAACAACAAAACCATGTATATGCAAATTATTATAGATTTGAAGTAAAAACAGCTGATAACCAACATAACCAAAAAGCTACAAGTGAAGTAGAAGACGGATCTCACTAATGAAGTATAAGAAAACTTCAGTATATCAACTGCATGTCGAAAAGCATTCCAAACCACCATCTTCGACTTCAGATCTGCCCATTTTTTCCCAAGAAAAGAGATTTATTTTTCAGATGCCCCATGTCGTCAGAGATAGTATAGCTATCATGGCCCAATGAGAACGAGGTCACTCGTACCACTCAACTGCATGTCGAAAAGCATTGACTTCACTCCATTCCGAACACACTCCAAGATCTGCCCATGTCCCATGTCTTCAGATATGAACACGTGAACACCATTGACTGCACTCTCTTGGACAACTCTTGCGTCATACTGTTGATTGAATGAGGCAAGTTGAGGTCAATCGCAAAACATTCATAATGGAGTGGCTGGAGTTTTTGGCTTGAGCAAACCCGAACCGAAAGAGAAAAGTGAATAACTTCTGCACATCCACTAATCTAGATCGACGTTGCTGGCTGGAAGAGACACCCACGAAGCATAACGTTGAGTAGCTCGATTATGCTATAATGAACTTCAGTGGCAAATGCAGCAACTTCTTCATGGTCTCCACCTTCTCCTGACAATCTCTTTCTTTGCCTTGGGCAAGATAAACAATCATGCAGGTGTCTATTGCAACTTTAGCCCCGTTAAAAATATGCACTGGCCCAATACACTGTGGGGAGTAGAACACGGTATCCGTGCCTGGGACAAGAGAGGCAGTATTCCCAATGCGCTCCATAGCAAGTTCTACAAAAGCGGAAAGCAAAGAATCTCTAAGCCATATCTAAAAGACATGGTAAATTATGCATCTTACTCGATCCACAAAGCAATAACAAGTAATAAACAATTCAAGAACTCTAAAAATTATTAAAATATATCAATCTCTAGATGGACATGATAAATTCAGAGTTTTACTCGATCCACAACGCAACAATGAGTAAAAAATAATTCCAAAATTCCATGAACTATTATTCGCTGAACTGAAACATTAGTACTACAGTCACAATGGTATTAAAAAACATGAAAAAAATAATTCCAAAATTCCAAGAACTATTATGCGCTGATCTGAAACATTAGTACTACAGTCACAAATTTCATGCAAGTCTTCTAAACATCAATATTCAGAGGATCCAAACTCAATATTAAGCCATCACATTAAAAAGTAAACCACTCAAGAGCATGGTATTGAATATATAAGATTATCATAAGAGATTGTTGAGCCATCACATTACATAAGTCGATCATCCATATTACAGAAGGTGATGGAACTTCATGCCTTATACAATTGAAAATAATTCTCCTCATGTGCAGAAACTCATGATGAATACTAGGATACAACATGGCCACTATTTGCAAAAAAGCTTGGTATCAGATTTGTGTTGTACTGCGTCGTTTTCTTGCGACTTGATCAGATTCTGCCTTCACCGCGCAGAGGGGAGCCCTGGTAGTTCAGCATCTACTGCCTCCTTTTCATAACTATGTCGCCCCCTACCCCTCTTCAGATTGGCGATGAGGTCAACACCTTCAAAATCGCACCATCTTTATATAGATCAAATAATAGAGCTAACGTCACATGATTGAGGATCGAACGCCACGTGTCAAAGGGCTTACGTCATTGTCGATTCACGAATTACCACGTTTTCATAGACTTTTTCAACTACTTTGCAAGAGATAAAAGTTAGTTACAATTATTAAGTAATACATAGAATAAGATCATAACTTTCTGAAGACGTTGTAGATCAACAAATATATTGTTGAACTCGTAAGAAATCACAATATTATCATTGTTGCCTCGCTTTTTTTCCCAAGCTCTAATGATCAGCACATCATTGACGCAGTGGTACTCTCTAATCTTACGTTGCACATCTTCATTGCATGTCCTCTTTGCTAATCTTAATCTTCTTAGGGCAGGAAAAATATTTCGTGTGATGCCTTGTTTGCGAAGTGTATCTTGTAGTAATCGATGGAGATCCTGGTATCCTTTTGTACTTATGTCCACTTCATCGCATGAATTTTGAACTTCCTCAATGCCTAAAATGTTAGTTATATCTTTCATTATCTCATTTGTAAGTATCTTTCTTACTTTCTTGTAGCGTGGATCTCGAACTATGGAAAGAATGTCATGTTTTCTCACGCAGCTACGTAGCATATCTCCAATATCTTGAGGACCATTATCACTACACGCATCTTTAAGAAAGGTCCTGTAATGAACTAACAAAGATTACTTATAGTAGCAATATTATATAATGAATTAATAGGTAATGAAAAAAATCAAACAATAGATACACTCTAATAAGAATAACTTATTACCAAAAATCAAACAAACCTTGCTGCATGAATTCTTCGTTTGAGAGCACCACCACCAATTGCAAGTGTCTAAATGTTGTTCATTGTCCTCTTTCGCTCTCTGGCTCCCATGGTGTGCTCTTCATACGCGAGATTGTATCCTGTAACTTGAGGATGTGGTCCTCTTTCTCTTTGCCCTCTCTTTGTAGCTGTAAAATATTATTCTGTGCAATTTCGAGAGCTTGTTGCACACTACTCAAAGTGACTTGCAAGCTATGAATTTGTGAGTTTAGAAAATGAACCTTCCATGCATCACATATACTTGAACGTTTGCAATATCCAAGGAGCCCATTCTCACCCTCTCCAACAAAATGAATGAATGAGGATAGGTCTGTGAAAGGTGGAGAGAAATTTGAAGAAGGATCATTAGGATATAAATACCAATCAACCCAAAGATCCACATTACAATGACTCTGCTGTCTTCTTTCTTGCTTTTCCTGTGCGTTCAGATGTTCTTTTCTGATAGGTGCATATTCATTCAAGATGCGAATATGCAAGTCTACCTTCCTCACTCGTGATGAATTTGAGGTGTTTGTTTTTTTTTTCCGAGAAAAGATCCTTTCATTAGTTATAAAAAAAACGCCCACTGGGCTACAAAACCCCTCTCCTGCTCAGAAGAAGGCAAAGCAGAGAACCAATCAAGGCAGCTAAGGAGACTCTCCCTAGGTGCAAAGAAATACAAATAACTAAGAGGCTATATCATACAATAGGAGGGGGGGAAATCCACACAGGTGGCCTGTAGTGCCAACGGGGGGTACCCGCGTGTAGAGTATAGAAAGGGCTGCTGCGCCAAGTGGTGTGGAAGGCCTGGCGCCGCAAGATCGCTCGATCCGAGTCGCCTCGGATGCGGTCATACTGTCCTCGCAGGGTGTGAATCAACTCCTGCCAGATAGCCCGAACAGTCTCTGCTGGTGGCTCCAGTCTCCCCTCAAAGGCCCTGAAACGACGGGCTCTCCAGGTGAACCAGATGGTGAGGCTGCTTGTCACATGCACTCTGCACTAAGTGCATGGTGACAAGATGGCTCATCATCAGAAGTGCAACATCTGTACAGTTTTAGAACCCAATAGGATGATAATTGTCGTACGTCGTGACCCCATTGTACATCCTCAGTCCAGGATAAGTCAGGCACGAGCTACGTAGGTCATTCCTCAGCCTTAGTGGGTCAGTCAGTCAGTCAAGTCCCTTAACCCACTTGGAGAGAATCATTCATGCATGTAGAGTCAGTAGAAGCCTTAGGGTTTGCATCAGAAAGCACTCTGCATCTTGCATAATATGCATACATATGCCTGTGCATCATTTAGAACATCCCCAAAGCCTTAGGGAATTTACTGGGATTTATCTGGTATTTTTCCCATATTTATTAGTATTTATTTATCATTATTTGCATTATTGGGCATTTATAAATATTAAGTTTATTAAATGACCAACCTCCAGTTAGTATAAATAGGCTTGCCTAGAGCCTCTTTTGCTCATTCAGTCTTCATTGTGCTAAGAGCTCTCCTCTCTCTCTTGCTCTCAGCATAAGACTAATCCATGCCCTAGTGCCCATAAGCTTTCTTCTCCAGCCCTTGAGAACCATAGCTTCAGTCCAGCCCTAGGTGTTTGTCCTCAACCTCTAATCAGCCTGAATTCAGCATCAGTTCATGCCCATAGTTCAGCCCCAGACTCAGCTCAGTTCCACGCCTGAATCCAGCAGATTGCAGCCTGTTTTTACCTGCGTTTTCTGATCCAGCAGTACAGAAGTGCTGCGTTTTGCTCCAGCCATACAGTAGCAGCCCTGAAATCACCTGTTGCTGCTGCGTTTCAGTCCATCAACACTCCTACACCCATGCGTTTCTGTCCACAGCAGAATCCAGCCCTGAAGCAACAGTCCACAGCAGTTTCCAGCCTTGAAACAGTTGTTTGCATCAGTGTCCAGCCTTCTCTGCATCATCAACACATTCAGCAGTCATCTGGTGAAGGTAACTCAGCATTCATATGTGTTTTCAGCATTCTAACAGTGTGTAGAACAGTCCACCTTCTTCTTCTTTGAGCCTCAGGTGTGCAGCCCTTCCTCATGCCCTTGGGAGGAGTGCATAGGCTCAAGATCAAGTCATTGAGGTGTTTCTACAGCAGTGTACAGATCAGCCCTACTCCGATCCTCCGAGATCTTGCGTTTGGCTTATCTACAGTCCAAAGTCATTCTCTCTAAAGTAATAAAGCAAATACTATCTCGTTATCGGGATAGGGGGCCCTTCAGTGGGTAATTCGGGACCCAATCTGGTGTACAGTGTTCATATCTCTCTCTCATCTCTTTAAAGTTTGAAGTAAATGGAATGGATTGCTAAACTCACGAAACTCAGGATACAGAAGACGGTGTGAGCATATTGTGTGACAGGATCAACCAATACAAAGACTTCCGCTGCATATCACATTGGTATCAGATTCAGATAGTCCACACACACCGTATCCTAGCGTGGGGGCATCCTCGGATGGTTAGATTGCGTTCCGGCACGACCACCGACTTCAGCATCATGTCTACACGAGAGAGTACTCATCAGCCGGAAGACGTCTCCCCCGAAGGAGACCTTGCTCTTCCGCCTACAGCAGACACCATAGCTCTTCTTAGAGCTCAGAACCAGCTACTCATGGAGCGTCTCCAACTCTTGGAGGCAGCAGCAGCACGTCCTTCTACACCTCCAGCAGCACCCGACTACATCTCCCTCTTCTTTCAGATGGAACAACAAAGGAGAGAGGACGAGGCCCGAAGGAGAAGAGAAAAAGAAGAAAGACGAGACTATGAGGAAGCCCAACGCAGGATCGACGAAGACCAGCGTCAGGCTGAACTCGCCGCTCGGGAACACCAACGTGAGCTTGATCGAGAACGTATGTTGCTCGAACACCAACGGGAAAAGGAGGCCATACACTTGAGGTATCAGCAGCTCTCCTCAGTCTCCCCAGTCATAGGTGTCACCAGCCAGCATCCCGCAGCAGCAGCAACCACCATCATTCGCAGTCAACCGAATTTCAGCAAGTATGATGGTAAGTGTGATCATTCTTCAGTTAATCAATTTGTTCATCAATTTAATGCTCATTTTCCATTAGCTAGGATCACAGACCCACAAGACAAAGTCCACTTAGCGGCTCCCCATCTCACTGGTGAGGCAGTCACTTGGTGGCAGCATTGGTCTAGTATTCATACTGACCAGGCCACAGGTGTCACAGCCTTTGACTGGGACATCTTTGTCCATGACCTGAAGACCAGATTTCTCCCGCCCCAGTACATGACCGGTCTGAAAGACGAGTTCTATGGACTCAGACAGAACGGTTCCCCAGTGCTTCAGTTTTCCGGTAAGGTTATTACTTTAGCACAGCAGTTAGGGTTATCTGAGCAGGCCAAGATGGAGTAATTCATTCGTGGATTGGACTCCAACATTCGGTTCACAGTTCGTAACTTTGAACCAAGTACATATGACCGGGCTCTGACTCTCGCTCAGAACGAAGAAATGAAGCTCAACGGGGGCAAGCCCAAGCAGACATCTCAGTCCAGTACCAAACCCCAGCAGCAGCAATCAGCTGCACAGTCAGGGAAAGGTAACGCATCTTCTAAAGATGCTAAGAAGGACAGCAGTAATAGCTCCAGTTCAGGGGGTAAGAAGGATAAAGAACCTAAGAAAACCCCTGATGAAAAGGCTAAAGCAGGCATTACTGGAGGTTATCTTCCTCCAGAGGAGCAAAAGAAGTATCAGTCAGAAAATAGATGTTTTTTATGTCATATTATAGGGCATGGTAAGAAGGATTGCCACAAATGGCAAGCGGCACAAGCTGCCAAAGCTCCTTCTGCCACAGTTGCCACAGCCTCCCCAGCTCCTCCAGCCCCGCCTACTACCTCAAATGCAGTTCAACTTTTACCTTCCATGCATCCTATGCCATCCGTGGTATTTGATGCTAAGCAGGAGGGTGAGAGCGATGCTGCTCAGAAGAGCCTTATCCGAGCTTATGGCTCTGCCCAAGGCCGAGAGTTTGTAGTTCTTTTCGATATGGGTAGTTCTGAAGACGCCATCTCTCCCCAGTTGGCTAATAAATTGAATTGCACTTTAGTCCCATATCATCTGGATGTGGACGGGTTTACACCTGGTCTTCGCACCCACATTTCCCAGAAGGCACAGCAGTTTGCCTTTGAAGTTCACAAGGCCTCATTTCAACGGGATTTCATCGTCTCCCCTCTGTTAGGGTGTGACATGATCTTAGGAATTCAGTGGTTCCGTCAGTATGAGCCTATTCCCGATTGGGGGTAGGACACTTTTACTATTTGTAAAGGTTTTCCTGAGCCTGTCATGATTCGTGGGGATAGAAGCATTCTTGGCATCCCATTGATTTCGCATCTCCAGGCCCGACGAGCTATCCGCAAGGGAGCAGAAGGAGCACTCCTTTATATTCGTGCTCAAGCAGACCCTCCCTCATTAGTAGCATCCATTACATCGTCAGTCCCTCAGTTAGCAGACCTCCTATCCAGACACCAGGACATTATGCTTAGGGACGATCTCCCACCCAGTCTCCCACCCTCTCGCCTTGAGGACCATCACATTGATTTGGTCCCTGGATCCGATCCTCCTAGCAGGTTTCCCTATCGTCTTTCCAAGACTTTAGAGGGCGAGTTGGAAAAGCAGTTATCTCAGCTTCTCCGAGCCGGATTCATTCGGCCTTCTTCCTCCCCATTTGCTGCACCTATCCTATTTGTCCAAAAGAAGGACAAGTCTGCACGCCTTTGTGTAGACTACAGGGCATTAAACAAACTCACTATCAAGAACAAGTTTCCTATGCCCAGGATAGAGTACATTTTGGAGCGTTTAGACGGTGCTAAGTTTTTCACTAAAATCGACCTCAAGAGTGGTTACCATCAGGTCCGCATTTTTGAAGCTGACATTCCAAAAACAGCTTTCAGGACAGAGCGTGGTCACTACGAGTTCGTAGTCATGCCTTTTTGGGCTTACAAATGCACCCGCAACGTTCAATAAGATGATGTCTAGGATTTTCGCAGTCCACATTGGGAAGTGTGTTTTCATATTCCTTGATGACATACTAGTCTTCTCAGCCACTGCGGAGCAGCATGAGAAAGATGTGGAGAAAGTCTTGCAACTTTTGCGAGATAATCAGCTCTACATAAACGCCAAAAAGTCTGTTTTTGGTGTTAAGGAAGTTCAGTATCTGGGCTACATCATCGGTTCCGATGGGATTAGACTGGACCCCTCAAAGGTTCAGGAGATCTTAGATTGGGATATTCCTAAGACCGCCCAAGAAATCCGTTCATTCGTAGGTCTTTGTCAGGCCTATAGCACACATGTCCATCAGTTTTCCAACCTTGCAGCACCTCTTACCGACTTGCTCAAGGGGGTGAAGACTCGCAAGCAGAAAGTCACAGTTACAGGTAAGGCACTTGATGCATTCCGTGCACTCCAGAAAGCTGCCTCAGAAGCACCTGTATTAAAGTTAGCATCATGGGACGAACCTTTCGAGGTCATCACCGATGCCAGCAATGTAGCCATAGGTGCAGTCCTCCAGCAGGACAATAGACCCGTGGCTTATTACAGCAGAAAGTTGGATGTCGCCGAAAAGAATTATTCGGTATATGACAAAGAGCTTTTGGGTGTGATCACAGCGCTCAAACATTGGAAGCCTTTTCTTTATGGACAGGCTTTCACAGTGAAAACAGACCACCAAGCACTCAAGTGGCTTCAGACTATGCCAAGTGCCCAGTGGAGTGATCGACAGGCCAGGTGGAGTCAAATCTTCCAACAGTTTGGAGGTATGATTGAATACATCCCTGGTAAGCATAACCCAGTAGCAGATGCTCTCAGTCGAAAGTCCAGCATCCAGGCAGTCCAAGAAGCTACCATTCTCGAAATCACGGGGAAGGACTTGGATAGTATGAAAGACCAATATGTCGACTCCCCTGAGTTTGGTACTCAGTATAGTTTGGCCCTCACTTCTGAGCCTGGCCACTATTCAGTACAGAACGGTTGGTTGTTCTACAAGAACCGGCTCTGTGTTACTCGAGAAAAGCGTTCTGCTCTTCTCCATGATGCCCATGACTCCTTAGTTGGAGGACATAGGGGTATCAACAGTACCCTCGAGAAATTAGAACGGTCCTTTTATTGGCCAAAGATGAGGCGTGATGTCTATGCACATGTACAAGCCTGTAAGATTTGTCAAAAAGTCAAGGTTTCCCATACAAAGAAGGCAAGTTTACTTCAACCTTTGCCTATCCCCGACGGACCTTTTATCGACATATCTATGGACTTTGTAGGGCCTCTACCAGCATCCACTGGATCCCGTAACACTCAGTGTTTTACCATTGTGGATCGCTTCAGTAAGTTCTGCATGCTCATCCCATGCAAGCATACGGTCACAGCCGAGGACGTAGCACGTCTGTTTCTCAAGCATTGGTATCCAATTTGTGGTTTGCCTAGCACCATAACATCAGACAGAGATTCCAAGTTTACCTCGCATTTCTGGAGGGCATTATTTGAAAACTTTGGAACTAAGTTGCAGTTGTCCAGTGCATTCCATCCCCAGACAGATGGCCAGACAGATATTTATAATCAGTTGGCCTTTGATGTCCTCAAGTCATACTGTCATGACCAGCAGTCCAAATGGGAGCACTATCTTCCGTTGGTCCAAGCTATCTTGAACGACACGCATTCATCCAGTGTCGGACGGACTCCATATGAAGCAGCCTTTGGTCGCCGTTTTTCTTCTCTTTTGACGAGAATGGTGTCTCCATCTTTAGAGGCTAATAAAACCACGGAAGCATTTTCCGAGATCATTGAGTCAGTCAAAGACCGCTTGACCAAAGCTCAGGAAGCATATAGCAGACAGGCAAATAAATCTAGACGAGATGTCCACTTCAAGGAAGGGGATTGGGTCTATTTGCGTATCATGAAGCAGAGATTGAAACAAGTGGGCAAACGTTGTCCCAAGCTTTCATTCCGTAGTTTTGGCCCTTTTCCAATAGTTCAGAAGATAAGTGATGTCTCAATGAAGTTAAAGTTGCCTGCCAGTTGGACAATGCATGATGTTTTCCATGTTTCTTGGCTAAAACCATATGTTGGTCCAGAAGTGTTTGATGTTTCAGATGAACAGCAGCCAGACGTGGTAGACGAGGCAGAAGTTATTGAGCCTGAGCAGATCCTTCTTCATCGATGGAAGCATGGTTCCGGTCGACGGATTCGTCAGTTCTATACGAAGTTCCGAGATCGAGGCACCCACGAAGCCGTATGGCTCAACGAGGAGTTCTTCCAGGAGTACCCCCAGTTATTGGCGGACTACTTGGAAGCCATGAACCTGCCGCCAAGCTAATCAGGAGGGAATGTCACATGCACTCTGCACTAAGTGCATGGTGACAAGATGGCTCATCATCAGAAGTGCAACATCTGTACAGTTTTAGAACCCAATAGGATGATAATTGTCGTACGCCGTGACCCCATTGTACATCCTCAGTCCAGGATAAGTCAGGCACGAGCTACGTAGGTCATTCCTCAGCCTTAGTGGGTCAGTCAGTTAGTCAAGTCCCTTAACCCACTTGGAGAGAATCATTCATGCATGTAGAGTCAGTAGAAGCCTTAGGGTTTGCATCAGAAAGCACTCTGCATCTTGCATAATATGCATACATATGCCTGTGCATCATTTAGAACATCCCCAAAGCCTTAGGGAATTTACTGGGATTTATCTGGTATTTTTCCCATATTTATTAGTATTTATTTATCATTATTTGCATTATTGGGCATTTATAAATATTAAGTTTATTAAATGACCAACCTCCAGTTAGTATAAATAGGCTTGCCTAGAGCCTCTTTTGCTCATTCAGTCTTCATTGTGCTAAGAGCTCTCCTCTCTCTCTTGCTCTCAGCATAAGACTAATCCATGCCCTAGTGCCCATAAGCTTTCTTCTCCAGCCCTTGAGAACCATAGCTTCAGTCCAGCCCTAGGTGTTTGTCCTCAGCCTCTAATCAGCCTGAATTCAGCATCAGTTCATGCCCATAGTTCAGCCCCAGACTCAGCTCAGTTCCACGCCTGAATCCAGCAGATTGCAGCCTGTTTTTACCTGCGTTTTCTGATCCAGCAGTACAGAAGTGCTGCGTTTTGCTCCAGCCATACAGTAGCAGCCCTGAAATCACCTGTTGCTGCTGCGTTTCAGTCCATCAACACTCCTACACCCATGCGTTTCTGTCCACAGCAGAATCCAGCCCTGAAGCAACAGTCCACAGCAGTTTCCAGCCTTGAAACAGTTGTTTGCATCAGTGTCCAGCCTTCTCTGCATCATCAACACATTCAGCAGTCATCTGGTGAAGGTAACTCAGCATTCATATGTGTTTTCAGCATTCTAACAGTGTGTAGAACAGTCCACCTTCTTCTTCTTTGAGCCTCAGGTGTGCAGCCCTTCCTCATGCCCTTGGGAGGAGTGCATAGGCTCGAGATCAAGTCATTGAGGTGTTTCTACAGCAGTGTACAGATCAGCCCTACTCCGATCCTCCGAGATCTTGCGTTTGGCTTATCTACAGTCCAAAGTCATTCTCTCTAAAGTAATAAAGCAAATACTATCTCGTTATCGGGATAGGGGGCCCTTCAGTGGGTAATTCGGGACCCAATCTGGTGTACAGTGTTCATATCTCTCTCTCATCTCTTTAAAGTTTGAAGTAAATGGAATGGATTGCTAAACTCACGAAACTCAGGATACAGAAGACGGTGTGAGCATATTGTGTGACAGGATCAACCAATACAAAGACTTCCGCTGCATATCACACTGCTGAGGAGCTCCCATCGTAAATCCCTCTCCTGTGTCCAGCCGGCGGACGAGAAATCCGGTGAGGGAACAAGGCGAGGCTGGCCCCTAATGAATCTGATGGCCTGGCTGTCCTGCTCTGTCTCGTATCCCAGAGCAGGCGCTGACGAAGTCGACCAAGCAGCGGCTCCCCACGTATACATGCCCTCTGGAGAGAGGGAGGCCAAAATGCACAGCATCCTCAGCCAAATCTACTGCGCCTGTGGACAGTCCCAAAGGCAATGTCTCTGTGTCTCCAATGGGTGGCTGCATCGGACGCAGGCCGATGGAAGGCCACTATAGACAAACCAGGTGCCAACTGCAGAGCCCCTGTGGGCAACCAGCCACTGGAAAGTCGAGATCCTGCGTGCCTGTTGACTAGCCCAGAGCCTAGTCCAAAAATCATCCAGGAACTCCTGTGAGAGTCCTTGTAGCCGCCAATGCTCCGATGCAGCTGGAGAGACCCTCCTCCTCGCAGTCAAAATATGCCTCCCCAACCGAACAGTGTACTGGAAGAAGGTGATCTCTGTGGCCTCAGGGGACGCATAAGGATTGTGCCACTCGTACTCGCCAGGGTCCCACTGGAGCCGGCGGGCCAAGGGGCGCGCAGCATATGCCCATATGCGCCAATCAGAGTCCACATCTACAGGGTCTGGATCAATATGCCACTTCCGAGAAGCGGCGGCCACTACCCGAATCCTCTGAAAGATGCACTCTGCAACCAAAGGCGACTCCGCCTCCACTCTCTGAAGTCTGCCCTCCTCCTGTATCTCATAGTAGAGGCATCTGCCATCCTCAGTGCAAGCTCTGACAGCAATCAGGATCTCCAACTGTGTAAAGGCTCCCATCCACCGTGGAGCCGCTGGCTCGAAAGGCGTGAACCACTCCTCAGTGAGTGCCTCCTGAATGTCATCCCTCATAATCAGCCCCCCTCTGAAGTGCCTTCGCCTGGATCTCCTCCGGGAGACTGCAAAAGGCCTGCCAATCTCCAAAACTGCGTGCTGGGCCTGTTGCCAATGGTCCCCACGCTAGACGAGGCCGAGAGCCCAGCATATGACCCTGCTCTGTGTGTACCGCGGGGCTCCAGATGAGCGGCTGTCTGGCCCGCTCCTCATCACAAGTAGGAGGTCTTTGAGAAAGCCCCGGTCTCAGAAGCTCCCAAGCTCGTAGGATGCTCAAGGCAAATCTGTCCTCCCATCCTCTACTGAGGCCTGTCCTCCTCATCTCTATGAAGATCCACCGTATCTCTGGTACCCAAGTGCCCCCTGCTGGGGGAGCTCTAGCCTGCAGCTGCTAAAATAGAAGCTCCTTCGAAGGCTCAGCGCCTGGAAGCAGCCCCCGAGCAATAAGCTTCCCCAGCAAGGCTCTACTCTGATCAACTGGATCTATAATGCCCAAGCCCCCCTGGGCCCGTGGAAGAGTAATAACTGCCCAAGCAACCTTAGCCCGGACCGGCTGACCATCCCGCCTAGACCAAAGAAAGTTCCTGATCAGTCTCTGTACCTGGCTGATGCAAGAGCTCGAGAAGATCCAGCAAGACGTATGTACCACATAGTCGCTAAAAGCACCTAATTTCTCACCACCACCCTCCCAGCCAAGGATAGCCGAGCTGTACTCCAATATAAAAGCTTCTTCTGAATGCTCAGAAGAAGCGGGGCGATCTGCTGCTCAGGTGACAAATCAAGTCCAATCTGGCAACCCAGATACCGCACTACTGTACTAGAAGGAATCCATCTAAAACCCGGGTCTGGGCTCCATGCCGGAGTGGGAGCGCTATTGATCCAAAAGGCCACTGTCTTGCGCCAATTGATCAATGCTCCCGAAGCCACTCCAAAAACCTGTAGGCGACTGCTCTACCCTCTGTAGGTTGGCCTCCTCTGTCAAATCCCCACGGATCCCCTCGTGATCGAGCCGTGGGCAAGCCCACAGTCTTGGCTGTCCCCACTGAGCCACGAGCTGAGCTAACTAGGTTGACGTACCGACCAATCTCCTCCTCGCGACGTCCCATACCGCCACGAAGCTGCCCTCGCGGGCCTCGAGACTGCTGCCGGCCTCGGCTGCGCAAAGCAGCTGCACGTCTGCACTAGATCCAGGCTCCAAGACCATAGAGCTCTCACAAACTCGCGAGACTCTCCATAATACAATAACTAACCTTGGCCACCCTTTTATAGACTCTTGGCCGGTCATCGGGCGTCCACACTTGGGCGCCCGCCCATCCATACTTGGGTGCCCGTCCGTTAGTATTTCCCTAACTCAGCTTGTCAATCAGTCTGCCTAGTTCCAAGCTTCCCCAAGTCTCGAAACTAGTCTTGCATGCGTGTAGCACACGGTAGATACACACTGTGCACATGACATACTCCCCTTCCTCTAAGAGCTCACTCCTGAGCTCACTAAAAAGCCAGGGTAATCTCTCTGAAGAGTAGTCAATGTCTCCCATGTAGCGTCCTCCTCAACACGATCCTTCCACTTGATCTTGTATTCCGTGATAAGTGTATTACGCAATCTTCTTTCACGAAATCCAAGAATCTTTTCAGGTTCGCGCGGAACAAATGTCATGTCCTCGACATCTATAATTTCTTGAGTAACTAACTGATCTGCTCCACCCAGTACTTTCTTAAGTCTACTGACATGAAATACAGGATGAACTTTCACATGAGAAGGCAAATCCAATTCATATGCAACTGAACCAATCCGTCGTGTAACACGAAATGGTCCACAATATCTAGGGGATAATTTCAGAGATCTACCTGTCCGTAAAGTCTTGGAATCTTTGGGAACTCGCAAATACACCATCGTTCCTTCAGAGAACTCTCTGGGTGAACGATGTCTATTAGAATAAAACTTGTCTCGGTCTTGAGCACTTTTAATAGATTCCTTCGCAACTTGTAACATTTCATGCATATCTTGCAAAAAATTACGTGCTGCATCATGCAGAATTCCTGAGAATCCTACTGTAACAAGTGATCTTGGTTGAAAACCATACATAAGCATGAAAGGACTAAACCTTGTACTCGTATGCTTAGTACTGTTATATGCAAATTCTAACATAGGAAGATAATCCTCCCATGAACTCTGTCTTTTGGATTCATATGCTCGAAGCATATCCTCCAAAATCTGATTCACTCTTTCAGTCTGGCCAGATGATCAGAGGAACTCAAATTCAAAGTTGTTTCCAACTTCTCAAAAACAAGTTTCCAAAAATCACTCGTAAACTTAGAGTCCCTATCACTAACTATGTCCTGCGGTAACCCGTACAGTCTAATCAATTGCTCGATAAACTGCCGTGCTTATTGCGTAGCTGTAATGGTCTTCCTGATCGGTAAAAATCTAGCCATTTTTGTCAAGCGATCTACCACAACCCAAATAGAATCGTAGCCTTGATGTGTTCTTGGCAATCCGGTAATAAAATCCATGGAAATACTTTCCCATTTATTACCTGGGATTTGCAAAGGATGCAACAACCCAGTCTGTCTAAAGCGTTCAGCTTTATTTGCCTGACAAATTTGACACTTGAGAACATAATCTTCTACATACCCTTGCATCTTTGGCCAATAAAAAGTGTGTTTCACTAACGATAGTGTCCTGTGTACCCCAGGGTGTCCAGCAAAAGGAGCGTCGTGACACTCCTTAAGAATCTTGGACCTAATGTCCGGGATCTGTGGTACACAAATTTTGTCATTACGGAATAGCAAACCATTCCGAATCATCCACTGGCCTCCTGCAACCTAAATAGTAGACTGCTCAGTCACCGAGTCTTGGTCAATCAATGAGCTCCCGTCCTGGATCTTCTGCCAAAATGGACCAAAATAACTATCAGTCCTGCAAAGCCCTCTCAATGACTGAAATAAGTCAGTAGAAATCTCGGTGAACGACAAAGTATTCACCTCTCTAATCCGACTAAGCACATCTGCAATACTATTCATGGACCCTTTCCGATAACGGATCTCAAAATCAAAATCTTGCATTAACTCTACCCAACGAGCTTTCCTTCCTCTCAAATCATCCGCATCACACACATGTTTGATTGACTGATGATCAGTCAATACCACAAACTTGGAGTCATATAAATAATGTCTCCAAACCTTGAGAGCATGAATCACAGCATAAAGCTCCTTCTCAAGGGTTGGCCAACGAGATTGAGTGTCGTCTAGCTTTTTACTTTCAAAAGCAACCGGTCTACCATCTTGAAATAAAGCAGCCCCGATAGCATAGTCACTGGCATCAGTTTCAAGAACATAAGGCCGAGGCAATGCTAAGATAGGTGCTTCCTTGACTTTATCTTTCAAAAGTCTGAAGGCCATATCCAAATCGTTATTCCAAGTGATAGGCTAATTTGACTTACGTCCACGACCTTTCAATAAGTCGGTCATCGGTAGTGTGAGCTGAGAGTACTCCCGTACAAATTTTCGAAGAAAAACAACAAAACCAAGAAAAGAACGAAGTTGTTTCACTGTTCGTGGTATAGGCCAGTCCAAAACCTTCTGAACTCGGTCATAGAGTCAATGCTCAATCCATCTCTAGTGATCTTGTGTCCCAAGTAAATGATGTCGGTCACAAAGAACTCACATTTACTTAACTTAGCATATAGTCGATTCTGTCTTAAAATAGATAAGACAATCGTGAGGTGTCTGACATGATCCTCAAGAGTACGACTATAAATCAAAATATCATCCAGGAACACCACCACAAATTTTCCCAAATGTTCACGAAAAAGATCGTTCAGCATTTGCTGGAAAGTGTTGGGCGCATAGACAGTGCTCATCGTGCATCCTCAGAATAACATACTGTGCTCTACCAGGCACAATGACACCGCGATCCACAATGGCTTGCCGCCATACATCTGCAACAATGACCATACATACTCCTCCCTGCCCACCCAAAGGGCCAAAACCTGCAGACCAAAATGTGTCCCATCTACCAAGCATCACCGAACCATATCTCCGAATCCTCCTCTCACTCAAATGGTGCTCCTGCATCATCAGAATATCAATACTGCTCCCAACCAGGCATCTCTGAAGCTCCTGCCTCAAGCAGCCACGATAACATACATAGTGTGCGCCGCCAAGGCCCTGTACATTCCATGAGATGATCCTCATGGATGACCTGCTGAGGTGGAGGCTGTCTCAGCCATACGGCGGGCCTTCGCAAGCGGCTTGGATGGAGAGTAGTCCCCATCCGAGCGGCTACGAATCTGCCCACCCGGTGTGCTGCAAGAGTCTCGGACCAGACGCCAGTGGCTATGTCCCATGGCGACTGCCTCCCGCTCAAAGAGAGCAACTTCATGTATGCATACATAGCCAGGGTCGCGTGCTAGGTCTGCCACTATTGCGAACCACCAAATGTCGAGTCCTGGAGGCATCCGCACTCCCGGTATCAAAGAAATGTGCCAACTCCCAGAGTCGGCCTATCACGTCTGTCATCTCCAGATCGCTCACATGGTGAGAAAACTCAACTGCCCGAGTCTTCAAAATACTAAGAGCGAGATCCAGAGTCCACCACTCCCGGTCGATAGTGCCGCAGAGAGGGAAGGAGAAGGCCACTGCGGAATCAAGTGCCTCCTCCCCTCGGGCCGAGGGTATCACCACATGAACTCTGATGGGTGCTGGCTCATGGGGGCCCTCCACTCCAAAGAGGCGTGTGAAGGAGTAGTCGAAAGCCTCCGAGCGCTGTCTAGTGTCGAGACTACTTAGCCGAATCAGTGCCCGCCGGACTGCAGGTGAGCGCCAGGGTACTGCCAGTGCCTCCCGGGGAGCTGAAGTGAGCGGAGGAGCAGGGAGGGGAGAAGGGGATGGGGAAGGAGCCGCTGAGAAAGCGGGAGCGGGAATGGGAGGAGGCGAAGGTGGAAGCGAAGCGGGAGGGGGGGAGGGGGGAGGGGGGTGTGGGGGCGAAGGGGGGGGTGCTAGCATCTCCTGATCCACAGTCTGCCCTAGGGTCTCCTCCTGGAGGGGAGCAAAGCTGTTCCTCACGGGAACCCAGTGATGCTGAGGCTGTGCTGCGTCGATCTCTGGGCATGCTGCTGTGGCTGTCTCCCTCTACGGCGCCCCTCTCCAGGCTGCCAATCCGAGGTCTCGGTGGGCTGAGCAGGTGTCCCGGAGGCTGCCTGCCGAGCCGCATCTGTGGGCGGGCCATCGGTGGTCTACTACTGCGGTGAGGGTCAGGGTCTCCTGCGAGGGCAGGCCTTGGCCGACCTGCCTGCATATGAAACACTGGTTCGGGAGCCCCGAAAACTCCTCTCTGATCGATCCATCCCCCCCCCCCCATCCTAGGTAACTGAATGACCTTCGGAAGAGAGGAGATGTCAGGAACCAAAACTCTGACCGAAGGCAGGCCAACTGCTCTAGCCACCCACTGAAGCTGTTGTGGGGCCAGTCTCAAGCCCAATGATTCTATCCTAGAAAGGAGCGGAAGATACTCGCGGCAGAGTCCAGGAAAGCAAACTATGACATGGAATAGGCGCTCTCCCTGCTCGGCCCGCTGCTGCTGGGTCGAAACCATGCTGCCAAGGTCTGAAGAAGCCCCGAGCGCCCCTGATGTCAAGGGGACTCATGGCTAGGACTTGGACCACGCTCTGAACTGTCTCGAACTCGATCTGGTAGTGTCTGCGGCCCAGTAACTGAACGTCCAGGATCTTGCCCACATCTACAACAAGAAGGCGGGCCTGGAGAAGATCCCGGATCTCCCCTCTGCTGGGGCAAGTGCCAACTATACGGCAGATGGTGGAGTGTGCCTAGAGGCGTTCCACCTCTGCAGCAAGGCTCGCTTCCTCTTCTGGCGAAAGAGAAAGCCTGATGGGAGTATCCTCAGGGGCGGGCAAGGGGGCTGCGGAAGAGTCCCTCTGAGGTGGGGCGGGAGGAGCCTCCATCAGAGTCTGAAGCTGAGTCGAGGGCGAAGCAAAAAAAACGTAGGGTCCTGCAAGAACTGAGCTACACAGATAAGGCGGAGCGGGGAGGGAAAAAAGGGAGGGAAAGGCGGAAAACAGAGGGGGATGGGAGGAAAACAATGGGGAAGGGACGGAAGACAGAGGGGGGCGGAAAAAAAAAAGGGGGGGGGGGGAAGGGGCGGAAAGAGAGGGGGGGTCAGCGGAGAACGCAAGGGGGGGGGGGCAAGCGTGAAAAAGGAGGGGGGGGGAGGGCGGGGGCAGGCAGGGGCGGTAGGACGCAGAGGAAGGGGGGGGGGCGAAGGTGACGGGACAGGCGGGCAGGGGGCGACGGACGCGGGGGACGCGAGCAGCACAAGGGCGCGGCGAGAGAGAGGAGGGGTGCGAGCAGGCGGGGAAGGCAGTCGCGAGGGCGGGGAGGGGAGGTGCGAGCAGGCGACTCGAACAGGGATGAAGGCGATAGCTTCAGCGAGCAGTTAATCCTACAATTTGAGGTGTTTGTTATTTCTGTGAGTGCCATAGTAGACACAATGGAAGATGGTAGATAGCTTGGATCCCAAAGAGAAGCTTGAAAGAGAGACCTACTACAATGAGAGAAGGGCTTGGGAGGGAGGGAGAGACAGAGACAGAGACAGAGAGAGAGACAGAGAGAATCTTTTAGTTGTTAAGTCGGACAGAGAGGAGATGTGATAGTAATCAATGAAGAAAACGATTTTTAGGTGAGTTTGCTATAAAATCTAAATTTTAAATTGCTAGCCTATCCAAAAATTTAAATTTAAATTAAACTTTTAGATTAAAAAAAGTAAGTTTTCCTTGTCTTTTAATGACTTGATTTAGAATTTGTGGGAACTTAAAAAACGCAATGAAAGTGTATTAAATGAGATTGTCTTTTAATGACTGTTGATATGAAATTTAGAGGGAACTTCAGAAACGCAATGAAAGTGCATTAAATGTGATTGAAAGTTATTTTGAGACAATTATTTTGAATTGTAATAAAAAATATTTTCGGGACCCCTATATGGACGAGATTGATGATGTTTCGAGAGTTTTAGTGGCTAGAAAGAGAATCCTAGAGTGAAAATCCTAGAGAGGGAAAACTAGAGAGATCCTCTACTTTTAGGGCCAAAAGTAGGCGTCATTAGGAGGTTTGTCTCCTTAAGCCTCAATAAAATTAGTCTTAATTCCTTAAAATTAGAGATCCTTACAGGGCCCTTTTTATGTTCAAATGCCCCCTAATACAAAGACCACTTTTTTTTTCACTAACAATAATGATATTTATATTAAAAACTCTTTAATACCAAATACTATATTTTTCTAGCAAAAAATGCATACACATAAATTTTACTTACGCTATTATAATTTCTAAGTTTGGCATGTCCATCCTCAACTTAAGTAATTATTTCACACACACACACACACACACACATATTGAGATAAAATCGTACATACATACATACATACATACATACACACACACACACATATATTAGAGAGAGATAGCGAGTGGAAAAGTGCAAAGAGAGTGAGAAAGGATTGGCAAGAGGGTAGAGGAATAATGATAGAAAGAGAAGGTGTGTGTGTGTATGTCTATGAGAGTGTGAGAAAGAAAGCGAGAGTGTGAGAAAGACAAAGAGAGATCAAGAGAGAGATTGAGAGAGAATGAGAAGGAAAGGAAGCATAGGGGTAGAGAGAGAGAGAGAGAGAGAGAGAGAGGTTAGAGAGTGTGAGAGGAAGAGGAAGAGGAAGAGAGAAGAGGGAGAGAGGTTAGAGTGAGAGTGAGAGGAAGAGGAAGAGGAAGAGAGAAGAGGGAGTGACAATGAGAAAAGGACAAGCAATCGGGTAGAGAGAGAGTGAGAGGACGAGAGGGTTAGTATGTGTGTGTGTGTGTGTGTGTGTGTGTGTGTGTGTGTGTGAGAGAGAGAGAGAGAGAGAAAGAAAGAAAGATTTTATTAACGTCTTCCAAAAGACCGAACTCGGCCTATGAGAAGAGTCACACTCCTTCGACGACTGGTCACACCCCTTCGCTCTAGGGTTGCAACTCTTCATCCAATGGTTGCAGCTATTCGTCCAAAGGATGTGTCTCTTCACCTAGAGTCATGACTATTGGTCATGGGATGTGTCTTTTCATTCGTGTCTCTTGGACTCCTATATAAGGAGCCTGTTGTATCACAGTTTCAATCAATCAATCAAACATCTGTGTTCAAGTCTACTTTCAGTTTCAGTCTTAAATACACAGATAGTGGATGAAATACTAAGTAATAACAGTAATCCTCACAATGGTATCAGAGCAAAATTTTTTCCCGGGCCTACAGTTGTGAGCCTCTCACCCTCTCCGCTCTACTCCCCTACCCGGCGTTGTATGGAAGCAGAAGAAAGATGGAACCTACACTTACGAGTATGAGGTAACCCTAAAACTTCTTTATTAATTACACAAGACAAATGCACAGATGTGTGTGTGGCGTACCCGGTGAGTGTGCAGAGATTTCCTGCTAGTAGCCCTTCGTGAGCCTCTTCATCGGGTTGTGCCCTTTCGTGCATGGGTTCGCATCCCTTCACACGAACGATGGCACCAAGAGATGGCACCTCTTCGCATGGCACCCCTTCGCTGCTGAATTTGGAGCCCCCCCCCTCTCTTCGCCTTGTTTGCTGCCAGCGTGCCTCTTGATTGCTAAGAGTGGCTGCCGGTTGTGAGCCTCCTTAATACCTGCAGCGACTGCCGGTGGCACACTGTTCGAAGAGGCGCACCCTCCAGTCGGCGATGTGATCGAGCCTTCGTAGCGGCGCATCCTTCCAGTCGGCCAAGCGTCAACCTTTCAACAAAAAAAAAAAAAACGTAACGTTTCACATTAACAAAAAGCCTTCTGATTTAAGGCTTATACACTTAAGCCTTTTTTTAATACACGTGGCTTCCACCAGCCACGTGAGCAGTCGGGCGCCAGCACCACACGGCCGCCAGCGCAAGGAAACTTGCTACCGCCGACCAGCGCAAGGACACCCGCCAACGACCAGCGCAAGGAAACCAGCCAACCAACGCATTTTAAATTAAAAAAACAAAACAAAAGAGCGAATATGGGGCCAGCGCAACGAATTCGTTCGCCGGCCAGCCCATTCGCTTCACTCGCACGCCGTTCCAGGAAAGGTGCGCTCCTCTCCCACGCTGCCACGCCAGGGACTTCTCTCCACTCTGGCACACATTCCCATTCTCAACAAGGCGTCCAATGGAACCCAACAGCAATCAGCCCGCGCCTTACATCTCGTACATAGACGAGGTCGCGGAGGCCATATTGCCCGAAAATCCTCGCGAGACACCCACAGCGGAGCCCGCCCCATTACCCGAACGTGTTGCAGAACCTGTTCCGGCTCCAGTTCATGTACTAGGTCCCCTGGACTTTTTATTATACGTCAGTCAACGCCACGCCACTCAGTTCCAGGCGTGGGTGATCTGGCATATTTACTTGACGTGTCCAGCACACCATCTTGCTCATTACGAGTTTATTTTGGGTGACCAATGGATATTCAAAATGGAGGTATATTTGACCAATACCGATTTGGTCGAAAGCAAGAAGGTGGCTTTAGCCAGTTCACTACTCAAGGATACAACACTTCTATGGTGGCAACGACGTGTTGCAGATGGTAAACACACTCCTACTTGGGATAAATTCCGGCGCGCCCTCCGCAAGGCCTTTGAACCTGCCAGTGCGGACTACCATGCCCGGTCTGCTCTCCGCTGCCTGAGGCAAACAGGATCCTCAGCCGCGTATATCACAGAGTTCCAACGTTTAACTCTGGAAATTGAGAGCCTCAGCCCCGCTGACAAGCTACACAGCTTCATCGATGGGCTTGAAGCCCACTTACAAGAAGATGTGCAGAAGTTTAACCCTCTCACCATAGATGCTGCCATTGCCTACGTAGAGCGCCTTGGAGATTTACGACGACAACCCAGGACATCCTTCTTTGGCAATCGGTCCTCAAACAGTGCTCGTTTCTCCCAGCACAATCGCAGAGGAAATTTTTCTCAACCTGAGTCTCAATATTCCCAATCCTCTGGTCAGCAATCTACTCGGCAACAGCTCTTTCGGCCTAGATTTTCAGGACAGGCGGTAGCCTCACAAACAAGATCCTCTTCCAACAACAACAATCGGAATCGAGGACGCAACTGGCAAGGTCGCCAACCCAACAATCGCCGCAATTTTCGCCGCGATACCTCAGCAGGTCAGCAAGCCTCTACATCGGCACCTTCAACCTCTCAAGCCAACCCAACCCTTCAGGTCTTTGCACAATTTGCAATGGACCACACAGGTGGTATGAGTGCCCAAAGCGTAATTCTCGCCAGAATTCCAACATGGAATGTTTTCCAGAAGGTGAACATGGACATCATCATCCTTCTACGCCAGAAAAAGGCAAGCAGGTGGTTCATGCAGTGCGAGTTTCTAAAGTTGTCAGTGCTTTAATGCTGAATGCCCACAACCATACTTCAGTGCCTGTTAACCTTTCCAATCAAGTTTTGAGCTTATTGGGATTTATTGGCCAGCATCCTATCAATGTTCTTGTTGATAGTGGATGCTCAACTAATTTTGTGGGAACTACTCTCGTCAGCAAGTTGCGATTACCTACTCAGCAGAGTGCGGAAGTTTTCCAAGTGGAACTTGCAGATGGTTCTTTCCTGCATTGCAGTAAACGGATTCAGCAGTTGCATTTTCAGATTCAGGACTATCAGGATCAGCTGAATTTCTCTGTTATGCCTTTGTCACACTATGACATGATCCTTGGACAGTCTTGGTTATATGAGTATGATCCTTTGATCAGCTTTCGAGATCATTCCATTCGACTTTATCATAATCATCAAGAAATGGAATTACGAGGTCTGTTTAATTCTAAGCCGATTACTGTGGTTTCTGCTATGCAAGTCAAACGCTTAGTGCGTAAACGCGACAGCACTTCTGCCTTAGTTATGTTGCGAGAAGCAGAAGACAATACAGTTGACCAATCGGAATCCTCGCCATCAGATATTTCTTATTTACAGCAGCCCTTCTTTCAACCTTATAAGGATTTATTTCCTGACGAGCTGCCAACGACATTGCCTCCTCGACGTTCTGTAGATCATATGATTGATCTAATTCCTGGACAACCACCGCCAGTTCGAGCTCCTTATCGAGTTTCTTATTCAGAATCTCAAGAAATTCAGAGACAATTGGCAGAGTTGTTGGATAAAGGTCATATACGTCCAAGTAAAAGTCCTTTTGGTGCTCCAGTTTTATTGGTCAAGAAGAAGGATGGATCTATGCGACTTTGCATTGATTATCGTGCCCTTAATAAGCAGACAATCAAGAATAAGTTTCCTTTGCCTCGCATCGATGAGCTCTTTGATCAGTTGCTTGGTGCGAAGGTATTTTCAAAGATTGATCTGAAGTCAGGCTATCATCAAATCAGGATTCGAATTGGAGATGAGTATAAGACAGCTTTCAGAACAAAGTATGGACATTATGAATTTTTGGTCATTCCTTTTGGGTTAACCAATGCCCCAGCTACTTTCATGACTTTGATGAATGACATCTTTGATCCTTACTTGGATAAGTTTGTCATCGTTTATCTGGATGACATTTTGGTCTTCAGTAAGACTTTAGCAGATCACAAGCAGCATTTGCAGATTGTCTTCGAAGTACTCCGTACGAATGTCTTGTACATCAACAAGAAGAAGAGTCAGTTTTTTAAAGATCATGTGGAATATCTTGGACACATCATCTCTGGACATGGTATTGCAGTTGATCCTAAGAAGATAAAGGTCATTGTTGATTGGCCTTTGCCACTTACAATTTCAGATGTACAATCTTTCTTGGGATTAGCAAATTTTTACCACACCAAGGTTCACAAGTTCTCAGATATTGCTGCTCCTTTGACGGCCCTTACAAAGTTAGATAAATTGCAATGGTCACTTGAAGCTGAAAAGTTCTTTAATGATCTTAAGCATGCGTTGACAACTACGCCTGTTTTGGCTATTGTGGATCCGACTCAGCCGTTTGACGTCATGACCGATGCTTCGGATAGAGCATCTAGAGGCGTTCTTATGCAGAATGATCGTGTTATTGCTTTTGATAGTCATAAATTTTCGGCTATTCAAATGCGATATCCCGTTTATGACAAGGAATTCTTGGCAATTGTACATGCTTATAGAACGTGGAAGCATTATCTTCTTGGTGCAGATTCAGTGGTTAAGACAGATCATCAATCTTTGACCTATATCTTTACTCAGCCAGTGATGAATCCTCGTCAAGGACGATGGGTTGAATTTTTGGCAAATTTTCACATGGCGATACTCTTATGTTCCTGGACTACAGAATGTGGTAGCAGATGCTTTGAGCCGCATGCCTCGAGCTACGAACTTTGCTATCTCAAATGTGCAGATGGAGATTCCTGCATGTTTTAAGCATGAGTATTTGACAGATAGAGACTTTGGAGATGTCTTTCGAGCTCTCAAATCTCTTCATCCTACTGTTGCAGAAATGAATATGTTTGCCGCATATACAATTGCGGATGATTTACTTTATTACTTAGATCGCATTTGTGTTCCTCACAATGCATCTTTGCGGAAACTCCTTATTCAAGAGCATCATGAAGTACCCTTTGCAGCTCATCCTGGAATTAACAAGACATATCGTCTGTTATCAGCAACATACTTTTGGCCTCAGATGCAACAGGATGTTATTAAGTTTGTTAAAGCTTGTCACTCTTGTCAAATTATGAAAGCTTCACGACAACTTCCTCAAGGATTGCTTCAGCCTTTGCCAGTTCCTCAAGAAAGATGGAAAAGCATAAGCATGGATTTCATCACTACTTTGCCACGTTCGCAGAAAGGCAATGCTCAAATTTTAGTAGTGGTTGATCGGTTTTCCAAAATGGCACATTTTATTCCTTGCAAGAAGACAGTTTCTGCTCCAGATCTTGCAGCGTTGTTCGAACAGCATATTTTCAGAATCCATGGATTGCCAAGATCTATTGTTTCTGACAGAGATCCGAAGTTTACTGGACATTTTTGGACTTCCTTATTCAAATCTCTTGGTACGAATCTCTTGTTCAGTTCTGCCTATCATCCTCAGACAGATGGACAGACGGAACGGGTAAATCAAATTTTGGAAGAAATGCTTAGACATTATATTCAGACAAGATTAGCTTCTTGGGAAGAATATTTGCCTCTTGTGGAGTTTGCTTACAATAATTCTCCGCATTCAGTCACTGGAATGACTCCTTTTCAAGCAGCATACGGTCACACTCCGCTTGTGCCTACAAACTTTGTTCTTCAACACAAGGTGGCATTAGCAGATCAGTTGATTCAAGAAATGCAAGATATTCTTGTGCAAGTTCGAGACAGACTGGTTCATGTTCAGCAGAAGTATCAAAAGTATGCGAATAAGCACAGAAGGCATACTGCGTTTCATGAGGTGACTTGGTTTTGCTTTATGTTGCACCGCATCGATATAAGACAGTAAAGTCAGTCTTTCCGAAGTTGCGACCGCGTTTCTATGGTCCATTTAAAGTTATAAAGAAGATTTCAATTGTCAGTTATAAGTTGGATCTTCCACCATCTTGGGGAAAAATTCATCTGACATTTCACATCTCTTGGCTCAAGGAATACATAAAAGGACATTCATCTATTCCGGAGTTATCTTCTTATATTCCTGAGATTGAAGATGATCATATTATTCTTGTTCCTGAGAAGATTCTTGACGTTCGTCAGAAAGAAACCAGACAGAAGATTACTACAGAATTTCTTGTTAAGTGGATGGACTTGGATGAGTCAGATTCTACTTGGCAGACAGATGAAGAAATGCAACAATATCCTCAACTCCTCCAAGAATTCTTTGACAGACGACCGACTCTCATTTAATTACATGGGTTTTATTTTAAATGGGAGGGAATGTCACGATTGTGACTTAGTTCATTATACACAGTCTCCTTATGATTACAGATACTGAAGTGACATGATTACAGAGGACCCCTACACTTGGATGGTCACGACTATTCACTCTAGAGACATGCCTCTTCATCAAGAGCCACACTCCTTCGACGACTAGTCACACCCCTTCGCTCTAGGGTTGCAACTCTTCATCCAATGGTTGCAACTATTCGTCCAAAGGATGTGTCTCTTCACCTAGAGTCATGACTATTGGTCATGGGATGTGTCTTTTCATTCGTGTCTCTTGGACTCCTATATAAGGAGCCTGTTGTATCACAGTTTCAATCAATCAATCAAACATCTGTGTTCAAGTCTACTTTCAGTTTCAGTCTTAAATACACAGATAGTGGATGAAATACTAAGTAATAACAGTAATCCTCACAACATCCAAGTGTCACTTCCTGGGAACCTACATAAACAAACTCACGAGTCCAATAACTTAGCTCAAATTTGGGCCTAGTAATGGTCATATAGATCAAGCTACCCTCTATGTGCTTATACATAGTGGAGTCCTCCAAAAGCTCACTATATCAATGGAAATCTTTGTATTCCTCTAATGACATTGAAATAGGATTGCAGCTTGTTATACAATACTTGGAAAAAATGTCCAAGCCATACTGTCTTTGTAACAACAAAACACTAGGAGGTGATCTCACCACCTCTATACCCAAGAAATAATGTAGATCACCCAAATCATTCATCTCAAACTTCTACTTCAAAAGCATCCTGACATCATGTATATTAGCATCACTATCACTAGTGATAATTAAGCCATCTAAATACCAATCATTTATTGTAGCCATATTAATGACAACTCTCATGGCTACCATTCTCGCAATTGGGTTGAATGCCTCCTCATAATCAATGCCATACATCTGTGCATAACCCTTGGCAACAACCAATCTTACTTATCTATTTGAGGTATGCTTGATCTTATACACTAACTTACATCCAATTGCCTTCTTTTCCTTAGGCAAAGGCACTAACTCCCATGTTGCATTTACATTCAATGATGCCATCTCCTCATTCATGGCATCTTCCCATTTATTATTTCTAAGTGCTTGCCTAAAACAAGTGGGCTCCAACTCTTGTATTGCTTTAACCATGTAAGCATAATGATGGTTATATATCCAACTGCGTACACCTGGATCATTGCCATGCATTCTCAAAACAATATTGGTTCTCCCTGCACCAAGAGTAACCACTGACCGAATGCCAAGCTCCTCATCAAGGTTCTACTTGGAGCCACTAGAGTCTATTGAGAATGCAATCTCATCGGGATTTGGTGGATAGCGGTAGCATGTGGATACTAGTCTAGTAGTGTGTGTGTGGATGATAATGGCTATGTCCAGGTGGCCAAGTGTGTAGACATTAGCTTTAGGTTGAGAATGCAATCTCATCGGGATTTGGTGGACATGTGGATACTAGTCTAGTAGTGTGTGTGTGGATGATAATGGCTATGTCCAGGTGGCCAAGTGTGTAGGCATTAGCTTTAGGTTTATTTCAATGTGAACTTATCAAACTTGGAAAATGTGATGTGTTTTGTGGAGTGCAATGAAGGAAAGCTATGGAGCTTATCTACTTAGTGTGTGTTGATGAAATGAGAGCAACCATGTTTAGGTGTGTCTCATGTGTTCCCCTCTATTCTCTTTTCATGGTATCAGAGCATGGGTAGCTCTCATTAGGGTTTCTCGAGTGAGTAAGCAAGAGGAAAAAATCTCTTTTCATGGTATAAGAGCCTGGGTAGTCTCATTAGGGTTTCTTGAGTGAGTAAGCAAGAGGAAAAATTCTAGTTTTTGGAGCTTTCCATTGAAGCGGTGAAGCACACCAAATCAATAGATCTGAGATCTTAGCGTATTGGGTAAGAATAGCTAAACACCTTTGAGCAGATTGCAGGTGATTTGACAAAGTTTGAGCAAAGAGTAGGTTGCCCAAAGCAAGTGAAAAACGGGTTTTGCAAGCTTTCCATGGAAGTTGTGAAGAGACTTTGGTAGATATACGGCATTGTGGAGCCTTGTGAGATTGATGTATATTCAATTGGACAAGAGTAGAGATGCACTGGCAAGCTATTGAGACAACTCTTGAGCAAGTGAGTAGATTTACAGGTAACATTAAGGCTATGGAAGCTCATAATGCATGGAACTTGCAAGTGTTGATTCTATGTATCATTGAGGTTATTGGTGTGTAGCCAAGGCACATATATCACACCCTAACCATTACCCAAGCTCAACCCAACATCATTGAAGGAGTTATAGCATTTGGTGGTAGCTTGAAAATTAGTGTAGAAATCACTTCGGAGGTAGAAATTCATAAAAGAGCTCATCTCTGAAAGCATACAATGCATAAAAGGATCCCCAAGCAAGCATACAGTGGGCAGCCCAACTGCATCGGGGGGCACCGTTTTCTCCTCTACGCACTCAACCGCAACCAGCGACCTGCCTCTCACATAATCGCGCCTAGGTGATTCAGCCCGCAACGGAGCCGTGGACCCACCAGCAGGGGGGGCGGCCATTTGTGACTCCCTCTTTGTTTTCCTTTTCCAGGTCCTCAAAGGTGTTGAAGTGTTTTGTGTGCGAGTGTTTGTTTCCCCGCCCGTCGAGTTTTTGAAGACCCGCCTTCAAACGCGGAGCCGAGGCCGACGTGGTGTGCGTGTGTGTGTGTAGCCTAATAGATATATCGTCTAATATATCTATAGATCCTAAAATAGATAAAAGGCTAGTCTCTTTGTAAATACACACTAAAATACATATATCCTAATAGATTCTTAGCCTAAAATATATACA
Source organism: Cibotium barometz (assembly GCF_041138505.1). Taxonomy (NCBI): domain Eukaryota; kingdom Viridiplantae; phylum Streptophyta; class Polypodiopsida; order Cyatheales; family Cibotiaceae; genus Cibotium; species Cibotium barometz. The sequence continues at coordinate 124,354 of NC_141098.1, read as the reverse complement.
ATATAATATATAAATATAGACATGTGTGTGTGTGTATTTACAAAGAGACAAGCCTTTTATAAAAATAATACTTAGAACCAATAAATGTACATATTTGTGTATTTTTTTATATATTTGTAGATACATATATATTTGTATATTTTTTATTAAAAAAAATTTGTCGTGACCATTCTCAATCGTGATTGCTCCACCTTGTTTTATCATTTCAACCGCCTACATTCTCAATCATGATTGCTCCACCTTGTTTTATCATTTCAACTGCCTTCATTCTCAATCGTGATTGCTCCACCTATTCCTTCGTTTTTATATTTTCATGATGTCAAATTTTGATAAGAAACGTGGTGCTCATGATAGATCAAGTGTGTGGAGAGGAGAGACTCAAAAAGTACAAGAATAAACTCTTGCTTATTAAGTTGCTTATGCATACAACTAGGCTTTGCTCTCATGCAAAATGCCTCATGGCCTCACCTTTAAATAGGTGAACAAGTGGACCTCAAGTCCATTCACACTCACACCCTTCTCTCACCCTTCTACTCAACCTTAGTCTCTTAATACCCCCCCTCAATACCAACTATGGAAGGATGGAATAGGTGGTATTGGACATAAGATGCCTTTATAACATTAGGCGTACAAGGCTTGAATATTGGTGTGGTTATCTAGGATTTACAAAAGTGTTCCTAGAGCCTTAGAGGCTATTACATTGATGCCATCTAAGTCTTTAATTTGTTGTCGATGAAGATGTACACCTCGATGACGGTGCACCCCACTCTTTGTGTTTGCTTGGCTTCTTGTAGATGACATGGTTGAGACATACATGCCATTGCTTCCACCATATGCTTTCCACCTTGACCATTCTTACACAATGATCATAAGCAGGCTGCAACCATTGCTTCCACCATATGCTTTCCACCTTGACCATTCTTACACAATGATCATAAGCAGGCTGCCACCATTGCTTAAGTGGTTTGCTTTTAGATGGTCCTCCAACATGCTTTATGCTTCCTTGAATACCATATCTCCTCCATGGGTAGTGAGGTAGATTTAAATGGGGAAGAGAAAGGGAGGGTCTTACCACTTGCCTTATGCATTGGTCAAGGGCAGTGTCTACTCCACAATTACAATAGCTTTTATGCATGTTAGTTAAATGATACCCTTTAGGCTTTGAAGTTACAAGCTTAATGAGTGATTGGTTGAGGTAAATACTCAAACACATAAGGATTATCATTTTTGCCTCAAGAAGGAGAGGACATGGCTCATAATGTTGCCAATGCCTCTTACAAAAGTAATGCCAAAAAATGCTTAAAATCATGACAACCAATAAGGTAGAGCATTTAGGGATTCTATGCTCATTGTTACAACTCATCTTATACGATGAAAAATCAGAATATACAGCGGAATGAAGTGCCTTGGGCTTGGGAAACGAGAGCATACGGCTTATGGCTTGCCAATGCCTCTTACAAACAAGGGCCTCAAGGGTAACACACATAAACATTGAAGATGAGCACTTAATGTACATGTGCCCAACTTTAAGAACACTCAAAAAACTAAGTTTTATGATAAAAAACCAGAATTCTTCAACCTCTTTAGCTTATGAGGTGAAGACAATTGGTTCATGGTTGCACCATTGCTCTTTGGAAGAAGCAGTGGACGATGAAGACTTGAATGTGGCACTTATGGTGTGTGCCCGGCCTCCATGTTGATGAAGAAGAGCCTTCTTCATGTAGATGACCTCCTCCTTTGATGGTTAAGACCACCTTAGTGTTTAGCAACACTTTAGTTGATGATTAATATCACCATTTGTGTGTATAAAACACAATTAGTGCTAAAAAACACATTTTTAGTGTAAAATAACACTTATTTTGGTGATTAACTCACCATTAGTGTTTAATAACACTATGAGTGTTTAAAAACACTTTAAGATAACCTCCCTTTGCTGGATTAATAGAGTGATTAGTGTTAAACAACACAATTAGTGCTTAGAAGCACACTTTAATCACTTTGAAAGCTTAAAACTTGATGTCGGTGTTGAAGCTTGACGGGTATGAGGCTTATGGCTACCTCATGTAGATGGAAAACACTTCAAAATCAAGATTAGGACCAGAAATACTAATGCACTCTCACACTTGAGTGATTAGTGCAAGGGAGTGATGATATGAGCAAAAAAAACCTTGAAAAATCAAGCTTTAATGGAAGCTTGAGTTAAAGAAGAGAGAGGCGACTGGATTGTTTTGACTGTAGCCGTCACTTCAGGCCGCCATCGGAGCTCAAACCCGAGCTGTAGACTCTTCACTTAGTGGGCTATCAAAGCCCTAAAGAGCCTTGCCTAATAATGGCCTACAGCCGGCGAATGGCTGTACGGCCAAGGCTGCGAAGCAGAAAACGGAGGCGGCGCACTCAGAAGGTAATGCCGCAGCGTGGAATGATGATCTTCAGAAATTAGCCGTACGTTTGTAAACGCCTAGAGCTTATCTTCATCTTTCATGAAGAGGTCGTGGAGAAATGAACCCTCTACACGACTGTGGAAGGCCTCCAAGGGCAGTAGGTTGTGCTCCACACAAAGGAGATGAGCAAAAAGTGGATAATTTTGACCTATTCTCTACACCACAAAGTTTGAACTCACCTAGGCTCTGATACCATGAGGAGAAAACGTGGAGCTCATGATAGATCAAGTGTGTGGAGAGGAGAGACTCAAAAAGTACAAGAATAAACTCTTGCTTATTAAGTTGCTTATGCATACAACTAGGCTTTGCTCTCATGCAAAATGCCTCATGGCCTCACCTTTAAATAGGTGAACAAGTGGACCTCAAGTCCATTCACACTCACACCCTTCTCTCACCCTTCTACTCAACCTTAGTCTCTTAATAAATTTTGCCCAGAACCACTTTTCCAACAAAAAAAGGCAAAAGTGTGCATGTGGGGTGGGTTCCTAAAATCGTCATTTTGGCATGGGAGTCTTTTTTTTGCTTTTTTCCCACTCCCTCATATCCCATATGCTCTTTCCGCACAAGCAAGCTTGTCCCAATAGTCAAAATTGTGCATAATTTGCCCCATCCGCTCCGATTTGCATGGTGAAACTGGCCCAAATATGTTGAAATCGTCATTTGACACTCTTACCGCTTTTTTCACCTGGCTCCTACTGCTCTGCCACACACTAGATGTGCCCATGTTGGTCGAAGAGGTGCCTTTTGCTCCAAAATTCAAATTTTTTCTTTAAAACCGCTCAGATTCGCTGAAATCTTCATCTTAGAAGCATGCTAAATGTTGTCTTTTTTAGCTAAATTTTCCATGCCAAACATGTTCAAAGTGCTCAAGAAGCCATGCCGGTTATGCCAGTGTATGTCGGGAAGGTGCTTTTTGCTCTCAGAATTCAGTTTTTCTTGAAATCTTCATTTTGACACCCCCTTGCTAAAATCGTCATTTTGGCATGGTCCCGCTTAGCTTTCTGACAATTTCATCTGCTCTAGGTCCGTTGTTTGCGGAAGTCACACCGCTATGTCGGATACTGTAAATTCTACCGGAAAGATGTCAACTGCTGCCAAATGTTGAAATCGTCATTTTGACATACACTTCTTGAAATTGTCATTTTGACATTCAAGTTCCTTTCCCGCTTTTTTGGTATTTTATCTGCTCCCGGACCCCCTTGGTTGGTGTTTGGCCTGCTTGAAGTGCCCAAATTTGCCTTGTGTGTGCAAAATTTCCATTGTTTTGTGATTCTTCATGCTTGCTAGCCTCAAATACCTCACTTCAGCCCGGAAACTTTATTTCTTGAGCGCCAAAGTCTACCTGTTGTCTCCTACTACTCCTGTACTTAGCCCGTTTTGACCCAAATGTCAATTTTTGACCTGTTGGTGACCAAAACTCATAACCCCTTGACGTTTTGAGTGTATTCCAACTTTTTCTATTGACTTTCAACTTTTCCCAAACCTATTCCAAATCTAAGCTTGAAACGATCACTTTTCAAGCAAAAAGGTCTCAAAATAACTAATTTTGCATGTTTTTTGCCATTTTTCACCTCATCTTGCCGTTCCAGCACTTTGCCCAAAAATGTTGAGAGATGTAATTGCGATGTTGTGTGTATGTGGGAAAGCACCCTAGAGGTGCAAGACATTGTGGTAAGATAAGAATGCCACATGTAATATTGTATGGTGTGTGAGTGTTGACCAAAAGAGTGAAAAAGGGAGTGCAACATGGATGATGATGATGTGTAAAGTGGGATAAGACAAGAAGGCCTATATCATTGTATGGTTCATTATGAATGCAATAGAGATCAAGCGTTGAGTGTGCAATCTCTCTCTCTCTCTCACATGAAGTTTTTAGTGTGGTATAACCCACCTTAATCTTATGTCTATCACCATGATCAATCCCATATTAGGATTGTTTTAACATAGTATCAAAGCTTGGGTGGGCTCTTGGTCATGGTGAATATTTATGTATAGTTTTCTTGGTTATGTGTTCATTGATTAAGCATTATTTTCAGTTTATTATAGAAAAATTTATACACTCATATTGTCATTAGTATTGCATTTGGAGAGAGATTATGTTGATGATTGGAGAGAGCCTTGAAGCTGCCATGGAAGCCAAAAATGGAGATTTCAGCAAACATGAAGTCTTGGAATCTACCTTATTATCAAGGAAAGTGCAAATTGCAATTGCAACATTGAAGGTTGATTTGTGTATTATATTGCCTCAATATTTTGGTGTTTGAGAATAGGAGAATGCTCTTGTGAAGGGTTTCTCATACAAAGAAATATGGAATCATTCTTTGAATTCTTGCATTATGGCAAAGAGCATGTGTGGAGGTGCATGCTTGCCAAGATGATGGCAAATGAGATGGTGGACTCAATGGAGTTCACATGTGTGTGCATCAAGAGGATGCACTTATGGATGTTGCTTGAGCAAAGTTGTGAAAGCTGTGGGAACTTTAACAATGGTTTATGCACCTTGGTTTCTTGTGGGAAACCTTAAGAAAAGCACCCTTGAAGGTTTAGCATGCAAAGAGGAGGAGCATGCATGTTTGGAGATCAATTGGGAGCTCACAGAAACCATGCCAATGGCTGTGTAAACCTCAAGAAGGAAGGAGGTTTAAAGATTGAGGCAAGAAGAAAAGCTCAATTGAGAGCTAATTAAGTTTGTAGCAGCATGGAAAAGCTCACAAAGCCATGTAGATGGCTATGGAAACCTCCTTGCCGAGAGGTTTTCAAAGGCAAAGCACTTGCAGAGTAAGAAGAGGCTGCATTTAAAAGTCAAGTGTAGTAGCAAAAGAAGCCACATATGGAGCTCATTTAGGAGCTTCTAGTGGTGGCCATTCAATGGCTAAGATAACCTCATTAAGGAGGTTCTCTAAGGCAAAGAGTAGCAACTAAAACAGGCTGCATATTTGGAGAACTTGGGCATAGAGTGCGTAGAGACAAAGCATAGCCAAGTCTCAAAGAAAAAGCAATAGGAGTAGCAAAGAAACATCAGTCTGGTGAGTTGCACCAAAGAGAAAGCTGCAAAGTGACTTCAATAGCAGAGTTGTGAGAGAAAAGCAATGGGAGAAGCAAAGAAACTTCAGTCTGGCAGTGATCTCACGAACGCAGAGGTGTTTATTTAAAGCAAATATAAAGGCATTGAAGCCTGGGTATGGAGTGATGAGCACAAGCACAAGAGCACACAAGAGTGGACATGACTAAATGGGCTCATCACACCATGGTTGCAAGGCGCCCACTGGGAAGCTATAGATGGTGTTGTGGTGGTGAGTAGCATCAGAGGCAATTAGCCCATGTTTCAGAGAAGGAAATCAGCTCATAGTCCACAGAAACCTCACATCAGTACTGAAATCACCTAGGAAAGGCAACAATAGCATACAGTTGTACAGAGAACGAGGTCTCCCAACAGATGATCTAGAGAGATCATAGAGTGCAGCATCAAATTCAAACGCTTTAGCAAAGAAGGCAGCACGAGCTACTGGTTTGTTATGCAAAACCAACCAAAGTCTACACCCCAAGTCGGCAGAGAGGAGACTGCAAATTGCCACCGTCATCGCATAGAAAAAGCAACCTAAGTAGGTGGTTGTTGCAGATAAGTGGTATAGCTTCGTCGCCACACAGATGGTTGCCATCCAAAAGAAAGGATAAGACCTTAGGGTTTAGGTTTTGCAAACCTTGTGTAAAGGCTCTCAAATAAGACCCTCTTCACATGCTTTTAAAGCATTGTCGACAAATTGTGAAAAGAAAATTGAAGAGGTTCACACACACGGGTCTGCTGCCCGTCTTCGGCCAAAATGGAATTGTATTTTTTACTCCACCCATGTATATGATAAGGGCAACCGTGCCTGAGCCTGCGTGCTCAAAACAAGATGTGTATTCACCCATTGGTATGAGAGTTGCCCTGCCCGAGGTCACCGAGAAGCTCAAAATGGTTGTCGTGATGTGTGCATAAGCAATGCACGTGCGAGGTGCATGCACATGGGTTGGTTCCCACCCGAACTTCTATGTTCAAATCAGACTCAGTGGTTCCATTGTGAGCGAGTTGGCTCAAAATGGACTTTGGTGTCTAAGATGGTAGACACACACACACACACGTTCGTTGGCTAACACTCCAATTTCGCACTGAGGGGGAGTGTTGAGAGACACATTGCATTTGGCAATGCTACATTGGTGTTATGGGTGATGGGTGAGTTGTGGAACACCTCGATTAAGAGGGGTTTTAAGAGATGTAATTATGGTGTTGTGTGTATGTGGGAAAGCACCCTAAAGGTGCAAGATATTGTGGTAAGATAAGAATGCCACATGTAATATTGTATGGTGTGTGAAAAGGGAGTGCCACACGGATGATGATGTGTAAAGTGGGATAAGGGTAGAAGGCCTATATCATTGTATGGTTCATTGTGAATGCAATGGAGATCAAGTGTTGAGTGTGCAATCTCTCTCTCTCTATAGTCATGGAGTTTTTAGTGTGGTATAACCCACCTTAATCTTATGCTTAATCTTATGTCTATCACCATGATCAATCCCATATTAGGATTTCCCTCTCTCTTACATCACAGTTGTCCTCAACTATGGACTATAAGTGTTCCAAGCATATCCATATTTTTCCAAGTACATCCATATGTTCCAAGTATATTCATATGTTCCCAGTATATCCATATATTCCAAGTATATCTATACGTTCCCAATATTGGCTTTGCTTGGTGAGCTTGTGTATCTTGTCGTTTCCCATGTCTATGGTGTCATTTGCTGATCTGGCAACATTTGAATGCCTTTTCTTCAACAAATGGCTTTTTTCTTGATGGTGCTTCTTCATGGCTTGTCACATTTGTTAGATAAAATAAATGCATACTTACCTCTTGCAAAAACTAGACAAAAGCTAGTCAACAAACAAGTGGGTATTCCAAGTACTAGCCAGGTAGTCTGGAGCCTTATGTACTATCCATAGTCACAGGGGACGGAGGGGACGGACCCCTGGGATGGGGTAACGCCCTTCCATAACGGACTGGAACGGAGACAGAATGGGGACAGATGGGGGACGTGTGAGTCTGAGGTGTAACAGCGAGACGGCGTTTCGGGGACGTCGGGACGGCTCAGGCTTTGGGATGGAGCGGACTGGGACGGTCAATTGATCGTTGGGCAGTTGTAGCTGTTGCGCATTGTAGCCATTGGGCCGGCGCATTGTAGCTGTTGGTGGGCGGTGCACTGTAGCAACCCCTCCCCACTTGGCCGATGGCTATAAGAAGAGCCCCCATGCTATAAGAAGACACACCTCCTTGCTCTTAGTTCTTGGCACTTGCCTCTCGTCGCTCGAGTCTCCTTCAAAAGCTTCAACCTTGGCGTTTGCTCAAGGCTCAAGCTCTCAAGTTTCAACACTCCTCAAGCAAGGCTCAAGCTCAAGCCTCAAGGCTCAAGGCTCTTCAACTTTCAAGGCTCAAGTGGGAAGCTCATTGGCTCAACACTCCTTAAGGCTAAAGACTCAAGTGGGCATTGGGCAAGGCTCAAGCTCTCCTCAAGTGGCATTGGGTAAGTTGTAATTTCAAGTTGTCACTTGTAGTCTTGTTGCTCTCCTACACTCACCTCTTGCTCTAGCCTCTCCATTGGCAAGCACACGCCGCACACACACACACACACACTCACCTCTTGCTCTAGCCTCTAGCCTCTCCATTTGGCATTGGCGTTGGGCAAGCACACACACATACACTCACCTCTTGCTCTCCTACACTCTCTCTCTCTCCTACTTTCACCTCTTACTTTAGCCTCTCCATTGGCAAGCGCGCGCGCGCACACACACACACACACACCCCCCTCTTGCTTTAGCCTCTCCTACACTCACCTCCATTGCTTAAGCCTCCTTGGCACTTGCCTCCATGGCATCTTCATCGCGACCATCCCTCGCACCTCGTTCCGGCGGCGACAATATGAATAGAGAAAGGAGGACCAAAGGTTGGTCTTGGTGGGAAGAGTTCAAATCCGATCATCCCGGAAGTGGAGGAGTCTCTCACCCATGGTCGTGCAAGCTATGTCCATATAGGCGAACGGGTAGGACGGATAAAGTGAGAGCTCACCTCTTGCATGAGCCCGGTCACGACGTCCGATTTTGTGATTGGGTCACACCGGAGACAAGAAGGAGGCTTCTTGAACGCATTGCCACACACGAGGCCTTGCTTTCAAGGAGGAGAGTGCCGCACGTGGCCGTGGATCCCCCAACACTAGTGATGCCATCCCAAGGTTCGACATTACAGGTGGAGGTGCAACCATGCCTCAACACAAAACATGCCCCATCCATGCTGAAAGGCATGGAACTGTAAACATCACTGTCATGTGGCATCCAATGACAGCAAAGGAATCACATGGACATGTCTGAAGGCACGGAACTGTAAATATCCACCAAAGGCATACCCAAAGACATGGAACTGTAAATATTACTGTCACATGTTGTATCCAATGACAGCAAAGGGATCACATGGATATGTCCATGCCAACATGACACCCTCTGTCAACATACATGAGTTATCAACACTACTCTCTCTGGTATACAGCTGGCCTGAATCTCTTAGAATGTATACAAGCTAGCAGCTCGGGGCAACAAGTACACGCATCTATCAAGTGGCCATCATGTTGGGGTAAAGGCATTATGCCCACCCTTGTAGTGTGTACAAGCCCATAAGTTATAGTACATAGTACACTTAGTACTTTTAATGTACTAAGTGCACTATGTGTACTAGTGCAATATACATGTGTGATAGGGGAGTCACACACTCAATGCTTGAGTTGACTTATCCCCACAACTCTCTCTCTCTCTCTCTCCCTTCTTCTCTCTGTGTATGTCTCCCACATGAATAACCTAACCCTGATTCTTTCTCCCATTCAACTCGTATCAGAGCATAGGTAGCTGTCTTGATCCTCTCCCTCTTGGCGCTGATTTCTCTACTGGTCGCACTGTCCATTCTGCCCAACTGGTCGCCTTGCCCAGTCCATGCAGCCCAGCTAAGGCTGCCCAGGCTGCCTAGCGCAGTTAACCTACAGCCAACAAGCGCACAGCCAGGCGTCTACACGCTTAGCGCGAAGGGAAGGCAAGCGAGCGAAGAAGAAGCTGGCAGGCAGGCGACTGGCCAGTAGCGTAACAAAGGGCACCGGTTCAAAAGAAGGCAGTCGGGCGTCCATTAACACGCCTACGAGCGAGTACCCGTAGCGCGAAGGGGAGGCAGGCAAACGAGGAGGAAGAGCGAGCGGCGCTCAGCAGCGAGCGAACACAGGCGTAGAGGAGGACTGCACGGAGTATGTGAAGGAGATGGAGCCCGTCGCCTGTCAGCTTGACTCCACGCTACATAGTTCGCAACGTTGCCCTGCCGTGAGGCAAACTCGGTGCTTCTCCTTCGACTTCACAGAAGGCGACCTCCTAGCCTCGTCCGTGACAAAGCTACAACAGCATCATCACGACCCTCTTCAACCTCGTCCGTGACAAAGCTACAACAGCATCATCACGACCCCCTTCTTTCCTGCAATCAGAAATCGCCTAAGGAGTCCTTCACTAGAACAGCAGCAGCATCATCAACCCCTTTTCCTGCAACAAAAAGAAAAATCAGAAATTGCAAAGGTACATGCTTCAATTTTTTTTTTGGGGGATTTGCAATTGAGCAGGTACAGGTGCCAAATTGCTCAATTTTTGAGCAAAATTGGCAAAATTGGGTGACATTGGTCACAATCAGGATCAATTTGCAGGAAATTGGATGTCAAAATTTGGGGCTTTTGATGTAATTGTGCAATTAAGCATTCATACATGCTGTATGATGTGAGAAATCGCACATTCGGGCAAAATTGCAGCAAATTGCAGTGCAAATCAAGGGGCTTTTGTGCCGATTGGATTGATTTGCATGCAGGCACTCACATTTGATGCTTTGGGCAATGTGTTGATGCCTGTCAAGCACTCAATGTGCCTGTAAATCAAGGGGCTTTCATGTATTAGATGTATATGTGGCCAGGGGGAAGCACTGTGAAGACTCTGGATGCCTTCATGTGCGTCAATGTACCATGTATGATCAGCAATTGATCTTAAATCAAGGGGCTTTTCAAGATTTTATGCTTGTTGAGCTTGGCAAAGCAGCAGGCAAGACATTTATGCCTTGAATCCTCAGAAATCAGCTTGCAGTCAAGGGGCTTTTGCCCAATTTCTGTTCGGAACTGTTGTATGCAGTGGTCGGGACTATAAAAGTCTGATTTTCACTCATTTGGACAGCCAGGAGAGCATTTATTGCTGCTGTACTTGCTGGTACAGATTTGGTACAGCTTTGTACAAGTTTTGGCATGGCTGCACATTGATTTGAGTGAGCAAAAGGTTCATTTTCAGCTGCTGTACTTGCCGGTACAGGTTTGGTACATCATTGGTGAGCACTTAGTACTGCTGTACAGTACTTTGGAAGGGCAACAGAGCACATTTAAGGTGCTGTCCTAAATCTGCAGCAACCAGATTTTGGTGATTTCATCACATACAGTGGGAGAAAAGTTGCATTCGTGCTTCCGCAGTGGGAGATAAACTTTGGGAGAACAACTGTGAGCACTTTGTGTGCTTTTGGTGCAGTGTTTGCACATTTTGCAGGGAGTCAGGCATTGACAGGTTGCATATTGCTATGGCAACCACACAGGTGAGAGCTCTTCATTGCTTCACATCAAGAAGCTTGAAGGCTCACATAACTATGATATTTGGCAAACCCAGTGCTATAATGTGTTGCTCCAGAAGAAGCATCACAAGCCTATCAAAGAAAGGGGTGTAATGCCCGCTTCTCTTACTGCTGAAGAGTGGGAAGATATGGATGAGCTGGCAAGATCTACTATCATGTTGTCTGTGTCATACTCTTTACTTTTCAGCATTCGTGAAGAGAAGATAGCTTGGGGAATGTGGCAAAGATTGCAGGACTTGTATGCTCAGCAAAGTGCCTCAAGCAAAGTGTATTGGTTGAAGAAACTCATAGGTCTTCAGATGAAGGAAGGGGCGTCTATGACAGCCCATCTAAATGAGTTTAATGGTATTGTCAGCCAAGTTATAAATCAAAAGTTGGCAAGGGACGATGAGTTCAAAGCCACCTTTCTCTTATGCACTTTGCCAGAGAGTTGGGACACATTCAGGACAGCCACTAGCAATTCGAATGCTATGCTGTCATATGCAGATGTTGAGGGTGCCCTTCTTCAAGAAGAGATGAACAGGAAAAACAACTCTGTTGGAAAGTCCAATGCAATGAATGCACGTGGGAGATCCCAGCAAAGGGGTAAAAGCCAAGAACGGGGAAGGAGCAAGTCTCGCTCCAAAAAGGACTTGGAATGCCATTATTGTGGCAAGAAAGGACACATCAAAAACCAATGCTACAAATGGAAAAATGATCAAAAGGAAAAGGGAAAAGGCAAAGACAAAGACAAAGATGAAGCCAAAGATGTAAAGCCAAAGGGCAAAAGTGGAGTCAAGATTGAAGAAAGCAATGTGTCACATGCAGGATACATTCTCAGTGTTTGAGAAGTTTGTTGCTCTTGTTGAGAATCAAACTGGCAAAACACTGAAGGCTTTGCGTTCCGACAATGGTGGAGAGTATGTCCAAACAGTTTCAGGACTTTTGTGATGCTAAAGGCATCAAGAGGGAGCTCTCTACTCCTTATGATCCTCCACAAAACCGGACAGCAGAGAGGATGAACAGGACCATTCAGGAGAAGGTCCGTTCTATGTTGTCACATGCTGCATTACCTCATGGTTTTTGGGCTGAAGCTGTTATGACAGCCGTTCATCTTACAAACAGGTCACCTAACACGAGGCTTGGTGGGAAAGTGCCAGAGGAAGTATGGACAGGGAAGCCTCCGTCATACAAGCACTTGAGAATGTTTGGTTGCGTTGCGTACGTGAACATACGCAGGGAAATGCGCACCAAACTTGATCCTAAGTCTCACAAATGCATATTCCTAGGATATGGTGACAGAGGTGAAATGGGGTATAGACTTTGGGATGCCGTGAATAGAAAGATTACACGCAGCAATGATGTCATTTTTTATGAAACATGCATGTATAAGGAGCCTGCAAGGCAACAAGATCCTGGCAGAGTCATCTTTTGAAACCGATCCCGTCAAGTAGGAAGGACTCCGTTGGACACCCACACGCTTAATAGCACAACTTTAAAACCACAAATATGAAATGGACAACTTAAAACAACTTGAAATTTAAATGAAATGAAATGGAAAGATGGACACCAGCACTGGGGCCGGAACGGGCCGACCCCCCCCTCAATATATGATATATTTATTGGGAGTATTTAATGAATACAATGCTCCATGGGTTCCAAGAACCAGATAATGTCCATGTACATATGAAAACAGTACCAAACAAGTAGGCTCGAATTTCGATGTAGAAGCTCGAAGCAGAACGACCACTAGTGTGGTCCAATCGCTACGGTCCCGTGCTTTCACTGGACTCCGCGGAGAGCGCCTCACTGGTGTTCCGAGACCACGCACAAACAGGCGCTCTCGTACTAACGCTTGGCTCTCCCGATCTCAGCACCTTTAGACCGAGGTTCGCCAATATAGCTTGGACAACCCGGCACTGAACGGGTGTTGACCGAACGGGATGAATCCCTTATCAGATTTAAACATAAAATACTTTATTGAAATCTGAAATTCATTTACTTGTAGAGGATTGATGGAAAACCAATACTTGTGGTGTTTCTGTAGAAGATGAAGCCACCCTTGTTGAAGAAATAGTTGCCTCGTGTAGAACTATCAAGACAAGCACCACCACAAAGGGGTACAGCCGCCTGCTGTGAGAGAAGAAGTATCCACTTGCAAAGGAGGATAGAGACCTGGCTGCTGTGTGGAGGAGTAACCTGTTATGAAGAGAGTATTCACCCACTGTTGTTTGCAAGAGGAAAGGGTTCGGCTGGCTGGAAACAGGCGCACAGCCACCACAGTTGACAGTTTGTGTAACCGGTTGAGGGATGGTAGGCGCCTAACTGCAGCCTGCGCAGCCTGTGATATTGCAGCCGCCTAGAAGAGTGTAAGCGCAGCAGTACAGTGAGATGATGGCAGCCGCCTGCAGTGCAGTTGCAGCCAGCCGCCTCGGGACAGAGTACGTGCAGTAGTAAAGGGAGAGATGGCAGCCGCCTGCAGCAAGTTAGTCGCCAGCAGAAAGAGGAAGCATCGCCGGTAGTCTCACGTGCAAAAGTGGCAGCGATGAAGATGATGCTTGAAGGAAGGAGCCCTTTATTTAATAAAAATTAAGGTGTAGTCTTCTCTAGTGAATTCTACGCATGCATGTGGGGGAACTAGTGTGGGTAGGTGTCCATGCCCACCCCCACACTCACTTAAAGTGGGGCTCCCCACCTTGGCCCCTAAGTGGGTGCCCAAAGGGGGTGCCCACTTTTAAATAAATGTGAACACCTAACCTTATAAAATAAGAGGTTAGAGATAAAATAATAAAAACAACATGTGCGACATACTTACCACCTGTTCACATGCACCAAAACTTGTCAGAATACAGAGCAGACTTCACGACTCACTGGCAGGCGTCCCCGCTCGGTAAGTAACACGTCAAGCAGGCAAACACACAAATACATGTCATGCGAAAACAATTTCAAACATGCAAAATATGTGTGCATGTGCAAATTGTAACATGGACATATCTCCCGTTCATGGAACAAGTACAAAATATCTGTCGGCACAAAACTGGCACGACATAAAAACATAAAAACCTGGTCTTCCTATGGAGTGACAGTCCCATAGGTAAGACAGTTCCAGGCACGAGTTTCCCTATGGTGTGACAGTCCCATAGGCAAAACACGGCACGAATACTGGCTCTTCCATGGCGTGATAATCCCATGGGTCGAACACAGTCCAGGTCATACACGGGTGGCACTGGTCTGGCTCCCGTCCATACGACACCATCCTGCTAACACACGGGTGGCACCAGTCTGGCTCCCGTCCATGTCAGCAAAATACTGGCCTCTTCACATGAGACACCGGCCTCTCCTCAAGTGAAAGAGACGCAAAAACTGGAGATGGACCAAATGGTCGGCCAATTGGTGACATCCCCCCGGGCTTCTAAAGAGTTGACCTCAACTGAAAAGCCTCAAGATATGCCTGCAACAATTGCAGATAATCTGCAAAATAATCCTCATTTACCCACTTGGCATCAATAGGCAAATAATTCTTAAACTTCACAAGGTATCTCCTGGAAAGCTTTCCTACAGGTAGCTTTCTCTCCTTGTGAAAAACAATCTGTTCTGGCTGGAGGATCTCCTCAAGCTCTTCAATCTCTCGCGGATCTTCTGTGACAGGCTCATCAGGATCTGGCCCCACATATTTCCGAAATAGACTCACATGAAAAGCATTGTGAATCTTCCAATGACTAGGTAAAGCAAGCCTGTAGGACACTTCATTGATCTTCTGAATCACCTTGAAGGCATAGTCACAAGGGAACGGGAACGTTTTGGGAACGGATGACTGTTTGGAACGGGAACGAAAAGCTTGAATAAAAGGGAACAGAATCGGGAATGCCACATCATTGCATAAATGTGTTCATAAATTTACTTTATATATCTGTAAATGCTTTGGAAAGAGGCATAGTAAAGAAAGAACCTCAAACCATCTCAGTAGTGGCCATGATAATGCATAGATGTGTTCTACATGATACATAGTTCACTTATATTTCTTGCATGGTCTGCAGTGCCATTTTGGAACGGGAACGGGAACGGATATCTCTATGGAACGCGTTCCCCCGTTCCAAGAGCTTGGAACGACGTTCCCTTGTGACTATGCTTGAAGGGTCCATAATAGCGAGGAGAAAGCTTAGGATATGATCCTTCTCGTCCTGGCCTCTTCCGAAGCCTAGCCTTCTCAAATTTCAGCAATACCCAATCACCTTCTTTGACTTCCATGTCCCTTCTATGCTTGTCAGCAGCCATTTTATGCTTATCCAAAGATCTTGCAATGGCTGTCCGCACTTGACCAAAGGCAACATCCAAGTCACGAACATATTCATCAGCTGCAAAAATCTCATCCTTGGTACGAAGGATGGGTGGCAAGACCACTCTGCCATAAATAATCTCAAACGGAGCCTTTCCTGTGGAAGCATGGATTGTATTGTTGTAGGCAAACTCAACAAGTGGAAGATACTTCTCCCATGCACTCTTTTGATCTGCCACATAACACTTCAACAAATCCAATACGGCCGAATTTGCAGCTTCACTTTGGCCATCCGTTTGGGGATGATAAGCTGATGAAAACTCAAGTTTAGTACCCATATTATCAAACAAAGCCCTCCAAAATAGGCTTGTAGTCCTGGGATCTCTATCCCCAACAATGGATTTAGGCATACCATGATGCTTGAAAATATTAGCAAGAAAAAGCTTTACCATATGATCAGCTTTAATGGTTTTCTTGACGGGCAAGAAGTGAGCTTGCTTGCTAAACCTGTCCGTCTAAATAGCATCATTCCCATGCTGGGATCTAGGCAAATCCATAATAAAATCCATCGTGATACTTTCCCAAGATTGCGAGGGAATAGGCAATGGCTGAAGCAAACCTGGAGGCTTTTGCCTATCAAATTTCACCTTTTGGCAAGTGATACATGCACGCACATAAGCCTCAATGTCTTTACGCATGCTTGGCCAAAAGAAATACCTCTAAATCATGCGAGTAGTAGGCATAATACCTCGATGACCAGCATATGGTGGAGCGTGACATTCGTCCATAACCTTTGGACGCAAATCCTTCACCACACATAGGCAATTATCCTTCATTAGATAACCCTCGTTGATAACATAAGAGGCATGAGAATGACCAGCCATCAAATCAGTCCATATATGGCAAAAATCAGCATCCAAATGGTACAAATCTCTCATAGCAGATAGATCTCCATGAGAGGCCACTGAGACTGCAGCAACATAAGGCCTCCTAGATAGTGCATCGGCCACCACATTTTTCTTTCCTGGAGTATGCACAATCTGAAAATGAAACATGGAAAGAAAATTTGCCATTCTCATCTGCTTCTCTGAAAGCTTTGTTTGAGATAGAAAGTATCTCAAGCTTTGATGATCTGTCTTGACTACAAATTCAACCCCAAGAAGGTAGTGTTTCTAAATCTTTAAGGCGTGAATTACAGCCAAGAGCTCTTTCTCATAGATATCCATATGAAGCTCAGCATCATGCAAACGACGGCTCTCGTATGCAACTGCATGCCCTTCTTGATTTAGGACAGCTCCTATGCAATCACCACAAGCATCACATTCAACCACGAATGACTTGTGCAAGTCAGGAACAATCAATACTGGACCACATATGATCGCATGCTTGAGCTGCAAGAAAGCATCCTGTTCCTTTGAAGTCCATTTGAAAACAGTTTTCTTCTTCGTGAGATCATGTAGAGGAGTGGCAATCATGGCGAAATGCCTTATGAAACGTCTGTAGTACGAACATAATCCCAGAAAACTACGTACTTGATGTACGTTTTGCAATTCGGGCCAATTCCGAATAGTCTCTATCTTTGCAGGATCCATTGTAACTCCATCCTTGGATACAATATGTCCCAGATAATGAATCTCTGAAAGGAAAAACTCACTTTTCTTGGCATTGACGAAAAGTTTATGCTTCCGCAACTCTTCGAACACTGTGACCAAATGAGTTCTGTGTTCCTGCTCATTCTTGGAGAAAACCAAGATATCATCAAAGAAGACTCCTGTAAACTTGCGATGGGGTCGGAATATCCTATCCATCATACGATTAAAAGTAGCGGGAGCATTGGTAAGACCAAAAGGCATTACCAAGAATTCATATAATCCGAAGGCTGTCCTGAATGCAGTCTTATGGACATCTTGTGGCACCACGCGTATCTGGTGATAACCACTCTTCAAATCAAGTCTGCTAAAGCAAGCCGAGCCATCAAGCTTATCCAAGATATCATCAATTCGCGGAATTGGGAATCTGTTCTTGATGGTAAGCTTGTTCAAAGCTCTATAGTCTACACACATACGGAATGATCCGTCCTTCTTTTGAACAAGAAGCACAGGAGAGCAGTAAGGTGAGGAACTGGGCTGAACCAAACCTTTCTCTAAAAGCTCGTTTACCTGCTTCATAATTTCTTCTTGTTGTGCAGCACTCACTCGGTATGCGGGTTTGTTAGGTGGAGAACTACCTGGCACAAGATCTATACGGTGATCTTCGGGCCTTTGGGGAGGTAATTCACCTGGCAATGAGTCAGCAAAACAATCATTGAATGCATTAAGAAAATTCAGCCTATCATTAGACATAGCATCCACGTTTTGATGATTTGGCACAAGACTATCACGCACAAAAACCAAGTACGCTGAAAGACTCTTTTTCATTGCTTTATTAATTTGGATGTGTGATACAACTGGGATAGAATCCCCTTCTTTGCCAGCATCAATAAAATGCATACGGCCTTTATGCATAAAAGAAATCATATTGGACTTGTAATCTTTGCGGGGCTCAAGCCTATGGTGCCACGGCTTGCCCAACAATACATCACATCCATTCAGAGGAGCAACTAGAAAATGCTCATTATCAAGGTAGCCCTGGATATGGATACGCAACTTCCCTATCAAAGGGGTAACCTGCACCTCTTTACCAATAAATGCAGCTTCGGCTTCAATCTGAGGTCCCATGTTTTCAACCTCAATACCCAATGCAGCTGCCATTTGCATAGAGATGAAATTGTCAGTTGCACAGTCATCAAACATAAAGAGTGTGGGCTGATCCTTGATTTGCCCCCAAGCCTTGCAAACCATACGCTCTTTTGCATCATGACCTGTAGTTCCTTGCACATCAGGAACTGCATGTACATTAGCTTTGGTGTGCTTGTCCTCGTGCTTTGATTTGCGATCTGGGCATTGCCGAAACATGTGGTCTTTGCTACCACAAGAAAAGCATTTTCCATCCATGGCATATTGCTCTCTTTGCTCCGGGGTTAATCCAAATTTGTTCTTCCTTGGGCCCTGTTCTTTAGATGTGTTATTTTCAGCTTTACCACCCTTGTAGGGCTCCCGGAAGTTCTTTTTAGGTGGCTGTCCACCCTTTTGCTGATTTGGGACAGCCTTGTCCTTCCCCTTGGAACTTCCTTGATCCTGCTTAATCTTGAGCACCAATTGCTCTGTAGCAAGAGCAGAAGCTGTGAGTTGTTGCAACGTATGTTTTGGGTGCAATTCAATACCCGATCTATATGCTGGTTGCAGTCCAGAACGAAACTTCCTCTTTCTTTCATCCTCTGTGATTTGCATGAAGGGAGTGACTTCCAGCAACACTTTCCAGAATTTGTTAACATACTGTTGCACACTCTCATTATCTTTTTGTTCCAGCCTGTCCCACTTTTGAGTGAGAGTTTGCTCCGCATTGGGTGGCAAGAACTGAGCATAAAATCTATCTTTGAATTCCTTCCAAGTAGAGATGGGATCCTTGGTGATCTTTTCAGTGATCCACCAATGAGCAGCAGTCCCTTTCAAAAACATGCTAGCATGGCGCACCTTTGACTTTTCTGTGAAATCCTCATCGCTAAAAGCAATGTCGAACTGTGCCACAAACGCTAACACCTTAGAAGCATCATGTTCACCATGAAAGACATCAAATTTGACAGATTTGTCACCTGCTTTGAATTCCTTGAGCTTCCTGGCATGAGGCTCATGGTCTTCTCTTTTTCTTTTCCCCTTATCCAAAGGGGTAGCCCTATCTGCATGGGCTCCATGGGCCGTCATAGAAGCTTCATGGGGCACGGTGGCATGTGCTCCACGAACTCGAAACTCCGATGCATGTGACTTACCTGCATATGGCATGGTCTCTCCATGAGACAACTCAGAAGGCAAAATTTTTCTGGAAGTAGACCTGTCACCATGAGATACATATCTTGCATGCATGTGACTTTCATGCCCTCCATGAGCACTGGCATACATATATCTATCAGGCTTTGTGCCTTGTGGAGAGGATGCATGACGAGAGGTGACAGTCACCTCTTTCTTTTGCATAAAAGATTTCAGCCTTTGGGATGCGGGATCTCCATGCTTCAAACGAGGTGGATTTCTGAATTTCAGCTCTCCGTCATCCCCCTCTTTGATATCACCTTTGCGAAGGAGATAGGCAAGTGCCAACTCCCTTGGTTTCTTGCCCACTTCACGAGCCATTGATTCAAAAGTTACATCAACCATAGCATCAGCCTTCCTGGCTTCAATAGCACTTTGTAGATGGGGATCTTCATGCAAGAACTTTAACTCTTGCTCTTGAGCCTGCAAAAGTTTTCTCATATGTTCCATTTCAGCCCTCATAGCATCAGGCTCTTGTTCAAGCATAACTGTCTTTCCTGGAGACAGTTGACCCTTGGATTCACTATCCATAACCCTTTCAAGGGGCTTCTGCCTACCACGCAGGGCATCAGACCCACGAGAAGCACTAGATGGACCCCTCGAATTTGGCACTTCCAAAGGGTTGCCTTGGCTGTCCATTGTGTTTTAAGTTTGCTAAAAGCGGGATGTCCAGTACACAGGTTCGTTTCCCCACTAGGAAGAGGGAAACAACCGTGCTCTGATACCAATGAAACCGATCCCGTCAAGTGGGAAAGACTCCGTTGGACACCCACACGCTTAATAGCACAACTTTAAAACCACAAATATGAAATGAACAACTTAAAACAACTTGAAATTTAAATGAAATGAAATGGAAAGATGGACACCAGCACTGGGGCCGGAACGGGCCGACACCCCCCTCAATATATGATGTATTTATTTGGAGTATTTAATGAATACAATGCTCCATGGGTTCCAAGAACCAGATAATGTCCATGTACATATGAAAACAGTACCAAACAAGTAGGCTCGAATTTCGATGTAGAAGCTCGAAGCAGAACGACCACTAGTGTGGTCCAATCGCTACGGTCCCGTGGGTTCACTAGACTCCGCGGAGAGCGCCTCACTGGTGTTCCGAGACCACGCACAAACAGGCGCTCTCGTACTAACGCCTGGCTCTCCTGATCTCAGCACCTTTGGACCGAGGTTCGCCAATATAGCTTGGACAACCCGGCACCGAACGGGTGTTGACCGAACGGGATGAATCCCTTATCAGATTTAAACATAAAATACTTTATTGAAATCTGAAATTCACTTACTTGTAGAGGATTGATGGAAAACCAATACTTGTGGTGTTTGTGTAGAAGATGAAGCCACCCTTGTTGAAGAAATAGTTGCCTCGTGTAGAACTATCAAGACAAGCACCACCACAAAGGGGTACAGCCGCCTGCTGTGAGAGAAGAAGTATCCACTTGCAAAGGAGGATAGAGACCTGGCTGCTGTGTGGAGGAGTAACCTGTTATGAAGAGAGTATTCACCCACTGTTGTTTGCAAGAGGAAAGGGTTCGGCTGGCTGGAAACAGGCGCACAGCCACCACAATTGACAGTTTGTGTAACCGGTCGAGGGATGGTAGGCGCCTAACTGCAGCCTGTGATATTGCAGCCGCCTAGAAGAGTGTAAGCGCAGCAGTACAGTGAGATGATGGCAGCCACCTGCAGTGCAGTTGCAGCCAGCCGCCTCGGGACAGAGTACGTGCAGTAGTAAAGGGAGAGATGGCAGCCGCCTGCAGCAAGTTAGTCGCCAGCAGAAAGAGGAAGCATCGCCGGTAGTCTCACGTGCAAAAGTGGCAGCGATGAAGATGATGCTTGAAGGAAGGAGCCCTTTATTTAATAAAAATTAAGGTGTAGTCTTCTCTAGTGAATTCTACGCATGCATGTGGGGGAACTAGTGTGGGTAGGTGTCCATGCCCACCCCCACACTCACTTAAAGTGGGGCTCCCCACCTTGGCCCCTAAGTGGGTGCCCAAAGGGGGTGCCCACTTTTAAATAAATGTGAACACCTAACCTTATAAAATAAGAGGTTAGAGATAAAATAATAAAAACAACATGTGCGACATACTTACCACCTGTTCACATGCACCAAAACTTGTCAGAATACAGAGCAGACTTCACGACTCACTGGCAGGCGTCCCCGCTCAGTAAGTAACACGTCAAGCAGGCAAACACACAAATACATGTCATGCGAAAACAGTTTCAAACATGCAAAATATGTCTGCATGTGCAAATTGTAACATGGACATATCTCCCGTTCATGGAACAAGTACAAAATATCTGTCGGCACAAAACTGGCACGACATAAAAACATAAAAACCTGGTCTTCCTATGGAGTGACAGTCCCATAGGTAAGACACAGTTCCAGGCACGAGTTTCCCTATGGTGTGACAGTTCCATAGGCAAAACACGGCACGAATACTGGCTCTTCCATGGCGTGACAATCCCATGGGTCGAACACAGTCCAGGTCATACACGGGTGGCACTGGTCTGGCTCCCGTCCATACGACACCATCCTGCTAACACACGGGTGGCACCAGTCTGGCTCCCGTCCATGTCAGCAAAATACTGGCCTCTCCACATGAGACACCGGCCTGTCCTCAAGTGAACGAGACGCAAAAACTGGAGATGGACCAAATGGTCGGCCAATTGGTGACATCCCCCCGGGCTTCTAAAGAGTTGACCTCAACTGAAAAGCCTCAAGATATGCCTGCAACAATTGCGGATAATCTGCAAAATAATCCTCATTTACCCACTTGGCATCAATAGGCAAATAATTCTTAAACTTCACAAGGTATCTCCTGGAAAGCTTTCCTGCAGGTAGCTTTCTCTCCTTGTGAAAAACAATCTGTTCTGGCTGGAGGATCTCCTCAAGCTCTTCAATCTCTGGCGGATCTTCTGTGACAGGCTCATCAGGATCTGGCCCCACATATTTCCGAAATAGACTCACATGAAAAGCATTGTGAATCTTCCAATGACTAGGTAAAGCAAGCCTGTAGGACACTTCATTGATCTTCTGAATCACCTTGAAGGGTCCATAATAGCGAGGAGAAAGCTTAGGATATGATCCTTCTCGTCCTGGCCTCTTCCGAAGCCTAGCCTTCTCAAATTTCAGCAATACCCAATCACCTTCTTTGACTTCCATGTCCCTTCTATGCTTGTCAGCAGCCATTTTATGCTTATCCAAAGATCTTGCAATGGCTGTCCGCACCTGACCAAAGGCAACATCCAAGTCACGAACATATTCATCAGCTGCAAAAATCTCATCCTTGGTACGAAGGATGGGTGGCAAGACCACTCTGCCATAAATAATCTCAAACGGAGCCTTTCCTGTGGAAGCATGGATTGTATTGTTGTAGGCAAACTCAACAAGTGGAAGATACTTCTCCCATGCACTCTTTTGATCTGCCACATAACACTTCAACAAATCCAATACGGCCGAATTTGCAGCTTCACTTTGGCCATCCGTTTGGGGATGATAAGCTGATGAAAACTCAAGTTTAGTACCCATATTATCAAACAAAGCCCTCCAAAATAGGCTTGTAGTCCTGGGATCTCTATCCCCAACAATGGATTTAGGCATACCATGATGCTTGAAAATATTAGCAAGAAAAAGCTTTAACATATGATCAGCTTTAATGGTTTTCTTGACGGGCAAGAAGTGAGCTTGCTTGCTAAACCTGTCCACAATAGTCCAAATAGCATCATTCCCATGCTGGGATCTAGGCAAATCCATAATAAAATCCATCGTGATACTTTCCCAAGGTTGCGAGGGAATAGGCAATGGCTGAAGCAAACCTGCAGGCTTTTGCCTATCAAATTTCACCTTTTGGCAAGTGATACATGCACGCACATAAGCCTCAATGTCTTTACGCATGCTTGGCCAAAAGAAATACCTCTGAATCATGCGAGTAGTAGGCATAATACCTCGATGACCAGCATATGGTGGTGGAGCGTGACATTCGTCCATAACCTTTGGACGCAAATCCTTCACCACACATAGGCGATTATCCTTCATTAGATAACCCTCGTTGATAACATAAGAGGCATGAGAATGACCAGCCATCAAATCAGTCCATATATGGCAAAAATCAGCATCCAAATGGTACAAATCTCTCATAGCAGATAGATCTCCATGAGAGGCCACTGAGACTGCAGCAACATAAGGCCTCCTAGATAGTGCATCGGCCACCACATTTTTCTTTCCTGGAGTATGCACAATTTGAAAATGAAACATGGAAAGGAAATTTGCCATTCTCATCTGCTTCTCTGAAAGCTTTGTTTGAGATAGAAAGTATCTCAAGCTTTGATGATCTGTCTTGAGCAAAGAAGGGGATTCTATCCCAGTTGTATCACACATCCAAATTAATAAAGCAATGAAAAAGAGTCTTTCAGCGTACTTGGTTTTTGTGCGTGATAGTCTTGTGCCAAATCATCAAAACGTGGATGCTATGTCTAATGATAGGCTGAATTTTCTTAATGCATTCAACGATTGTTTTGCTGACTCATTGCCAGGTGAATTACCTCCCCAAAGGCCCGAAGATCACCGTATAGATCTTGTGCCAGGTAGTTCTCCACCTAACAAACCCGCATACCGAGTGAGTGCTGCACAACAAGAAGAAATTATGAAGCAGGTAAACGAGCTTTTAGAGAAAGGTTTGGTTCAGCCCAGTTCCTCACCTTACTGCTCTCCTGTGCTTCTTGTTCAAAAGAAGGACGGATCATTCCGTATGTGTGTAGACTATAGAGCTTTGAACAAGCTTACCATCAAGAACAGATTCCCAATTCCGCGAATTGATGATATCTTGGATAAGCTTGATGGCTTGGCTTGCTTTAGCAGACTTGATTTGAAGAGTGGTTATCACCAGATACGCGTGGTGCCACAAGATGTCCATAAGACTGCATTCAGGACAGCCTTCGGATTATATGAATTCTTGGTAATGCCTTTTGGTCTTACCAATGCTCCCGCTACTTTTAATCGTATGATGGATAGGATATTCCGACCCCATCGCAAGTTTACAGGAGTCTTCTTTGATGATATCTTGGTTTTCTCCAAGAATGAGCAGGAACACAGAACTCATTTGGTCACAGTGTTCGAAGAGTTGCGGAAGCATAAACTTTTCGTCAATGCCAAGAAAAGTGAGTTTTTCCTTTCAGAGATTCATTATCTGGGACATATTGTATCCAAGGATGGAGTTACAATGGATCCTGCAAAGATAGAGACTATTCGGAATTGGCCCGAATTGCAAAACGTACATCAAGTACGTAGTTTTCTGGGATTATGTTCGTACTACAGACGTTTCATAAGGCATTTCGCCATGATTGCCACTCCTCTACATGATCTCACGAAGAAGAAAACTGTTTTCAAATGGACTTCAAAGGAACAGGATGCTTTCTTGCAGCTCAAGCATGCGATCATATGTGGTCCAGTATTGATTGTTCCTGACTTGCACAAGTCATTCGTGGTTGAATGTGATGCTTGTGGTGATTGCATAGGAGCTGTCCTAAATCAAGAAGGGCATGCAGTTGCATACGAGAGCCGTCGTTTGCATGATGCTGAGCTTCATATGGATATCTATGAGAAAGAGCTCTTGGCTGTAATTCACGTCTTAAAGATTTGGAAACACTACCTTCTTGGGGCTGAATTTGTAGTCAAGACAGATCATCAAAGCTTGAGATACTTTCTATCTCAAACAAAGCTTTCAGAGAAGCAGATGAGAATGGCAAATTTTCTTTCCATGTTTCATTTTCAGATTGTGCATACTCCAGGAAAGAAAAATGTGGTGGCCGATGCACTATCTAGGAGGCCTTATGTTGCTGCAGTCTCAGTGGCCTCTCATGGAGATCTATCTGCTATGAGAGATTTGTACCATTTGGATGCTGATTTTTGCCATATATGGACTGATTTGATGGCTGGTCATTCTCATGCCTCTTATGTTATCAACGAGGGTTATCTAATGAAGGATAATTGCCTATGTGTGGTGAAGGATTTGTGTCCAAAGGTTATGGACGAATGTCACGCTCCACCACCATATCCTGGTCATCGAGGTATTATGCCTACTACTCGCATGATTCAGAGGTATTTCTTTTGGCCAAGCATGCGTAAAGACATTGAGGCTTATGTGCGTGCATGTATCACTTGCCAAAAGGTGAAATTTGATAGGCAAAAGCCTGCAGGTTTGCTTCAGCCATTGCCTATTCCCTCGCAACCTTGGGAAAGTATCACGATGGATTTTATTATGGATTTGCCTAGATCCCAGCATGGGAATGATGCTATTTGGACTATTGTGGACAGGTTTAGCAAGCAAGCTCACTTCTTGCCCGTCAAGAAAACCATTAAAGCTGATCATATGGTAAAGCTTTTTCTTGCTAATATTTTCAAGCATCATGGTATGCCTAAATCCATTGTTGGGGATAGAGATCCCAGGACTACAAGCCTATTTTGGAGGGCTTTGTTTGATAATATGGGTACTAAACTTGAGTTTTCATCAGCTTATCATCCCCAAACGGATGGCCAAAGTGAAGCTGCAAATTCGGCCGTATTGGATTTGTTGAAGTGTTATGTGGCAGATCAAAAGAGTGCATGGGAGAAGTATCTTCCACTTGTTGAGTTTGCCTACAACAATACAATCCATGCTTCCACAGGAAAGGCTCCGTTTGAGATTATTTATGGCAGAGTGGTCTTGCCACCCATCCTTCGTACCAAGGATGAGATTTTTGCAGCTGATGAATATGTTCGTGACTTGGATGGTGCCTTTGGTCAGGTGCGGACAGCCATTGCAAGATCTTTGGATAAGCATAAAATGGCTGCTGACAAGCATAGAAGGGACATGGAAGTCAAAGAAGGTGATTGGGTATTGCTGAAATTTGAGAAGGCTAGGCTTCGGAAGAGGCCAGGACGAGAAGGATCATATCCTAAGCTTTCTCCTCGCTATTATGGACCCTTCAAGGTGATTCAGAAGATCAATGAAGTGTCCTACAGGCTTGCTTTACCTAGTCATTGGAAGATTCACAATGCTTTTCATGTGAGTCTATTTCGGAAATATGTGGGGCCAGATCCTGATGAGCCTGTCACAGAAGATCCGCCAGAGATTGAAGAGCTTGAGGAGATCCTCCAGCCAGAACAGATTGTTTTTCACAAGGAGAGAAAGCTACCTGCAGGAAAGCTTTCCAGGAGATACCTTGTGAAGTTTAAGAATTATTTGCCTATTGATGCCAAGTGGGTAAATGAGGATTATTTTGCAGATTATCCGCAATTGTTGCAGGCATATCTTGAGGCTTTTCAGTTGAGGTCAACTCTTTAGAAGCCCGGGGGGATGTCACCAATTGGCCGACCATTTGGACCATCTCCAGTTTTTGCGTCTCGTTCACTTGAGGAGAGGCCGGTGTCTCATGTGAAGAGGCCAATATTTTGCTGACATGGACGGGAGCCAGACTGGTGCCACCCGTGTGTTAGCAGGATGGTGTCGTATGGACGGGAGCCAGACCAGTGCCACCCGTGTATGACGTGGACTGTGTTCGACCCATGGGATTGTCACGCCATGGAAGAGCCAGTATTCGTGCCGTGTTTTGCCTATGGGACTGTCACACCATAGGGAAACTCGTGCCTGGAACTGTGTCTTACCTATGGGACTGTCACTCCATAGGAAGACCAGGTTTTTATGTTTTTATGTCGTGCCAGTTTTGTGCCGACAGATATTTTGTACTTGTTCCATGAACGGGAGATATGTCCATGTTACAATTTGCACATGCACACATATTTTGCATGTTTGAAATTGTTTTCGCATGACATGTATTTGTGTGTTTGCCTGCTTGACGTGTTACTTACTGAGCGGGGACGCCTGCCAGTGAGTCGTGAAGTCTGCTCTGTATTCTGACAAGTTTTGGTGCATGTGAACAGGTGGTAAGTATGTCGCACATGTTGTTTTTATTATTTTATCTCTAACCTCTTATTTTATAAGGTTAGGTGTTCACATTTATTTAAAAGTGGGCACCCCCTTTTGGGCACCCACTTAGGGGCTAAGGTGGGGAGCCCCACTTTAAGTGAGTGTGGGGGTGGGCATGGACACCTACCCACACTAGTTCCCCCACATGCATGCGTAGAATTCACTAGAGAAGACTACACCTTAATTTTTATTAAATAAAGGGCTCCTTCCTTCAAGCATCATCTTCATCGCTGCCACTTTTGCACGTGAGACTACCGGCGATGCTTCCTCTTTCTGCTGGCGACTAACTTGCTGCAGGCGGCTGCCATCTCTCCCTTTACTACTGCACGTACTTTGTCCCCAGGCGGCTGGCTGCAACTGCACTGCAGGCGGCTGCCATCATCTCACTGTACTGCTGCGCTTACACTCTTCTAGGCGGCTGCAATATCACAGGCTGCAGTTAGGCGCCTACCATCCCTCAACCGGTTACACAAACTGTTAACTGTGGTGGCTGTGCGCCTGTTTCCAGCCAGCCGAACCCTTTCCTCTTGCAAACAACAGTGGGTGAATACTCTCTTCATAACAGGTTACTCCTCCACACAGCAGCCAGGTCTCTATCCTCCTTTGCAAGTGGATACTTCTTCTCTCACAGCAGGCGGCTGTACCCCTTTGTGGTGGTGCTTGTCTTGATAGTTCTACACGAGGCAACTATTTCTTCAACAAGGGTGGCTTCATCTTCTACACAAACACCACAAGTATTGGTTTTCCATCAATCCTCTACAAGTAAGTGAATTTCAGATTTCAATAAAGTATTTTATGTTTAAATCTGATAAGGGATTCATCCCGTTCGGTCAACACCCGTTCGGTGCCGGGTTGTCCAAGCTATATCGGTGAACCTCGGTCCAAAGGTGCTGAGATCGGGAGAGCCAGGCGTTAGTACGAGAGCGCCTGTTTGTGCGTGGTCTCGGAACACCAGTGAGGCGCTCTCCGCGGAGTCCAGTGAACGCACGGGACCGTAGCGATTGGACCACACTAGTGGTCGTTCTGCTTCGAGCTTCTACATCGAAATTCGAGCCTACTTGTTTGGTACTGTTTTCATATGTACATGGACATTATCTGGTTCTTGGAACCCATGGAGCATTGTATTCATTAAATACTCCCAATAAATATATCATATATTGAGGGGGGGGTCGGCCCGTTCCGGCCCCAGTGCTGGTGTCCATCTTTCCATTTCATTTCATTTAAATTTCAAGTTGTTTTAAGTTGTCCATTTCATATTTGTGGTTTTAAAGTTGTGCTATTAAGCGTGTGGGTGTCCAACGGAGTCTTTCCCACTTGACGGGGTCGGTTTCATTGGTATCAGAGCACGGTTGTTTCCCTCTTCCTAGTGGGGAAACGAACCTGTGTACTGGACATCCCGCTTTTAGCAAACTTAAAACACAATGGACAGCGAAGGCAACCCTTTGGAAGTGCCAAATTCGAGGGGTCCATCTAGTGCTTCTCGTGGGTCTGATGCCCTGCGTGGTAGGCAGAAGCCCCTTGAAAGGGTTATGGATAGTGAATCCAAGGGTCAATTGTCTCCAGGAAAGACAGTTATGCTTGAACAAGAGCTTGATGCTATGAGGGCTGAAATGGAACATATGAGAAAACTTTTGCAGGCTCAAGAGCAAGAGTTAAAGTTCTTGCATGAAGATCCCCATCTACAAAGTGCTATTGAAGCCAGGAAGGCTGATGCTATGGTTGATGTAACTTTTGAATCAATGGCTCGTGAAGTGGGCAAGAAACCAAGGGAGTTGGCACTTGCCTATCTCCTTCGCAAAGGTGATATCAAAGAGGGGGATGACGGAGAGCTGAAATTCAGAAATCCATCTCGTTTGAAGCATGGAGATCTCGCATCCCAAAGGCTGAAATCTTTTATGCAAACGGAAGAGGTGACTGTCACCTCTCGTCATGCATCCTCTCCACAAGGCACAAAGCCTGATAGACATATGTATGCCAGTGCTCATGGAGGGCATGAAAGTCACATGCATGCAAGATATGTATCTCATGGTGACAGGTCTACTTCTAGAAAAATTTTGCCTTTTGAGTTGTCTCATGGAGAGACCATGCAATATGTAGGTAAGTCACATGCATCGGAGTTTCGAGTTCGTGGAGCACATGCCACCGTGCCCCATGAAGCTTCTATGACGGCCCATGGAGTCCATGCAGATAGGGCTACCCCGTTGGATAAGGGGAAAAGAAAAAGAGAAGACCATGAGCCTCATGCCAGGAAGCTCAAGGAATTCAAAGCAGGTGATAAATCTGTCAAATTTGATGTCTTTCATGGTGAACATGATGCTTCTAAGGTGTTAGCGTTTGTGGCACAGTTCGACATTGCTTTTAGCGATGAGGATTTCACAGAAAAGTCAAAGGTGCGCCATGCTAGCATGTTTTTGAAAGGGACTGCTGCTCATTGGTGGATCACTGAAAAGATCACCAAGGATCCCATCTCTACTTGGAAGGAATTCAAAGATAGATTTTATGCTCAGTTCTTGCCACCCAATGCGGAGCAAACTCTCACTCAAAAGTGGGACAGGCTGGAACAAAAAGATAATGAGAGTGTGCAACAGTATGTTAACAAATTCTGGAAAGTGTTGCTGGAAGTCACTCCCTTCATGCAAATCACAGAGGATGAAAGAAAGAGGAAGTTTCGTTCTGGACTGCAACCAGCATATAGATCGGGTATTGAATTGCACCCAAAACATACGTTGCAACAACTCACAGCTTCTGCTCTTGCTACAGAGCAATTGGTGCTCAAGATTAAGCAGGATCAAGGAAGTTCCAAGGGGAAGGACAAGGCTGTCCCAAATCAGCAAAAGGGTGGACAGCCACCTAAAAAGAACTTCCGGGAGCCCTACAAGGGTGGTAAAGCTGAAAATAACACATCTAAAGAACAGGGCCCAAGGAAGAACAAATTTGGATTAACCCCGGAGCAAAGAGAGCAATATGCCAAGGATGGAAAATGCTTTTCTTGTGGTAGCAAAGACCACATGTTTCGGCAATGCCCAGATCGCAAATCAAAGCACGAGGACAAGCACACCAAAGCTAATGTACATGCAGTTCCTGATGTGCAAGGAACTACAGGTCATGATGCAAAAGAGCGTATGGTTTGCAAGGCTTGGGGGCAAATCAAGGATCAGCCCGCACTCTTTATGTTTGATGACTGTGCAACTGACAATTTCATCTCTATGCAAATGGCAGCTGCATTGGGTATTGAGGTTGAAAACATGGGACCTCAGATTGAAGCCGAAGCTGCATTTATTGGTAAAGAGGTGCAGGTTACCCCTTTGATAGGGAAGTTGCGTATCCATATCCAGGGCTACCTTGATAATGAGCATTTTCTAGTTGCTCCTCTGAATGGATGTGATGTATTGTTGGGCAAGCCGTGGCACCATAGGCTTGAGCCCCGCAAAGATTACAAGTCCAATATGATTTCTTTTATGCATAAAGGCCGCATGCATTTTATTGATGCTGGCAAAGAAGGGGATTCTATCCCAGTTGTATCACACATCCAAATTAATAAAGCAATGAAAAAGAGTCTTTCAGCGTACTTGGTTTTTGTGCGTGATAGTCTTGTGCCAAATCATCAAAACGTGGATGCTATGTCTAATGATAGGCTGAATTTTCTTAATGCATTCAACGATTGTTTTGCTGACTCATTGCCAGGTGAATTACCTCCCCAAAGGCCCGAAGATCACCGTATAGATCTTGTGCCAGGTAGTTCTCCACCTAACAAACCCGCATACCGAGTGAGTGCTGCACAACAAGAAGAAATTATGAAGCAGGTAAACGAGCTTTTAGAGAAAGGTTTGGTTCAGCCCAGTTCCTCACCTTACTGCTCTCCTGTGCTTCTTGTTCAAAAGAAGGACGGATCATTCCGTATGTGTGTAGACTATAGAGCTTTGAACAAGCTTACCATCAAGAACAGATTCCCAATTCCGCGAATTGATGATATCTTGGATAAGCTTGATGGCTCGGCTTGCTTTAGCAGACTTGATTTGAAGAGTGGTTATCACCAGATACGCGTGGTGCCACAAGATGTCCATAAGACTGCATTCAGGACAGCCTTCGGATTATATGAATTCTTGGTAATGCCTTTTGGTCTTACCAATGCTCCCGCTACTTTTAATCGTATGATGGATAGGATATTCCGACCCCATCGCAAGTTTACAGGAGTCTTCTTTGATGATATCTTGGTTTTCTCCAAGAATGAGCAGGAACACAGAACTCATTTGGTCACAGTGTTCGAAGAGTTGCGGAAGCATAAACTTTTCGTCAATGCCAAGAAAAGTGAGTTTTTCCTTTCAGAGATTCATTATCTGGGACATATTGTATCCAAGGATGGAGTTACAATGGATTCTGCAAAGATAGAGACTATCGGAATTGGCCCGAATTGCAAAACGTACATCAAGTACGTAGTTTTCTGGGATTATGTTCGTACTACAGACGTTACATAAGGCATTTCGCCATGATTGCCACTCCTCTACATGATCTCACGAAGAAAACTGTTTTCAAATGGACTTCAAAGGAACAGGATGCTTTCTTGCAGCTCAAGCATGCGATCATATGTGGTCCAGTATTGATTGTTCCTGACTTGCACAAGTCATTCGTGGTTGAATGTGATGCTTGTGGTGATTGCATAGGAGCTGTCCTAAATCAAGAAGGGCATGCAGTTGCATACGAGAGCCGTCGTTTGCATGATGTTGAGCTTCATATGGATATCTATGAGAAAGAGCTCTTGGCTGTAATTCACGCCTTAAAGATTTGGAAACACTACCTTCTTGGGGCTTCAGCATCAATAAAATGCATGCGGCCTTTATGCATAAAAGAAATCATATTGGACTTGTAATCTTTGCGGGGCTCAAGCCTATGGTGCCACGGCTTGCCCAACAATACATCACATCCATTCAGAGGAGCAACTAGAAAATGCTCATTATCAAGGTAGCCCTGGATATGGATACGCAACTTCCCTATCAAAGGGGTAACCTGCACCTCTTTACCAATAAATGCAGCTTCGGCTTCAATCTGAGGTCCCATGTTTTCAACCTCAATACCCAATGCAGCTGCCATTTGCATAGAGATGAAATTGTCAGTTGCACAGTCATCAAACATAAAGAGTGTGGGCTGATCCTTGATTTGCCCCCAAGCCTTGCAAACCATACGCTCTTTTGCATCATGACCTGTATTTCCTTGCACATCAGGAACTGCATGTACATTAGCTTTGGTGTGCTTGTCCTCGTGCTTTGATTTGCGATCTGGGCATTGCCGAAACATGTGGTCTTTGCTACCACAAGAAAAGCATTTTCCATCCTTGGCATATTGCTCTCTTTGCTCCGGGGTTAATCCAAATTTGTTCTTCCTTGGGCCCTGTTCTTTAGATGTGTTATTTTCAGCTTTACCACCCTTGTAGGGCTCCCGGAAGTTCTTTTTAGGTGGCTGTCCACCCTTTTGCTGATTTGGGACAGCCTTGTCCTTCCCCTTGGAACTTCCTTGATCCTGCTTAATCTTGAGCACCAATTGCTCTGTAGCAAGAGCAGAAGCTGTGAGTTGTTGCAACGTATGTTTTGGGTGCAATTCAATACCCGATCTATATGCTGGTTGCAGTCCAGAACGAAACTTCCTCTTTCTTTCATCCTCTGTGATTTGCATGAAGGGAGTGACTTCCAGCAACACTTTCCAGAATTTGTTAACATACTGTTGCACACTCTCATTATCTTTTTGTTCCAGCCTGTCCCACTTTTGAGTGAGAGTTTGCTCCGCATTGGGTGGCAAGAACTGAGCATAAAATCTATCTTTGAATTCCTTCCAAGTAGAGATGGGATCCTTGGTGATCTTTTCAGTGATCCACCAATGAGCAGCAATCCCTTTCAAAAACATGCTAGCATGGCGCACCTTTGACTTTTCTGTGAAATCCTCATCGCTAAAAGCAATGTCGAGCTGTGCCACAAACGCTAACACCTTAGAAGCATCATGTTCACCATGAAAGACATCAAATTTGACAGATTTGTCACCTGCTTTGAATTCCTTGAGCTTCCTAGCATGAGGCTCATGGTCTTCTCACGCTGGCATGTGCTCCACGAACTCGAAACTCGGATGCATGTGACTTACCTGCATATGCCATGGTCTCTCCATGAGACAACTCAGAAGGCAAAATTTTTCTGGAAGTAGACCTGTCACCATGAGATACATATCTTGCATGATCCCCCTCTTTGATATCACCTTTGCGAAGGAGATAGGCAAGTGCCAACTCCCTTGGTTTCTTGCCCACTTCACGAGCCATTGATTCAAAAGTTACATCAACCATAGCATCAGCCTTCCTGGCTTCAATAGCACTTTGTAGATGGGGATCTTCATGCGAGAACTTTAACTCTTGCTCTTGAGCCTGCAAAAGTTTTCTCATATGTTCCATTTCAGCCCTCATAGCATCAGGCTCTTGTTCAAGCATAACTGTCTTTCCTGGAGACAATTGACCCTTGGATTCACTATCCATAACCCTTTCAAGGGGCTTGTGCCTACCACGCAGGGCATCAGACCCACGAGAAGCACTAGATGGACCCCTCGAATTTGGCACTTCCAAAGGGTTGCCTTGGCTGTCCATTGTGTTTTAAGTTTGCTAAAAGCGGGATGTCCAGTACACAGGTTCGTTTCCACACTAGGAAGAGGGAAACAACCGTGCTCTGATACCAATGAAACCGATCCCGTCAAGTGGGAAAGACTCCGTTGGACACCCACACGCTTAATAGCACAACTTTAAAACCACAAATATGAAATGGACAACTTAAAACAACTTGAAATTTAAATGAAATGAAATGGAAAGATGGACACCAGCACTGGGGCCGGAACGGGCCGACCCCCCCCTCAATATATGATATATTTATTGGGAGTATTTAATGAATACAATGCTCCATGGGTTCCAAGAACCAGATAATGTCCATGTACATATGAAAACAGTACCAAACAAGTAGGCTCGAATTTCGATGTAGAAGCTCGAAGCAGAACGACCACTAGTGTGGTCCAATCGCTACGGTCCCGTGTGTTCACTGGACTCCGCGGAGAGCACCTCACTGGTGTTCCGAGACCACGCACAAACAGGCGCTCTCGTACTAACGCCTGGCTCTCCCGATCTCAGCACCTTTGGACCGAGGTTCGCCAATATAGCTTGGACAACCCGGCACCGAACGGGTGTTGACCGAACGGGATGAATCCCTTATCAGATTTAAACATAAAATACTTTATTGAAATCTGAAATTCACTTACTTGTAGAGGATTGATGGAAAACCAATACTTGTGGTGTTTGTGTAGAAGATGAAGCCACCCTTGTTGAAGAAATAGTTGCCTCGTGTAGAACTATCAAGACAAGCACCACCACAAAGGGGTACAGCCGCCTGCTGTGAGAGAAGAAGTATCCACTTGCAAAGGAGGATAGAGACCTGGCTGCTGTGTGGAGGAGTAACCTGTTATGAAGAGAGTATTCACCCACTGTTGTTTGCAAGAGGAAAGGGTTCGGCTGGCTGGAAACAGGCGCACAGCCACCACAGTTAACAGTTTGTGTAACCGGTTGAGGGATGGTAGGCGCCTAACTGCAGCCTGTGATATTGCAGCCGCCTAGAAGAGTGTAAGCGCAGCAGTACAGTGAGATGATGGCAGCCGCCTGCAGTGCAGTTGCAGCCAGCCGCCTGGGGACAAAGTACGTGCAGTAGTAAAGGGAGAGATGGCAGCCGCCTGCAGCAAGTTAGTCGCCAGCAGAAAGAGGAAGCATCGCCGGTAGTCTCACGTGCAAAAGTGGCAGCGATGAAGATGATGCTTGAAGGAAGGAGCCCTTTATTTAATAAAAATTAAGGTGTAGTCTTCTCTAGTGAATTCTACGCATGCATGTGGGGGAACTAGTGTGGGTAGGTGTCCATGCCCACCCCCACACTCACTTAAAGTGGGGCTCCCCACCTTAGCCCCTAAGTGGGTGCCCAAAAGGGGTGCCCACTTTTAAATAAATGTGAACACCTAACCTTATAAAATAAGAGGTTAGAGATAAAATAATAAAAACAACATGTGCGACATACTTACCACCTGTTCACATGCACCAAAACTTGTCAGAATACAGAGCAGACTTCACGACTCACTGGCAGGCGTCCTCGCTCAGTAAGTAACACGTCAAGCAGGCAAACACACAAATACATGTCATGCGAAAACAGTTTCAAACATTCAAAATATGTGTGCATGTGCAAATTGTAACATGGACATATCTCCCGTTCATGGAACAAGTACAAAATATATGTCGGCACAAAACTGGCACGACATAAAAACATAAAAACCTGGTCACGGCACGAATACTGGCACTTCCATGGCGTGACAATCCCATGGGTCGAACACAGTCCAGGTCATACACGGGTGGCACTGGTCTGGCTCCCGTCCATACGACACCATCCTGCTAACACACGGGTGGCACCAGTCTGGCTCCCGTCCATGTCAGCAAAATACTGGCCTCTTCACATGAGACACCGGCCTGTCCTCAAGTGAACGAGACGCAAAAACTGGAGATGGACCAAATGGTCGGCCAATTGGTGACATCTTTGATGATGATGGACATCATGGACAACAACCAAGGGCTGTAAATCAGCCATTACAGCAGCAAAACCAACCCTTAAATGGTGCTGAAAATGGTCCAAATGGACAGTCAGAGATGGCAGAAGATATCCCTATGGATATCCCACAGTTAGAGGAGATACCGGGCATGATATTTCAACCTTATGGCATGGAACAAGAGCCACCAATAGGTGATATGCAGGCTGGACAACAACCTGCAAATGATGGTCATTGGGTACGGAGGTCCACAAGACCCTCCAGAGCCCCTGACACGTTTGTTCCAGGGGTTGACTACTTGATGCTCACTGACTGTGGGGAGCCCTCATGTTATAAGGAGGCTTTACAGAGGGCAGACAAGGCTCTTTGGGAGCGTGCTATGAAGTCAGAGATGGATTCTCTGCACAAAAATGGAACATGGAAGTTGGTGCATTTGCCTACAGGCAAGAAGGTTTTGCCTTGCAAGTGGGTTTACAGGCTCAAAGTTGCACCAGATGCAAAGCCAAGATACAAAGCTAGGTTAGTGGCTAAGGGCTTCAAGCAGGAATATGGTGTGGACTTTGATGAGATCTTCTCTCCAGTGGTCAAAATGACCATACTTAGAGCTGTATTAGCTTTGGTTGCTCATGATGATCTGGATTTGATTCAGATGGATGTGAAGACTGCTTTTCTTCACGGTGATTTCCATGAGGAGATATATATGCAACAGCCAGAGGGTTATGCAATGAATGGAAAGGAGAAGCTTGTATGCAAGCTGAAAAAGAGTCTTTATGGGCTCAAACAGGCACCAAAGGAATGGTATCATAAATTTGATACATTCATGAAATCCCAGAATTTCAGGAGAAGTGACATAGATCACTGCTTATACACCAAGAAAGCTTTGGATGGCAGTCTATTGATCCTCATCTTGTATGTTGATGATATGTTGATTGCCGGGAAATCTCTGGATGCCTTGAAGAAGAGACTGCATCAGACCTTTGATATGAAGGATTTGGGTGATGCAAATCACATTTTGGGTATGCGGATACTTCGGGACAGAAATCAGCATGTGTTGTATTTGTCTCAGAAGGAATACATTGGCAAAGTTTTGCAGAGGTTAAATATGGACGGGGGGAAGAAGACTAGTACTCCTTTGCCTCCATATGTGAAACTCAGTGCTATGGACAGCCCACAGTCGGATAGTGGCAAGGCTGATATGGCCAAGATTCCGTATGCTTCAGCTTGTGGCAGTCTCATGTATGCCATGGTTGCTACTAGGCCGGACATTGCATTTGCAGTGGGAGTGGTTAGTAGATACATGGCCAACCCTGGCAAGAAGCATTGGGAAGCAGTGAAAGGTGTCATGAGATACCTGAAGGGCACACAGGATATGTGCATTTGTTTTGGCAAACAGGATGCATTAGTGCATGGTTACACGGATTCGGATTATGCCGGTCATCCAGATAACCGGAAGTCTACTACCGGTTATGTGTTTACATTCACAGGAGGTGATGTGTCATGGATATCCAGGATGCAGAAGTGCACAGCCTTATCTACTACAGAGGCCGAGTATATTGCAGCCACAGAGGCTTGCAAGGAGGCATTATGGCTATCTCGGTTAGTGGTTGATTTGGGTTATACAGGGGATATTCCATTGTTGCATTGTGACAGTCAGAGTGCCATCCAGTTGGCAAAGAACCCTGTCTTTCATGCAAAGACAAAGCATGTGGATGTGAAGTATCACTTCATCAGAGAAGTGATAGAGAACAAGCAAATTCAGCTTGTTAAGATTCATACGGATGACAACCCGGCTGATCTGTTGACAAAAAGTTTGCCTCCGGAGCGGTTTGCTCATTGCAGACACTTGATGGGCATTGGATGAGGCCAGTTTCAGCCTTGATATGGCCTTGTATATTATCATGTACATGCTGATTTTTTCTTTTCCTTCATTTAAGGGCACCTTGCCTTTAAGTGGGAGGTTGTTGGGGTAAAGGCATTATGTCCACCCT
Organism: Cibotium barometz; assembly: GCF_041138505.1. Taxonomy (NCBI): domain Eukaryota; kingdom Viridiplantae; phylum Streptophyta; class Polypodiopsida; order Cyatheales; family Cibotiaceae; genus Cibotium; species Cibotium barometz. The sequence goes on along the minus strand of NC_141098.1, from coordinate 86,489 downwards.
TGTAGTGTGTACAAGCCCATAAGTTATAGTACATAGTACACTTAGTACTTTTAATGTACTAAGTGCACTATGTGTACTGGTGCAATATACATGTGTGATAGGGGAGTCACACACTCAATGCTTGAGTTGACTTATCCCCACAACTCTCTCTCTCTCTCTCCCTTCTTCTCTCTGTGTATGTCTCCCACATGAATAACCTAACCCTAATTCTTTCTCCCATTCACATCAGTCAAAGGCATCTACAGATGCATGCTTTGCCACATTGGAATCTGAATGTGTTAGCTGTGTTGAAAACAGGACAAACAGCCCTCAACCAAAGGTGTTAGAGGTGTCGAAAATAGGACAAACAGCCCTCAATCAAATGTGTTAGTTGTGTTGAAAATAGGACAAATAGCCCTCAACCAAATGCATCTCCAAAGATCTGGCTTGGATCTTACATGCACCCATCATCTGAGGACCCAGAATATCATCTGATGGCAGCAACACTACCCAGCCCTGGATTTCCTAGAATGAACAACACCTACAAGCACAACTTGCTCGGAACAAAACCAGAATGCCATGCAAAAATCTCCATCCCATCAAACCAGCTCCATCTCCTCGACCCAAAACTGTTGAAATCATGAAGCACTAAACAGCAATAATACAATCATAAAGTGCTAAATAGCTGGATAACTCTTGTTTTCTAACCATAAAAAATTAAAAATTAGGGAAACCCACACCTTTCTAAAGTCAGGTTGCTGCCTGCTGCTGTTGTTCCACCATGCCACGACAAGGTGCAGGGGCTACGATGGTTTCTATGCATGACATTACAGGTGGAGGTCAAAGCATGCCTCTTGCATGCCTTTGAACAAACAAGTCCCATCCATGCCCAATTGCATGACACTCTGAATGTCACTGTCATGTTGTATCCACTGACAGCAAAGGGGTCACATGGATATGTCTATGCCAACAGGACAGCCAGGAGGTACAATAGGCATGACACCCTCTGTCAACACACATGAGTTATCAACACACTCTACTCTCCCTGGTTTACGTTTACAACTGGCAGGTGTTCAAGCCTGGAGCTACGCAGCATGACACCCTCTGTTTCTCCCTGGTATACAGCTGGCACGTGTACAAGCCTTCATCTGGCATCTAGGATAGCATAAAGTGCTTTGGCCTCCACCTGTAATTTCATGCAGAGAAACAATCGTAGCCCCTGCTCCTGATCGTGGCGTTGCGAAACAATAACAGCACCAGCAACTAAGGTGTGGATTTCCCTAAATTTTTATTTTATTAGGGATGGAAAAGAAGAGTAATCCAGCTGTTTAGCGCTTCATGATTTCAACAGCTTTGAGTCCAAGAGATGGAGCTGGTATGATAGGATGGAGATGTTTGCATGGCATTCTAGTTTTGTTCCCAGCAAGTTGTGCTTGTAGGTGTGTTTCATCCAGGGCTAGGGTAGTGTTGCTGCCATCAAATGATATTCTGGGTCCTTCAGATGATGGGTGCATGCCAGACCTTTGTAGATGCATTTGGTTGAGGGCCGTTTCTCCTCTTTTCAACACAACTAACACCTACAGATTCCATTGTGGCAAGGCATGCATGCATCTAGCATCTATAGATGCCTTTGGCTGATGGCCAGTTGATAGATGTTTGCACCTGCTGCTGGCTTACATACATGCCAGGAGATTCAGGCCATGCCTTCCCTAAGTTTTTATTTTATAAATAAGAAAATTAGGGCTAGAAAGGAAGAGTAATCCAGATGTTTAGCGCTTCATGACTTCAATACCTTTGGGTCCACGAGATGGATCTGGTTTGATGGTGTGTGAGAATTTTTATGCTAAGCATGCATACTTAGAAATCTGGCCTTGCGGGCCCTTGGGCGTCGATGGGTAGGTTGCTATTAACATCTCATGAACGTGGAACAAATAGCCATTACCATGATCCTATATCTTGAGCTAACTCAGCACACACGCATTGCTGGGAACAAGTTTAAGAGGTTGCATACACAGAACACGAGCAGAAGTAGTGAAAGCAAAGAAATCTCTGGCAAATCAAGAAGCAATATGAGCCGGTTCACTACAGATGGCGAGTTGCAGCCATGCATCAGGGCCCTTCTGTAGTTACCTAGATGATGTATGCAGCCCACAAACTCCAACGAGAGCCACACAACTTCCAGTTGCCCACGACTATCACCATACAGCTATGGGATGCTCTTAGAGATCTCTTAGAGATCATGGCTTGAGTGGCAGAGAGTCACTAGCAACAGAATGGGAATTTCGCAGCGAGGGCTCGGGCTGATATTCAAGACCTTAGCGTCCTCCTTTCTCATAGCTGAGTTTGTTTATGCTTCACAGTCCTTTTCCCCATCTCAATCAACAACACAAGCACATCTATTTCTCACAGATCATAGGAACACACAAAAACATATCACTATGAAATGAACAAGACATAACATTACCCTCATTCACAACCATAGGAAGAGAATTGAACTGAAATGAATGGAATACTCAAAAGAACAGAGTACTCTCCTTCCTTGGTGACCCCTATTACAAGAAGCACTTCTCTTTCACCAAACTGGACTTCCTACACATGCATGTGAGGCTGCATGGTTCTTCCTACTTCTTCTCACCAACTCATGGGCGCATGCATCACTCAACATGCGAGGACTAGAAACCCAAACCCTTAAATAAGCTACCTTATTCATCATTTATTTAAACCCCCATGTATGAAATAGAGTTACTATGCTCATGCCTCTACGGACTAGCATGCATGTCTTCCAACAAAAACATATCCCGTCCATGCCCAAACAATCATTAAGCGCTAAACAGAAGGGTTACTCTTCCTTTCTAACCCTAATTTTCTGATTCATAAAATAAAAATATAGGGGGAAGGCCACACCTTTCCAAAATCAGGTTGGTGCTGCTGCTGTTTCGCGACGCCACGAGGAAGACCTGGGAGAGAAAATTTCAAAGCATCTGACCGTTGGCCTTTGTGGACTTCACCCTCTCTCTCTCTCTCTCTCCGTCGATTGGGTGTATAACCCTCTACGTCGACTTAAAGCCACTTCGTCTCCCTCTCTCTCTCTCTACTAAGCAATTCCATTTTTTAAATCTTACATATTTTGTTAATGTAATCTAAATACTTTTTTAAAATATGATTCAAATAGGGAACCAAAACATTTTTTAAATCTTACCTATTTTGTTAATGTAATCCAAATACTTTTTTTAAATATAATTCAAATATAATTTCAAAGCATCTCACCGTTGGCCTTTGTGAATTTCATCCTCTCTCTCTCTCTGTCCGTCGATTGGACGTAAAGCGACTCTCTCTCTCTCTCTCTCTCTCTCTCTCTCTCTCTCTCTCTAGCAATTCCATTTTTTAAATCTTGCATATTTTGTTAATGTAATCCAAATACTTTTTTTAAATATAATTCAAATAGGGCACCAAAACATTTTTTAAATCTTACATATTTTGTTAATATAATCCAAATACTTTTTTTAAATATAATTCAAATAGGGCACCAAAATGTTTTTTAAATCTTACATATTTTGTTAATGTAATCCAAAGACTTTTTTTAAATATAATTCAAATATTTGTTAATGTAATCCAAATACTTTTTTTAAATATAATTCAAATAGAGCACCAAAACATTTTTTAAATCTTACATATTTTGTTAATATAATTCAAAATAGGGCACCAAAACATTTCTAAGGGATAATAATTAATTTGTTTTAACTCATGATCTTAGCCCATTTCAATTATCAACCTTTAAAGCTTGCACAAACTTGTGTTGTTGTGTTTTGTTACATGAACTCAAGAGCTCGCTCATGTCAGCTGCATGGGGCGTGCTTGAATTGATGCTTTCCCTTTAATCCTCGGTGCTCGCCCATGCATTCTCACCACATCATAGTCGTTATACGTGATTCTGGTGCTTATCCTGATCCGATGTACATGTAGCTCGTTCAAGTTCAACCCTACGTCATGACACAAGGGACTTTTAACACATTCCTATATAGTAAAGTTGAGTCTTTCTAACACGTGATTTTCTATATATTGATCTAGCAAATTACATTATCTATCTAGCAAATAAGTGGTTCCTATATAGAAAATGGTAATATTTATATAGAAAACCGACTTTATCTACTAGTAAAGAAGTGATTTCTATGTAAGAAATGTGAATATCTATATAGGAAATTAATCTTACAACTAGTAAATCCTATATAGCAAATAACTTTGCGAAGTTTCTATATAGAAAATGATAATAACCATATAGAAAACCCACCTTACAACTAGCAAAAAAATGAAGTCTATATAGCAAATTAGAATAAACATATAGGGAATATAATTTTCATCTAGTAAACCAATGATCTCAATATAGCAAAAAATAGCAACATCTATATAGCTGAGAACTCATGGGGTGTATATAAGTATATGGCCTTTAACTAAAGATTTCAATCCTCATAAAAGAAAATAAGTATATTAGTATTAAGAAAGCAATCAATCTACATAAATTGAATATTTATTATATTTTTAAAACCATTTTAAATTTATAATTAACAAGCTCTATGTAAAAAAGTTGTATTTAGTTTGTAAATAATATGTATCTAAATACAAGAAAGGATATTCGACTTCACAAAATCAATTTACATCCACCAGTAGGGGGCATTTGGACATATTTTGGGCCTTCTACTATGAAAGTAATTAATCGAACAATAGGAATAGAGGATTGTGCACATTTAGTCTCCTTTGAATATAGGGAGAGAGACTAGGCTTTCAGTAGTACTAATAATTACACTTGTCCCTTTAAAAAAGTAGGGGGTCTAGGGTAGGTATAGTCCCACCATTTTTGTGGCTCAAAAAATCCTTAAAATTTTTAAAATTTTTGAGATTCCCCTAAAACTCACATTTCCCCCCAAAAACCCATCTCAAATTTCATTGTAATCAAAAATTTCATTTTCAAGTCCGCTTTCCCTCTTGAACGTCCAAATTAAACTCTTCCTCCCTTTCTCTTCCATCTCTATCTCATTTGCCCAACCCTAATGAAACCATCTCTATCTCATTTACCCAACCCTAATGAAACCATCAAAGCCTGAAACCCTTAACTTTCTCCTCCATCTTAATCGCCCTCCCTTCTCGGAGCTCCATCTCTTTCATCTTCAAAGTTCCCATAAAACCCTAGCTACACATCTCTTTCCTTTTTACTCTAAACCTAGCCTTTCTACTCTAGCTTCCAAGAAGATATGGCTGCACCAAGAAGACCAAAAGACGAGATTGAGGAGATATCGTTGCACAACAAGAAGGACGATGATGGTGCTTGGGTGGGAGAGGCATTTCGTAAGAGCAGTTGGGTTTATCATGGTGCTTGGGTGGGAGAGGCATTTCGTAAGAGCAGTTGGGTTTATCTGCTGCAATCGGGCCTCACCAAGTTCGACAATGAAATGTACTGGAGCACCACTGGAAAGGTCGTTTACAAGGCTTCAAGAAGGCAAGCAATGGAAAACTAGTGGCCACGGTACAACATGTTTACACAGCACGAGATATCCATCTTTGCCACAACAAAACTCCATTTCCATACAATTGTAAGTATCACAGGTAGAAAGGGGTATGTGAGATTTTCTGATAGAGATGTTTCAATCTAAGTCAACTTGGCAATGTTTTCTTGTAAAACAAGTGCAAAACTTCTTAAGGAAAAGGTCTTCTTTTACCGGCACTCCTATTTGGTGCGAAAGCAGGATGGTGGGTTTGGTAAGCTACAGATAATCACATCTCTACCCCTATCTTCTATAGAATGGCCAATTCCAGATACTTGGACTGTAATAGTCATGAAATCAAAGATGCTTTGTGATATACAAGGGTTTGGTAAGCTACAGATAATCACATCTTCACCCCTATCTTCTATAGAATGGCTAATTCCAGATGCTTGGACTGTAATAGTCATGAAATCAAAGATGCTTTGTGATATACAAGGGTCTTTGAAGTTTGCAAAGCCCTCTCGATCTGTGAGTCTTAGTTGGGTATGCCCAATACATCTTTTTGCCAAGATGTTCAATCAATTTTGTTTCTCACAAACACCATTTAGATTTTTATATTAAAGTTATAACTCAACAAATTTACTCTAAAGCTGTCTTGTATGTGCACAATAATGATCAGCTCAGTGTAGGTACTAGGGTTCCTATTCCAAAATGATTTAGTGGCACACAGATTTATAGCACATGGTTTTTTTATGTCGATCATTTCGGAGTCCATCCAAAACAGTATATAAAGACCAGTCCATAAGGGAATTGAGAACATAATATCTTACAGCTTATAAGCTCTATACAAAAGCCGCCCATGGATGCAAGTTCTTCTAATGAGAGGACTATTCCTAGCAAGGTTGCTAGGCCAATTGTTTTAGATATTTCTTCTGATGATGACTCTTATTCCTCTGTTGGGGATACAGATGATCAACCTATCCAGATATCAAGAAAGACCTTGAAGATGTAGACAAACTGATAGATGAAGCCAAAGAGGTGCATCAAAGAATTTTTCAAATGAACAACCCAAAGAAGAAGACGGAGGAAAAATTTGTCGTGCAGAATTAGAAAGGTCTTGTATCGAGGGACTTAGGCCCAATAGAAGTCATTGTAAGACTTATATTGAACTGTTGTATCTTAGCACTGACTAATGTGATGAAAAATTTCTACATGGACATGTGTCTACTCTACAAAGTACTCATAACGATTTTGAAACAAACGTTTTTAAAATTCAGTTTTAACCAAAGATAAGTTATGAGAATAAAAATTCTCAACAATCTATTTTATTATGGCAAAGCACAATACTATCAAAATACAATAATAAGTAGGGCTCAATAAAAATATAGAATGTTTATACAAATATGAGCCGAGCTCAATAAAAATACAGAATCTTTACAACGGTATCTCTGGACATATACAAAATGCCTCTAAGCAATTTTGGGCTCTGTAGTCTCAGCCTTGGCCTCCTCCTTTAAGTCAGCCTTGGCCTCCTTCTTTGACTCAGCCTTGCCTCCTTTTTTGTCTCCTTTGTTGGCACCTTGCCTGCCTTGTCCTTACCCTTGCCTGCAAATGGAAGCTTCCTCTTTGCCTTGCCCTTGCTTCCCTTCTTAGGGACTCCTTGTTTAAAGCTGAAATGCTTAATAGGGGAATGAAAACGGCATCTTTTTTTCTCTTCTTTGATGCACTAGTGCCAGCAACTAGTGGAAGTGGCGAGTCAGGGTCATCAGGCGTAATTGCATTATTGAGGATAATGTTTATTGCCTTTGCCCGCACACTCCACAGCCAGAACTCGTCAAAGCAAACAGACTACAAAACAACATAAAAGTCAATTAGAATAATGCAGGATCTCTCATGAAATGAACATAGAGAAATTATATTACAGTGACACAAGAAACTTACATAGCTGTCAAAATTAGTGTACTTGGAAAGGAGGAACTTCCAAAAATTTGCGAACGTGCCAGCCACAAGAGTGCGAATCCTTTTGCATAGGAACGGGTTGGTTGAGAAATTTCCACTCTATATCCTGTTTCAATTCAGGACATAGAGTTTCAATCAATGCAATCGCCCTCTTACATGCCCTACAGTCAATGATATAAAGAATGGCTTACAATCAACAATTAGGAAGCAAGAAGGAAACGATATAAAGTATAATGACTTACAATTTAGACTGTTCGTGCATTCCGAGAAGGCTTACATAAAGTATAATGACTTACAATTTAAACTGTCCGTGCATTCCGAGAAGACTATTCATAAAAATTGTCTGGCATTTCACCACATTTATTAAACAAGTAGACCAGTGCCCTCTGAAATTGAGAAAGTAAACAAAAAATATAAGAAACCTAACACATGCAACTAATAACTTAAATTCCATCAACAGCTTAAAATCCAAAGAAAATACATACTTCTCTATATATGGCAGCACAACAAAGCAGGTACTCGGACTAACTCCCTGGAAATAAGGAGCAAGGTCCTCGTTAGACCTCGATGGGTCAATCAGGATAGTTGATACCAAAGGATCACAAATATATACTTGCTTTGCCTGGTTTGGCAAAAGCTCTTTCAACATTACCCTGTAGATTGAATTAAAAACATTAGGAAAGGAAAAAAGAAATCAAAATAAGAAAGCATTCAAAAAAGGCGAAGAGTACACACCTTAAACAAGTAAGCACAATACTGTCATTGATCCCTCTACTCTTTTCAACGAGCATATAAACATCCGTTGGAACGATATGGAGGTACTCCTCCTGCTCGGCGTTGTACAAGACATTGCATATAATCTGACCAGGCACTGCCTTAAGTCTGTCGTTATTCTCTCCCTCCAACTTTAGAAGGTTTTCTGCCAAATCATCCCTATCGACATTCTCTTCTAATAATTTCTCCTTTCCCTTCAGATCCTTCCCCTTTACAAGCCTCTTAAGCCCTTGTGGACCTGGTGTTGTCACCTCTTCAATAACCACCTTGTCAGAAGCCCTGTTCCTCTTCAAAGTAAGAGAAATGGAGAGGATTTCTGTTGCATTCCTATCCCTGAATGGTAGAGGTCGCATGAACTTATCATACCTATACCTAACTCTGCTTACTAATGTCATGTCCTTGTCCATTAGTGTGACCCTCCTGGCATGGGCAACACAAATGTTACTATCATTTAATAAGTCTATAAAGAAGTCCTCGCATGACTCTTGAAGACATGCGACGCGCTACTCTGCCATTTAAAGTAACCTTGCCACTTTATTATGTCGCTTATTATCATGAGAATATATTTTAAGTCCTCTTTAAGAATATTATTTTTCCCTCTTGAGTAATTTGGGGACGCCTAGGTTACTCTTGCATCATGCCGACTAGGTTAATATCGTGGGTGACACCACTATGAATATTAATAAGTGCGGTATATGACGTATGCTTGGGACCGTCTATGATTATTTCAGTTAGGTTTGTATGGCAGGGTGATTCCTGGGGTACTTACGCCTGGTAGTCATGAGTTGGTGATGGTTTGTGCCTGTTTAATATTTGTGGGATTAATTTAATTATTAATTGGGCTTATATTTTCAGGTGATGAAGATTACGAGGATTGATGAATAATGTCGAGGAGAATGTTTCTTATACGCATCATATTTATTTATTTTTACAAGCGTAGCTTGTAACCTTAGTAGTTGATTTCTCCATTTTGATACATTGGGAAAAATACATTTATAATGTTGAATTTATTAAAGCCTAAAGGCTTTACCTTAGCCCCAATTTTTGGGACACTCTATTTTTGTTGTGGAAGAGTGTCGTGCTCTCTAAAAGCACACTTTGTATATTTTTGGGGGCTATGGCCTATTTTTGGTTGAAAGCTAATAAAAATACTCTTGTGTGGGGGGAAGGCCACGCACAAGGGGGGGGGAAGATTGCACCCAGCATGTTTGTCTTGGAGCTAAGTATTATGTTTGCTATGCTTTTGTTCAATTTATTTGATTTTGTTGAAACCTGCAAAGCATGTGTTTTCATGGTTGAATTTATGTGTTGAATTTCTCAAGTATTCCACAAGCTATCCTAGAGAACGATTCTGTTTTCAGTGGTATCAGAGCTTGGGCTAGGAGATTTGTGGAAAGGTGGGAAAGGTCTTCATCAACACAACTCTCAAGAAAGTTGCAGGCTTTTAACCGTTGGGCAAAAGAAGGGTTTGTGGTCTTTAATCAAAAATTCAAATTCTCAAACTAGATCTACTTCTCAAATCCACTCACCACCTGCAAAACCACCCTTCTTCACCAAAAAGTGGTTTTGTAAAAGGCTCCATGAATTTCAGATAAAATTACCTAATAAATGCCAAAAAAATTCAAAAATAGCTTCTGAAAAATTTTGAAAAAAAAAATCCAGCAAATAGTGCGAAGCCGTGGCGAAGTTTTCAAGTGCCAAAAAAAAATATATTTCTTCAACATTTCGGCTAGCCCAAGTCTTAAAAATCACTCGGAATTGCTCGAGACTTGTGCGAAACAAAGGGAATTCGACCCAACCATTGAACCAAAGTCTTTGTTCAGTTTCAACACAAATCGAATTGCGGGAGAATTGAGATAAGTACAATCATTTGCTTTATTTACATACATCAAATAATATGAATTTTACTTATTTACATTGTTTGCATGAGCACTATGGCAAATTTTCCTATTTCACCTTCAATTCAAGAGCAACTCCAATCTCTACAACAACAAATTGTAGAAGAGAGAGAGATGCGAATTGAATTAGAGCGACAGCTCACGAGTCAAAGGCGTAAGCGCGTGACTCTTTGCCATCTTATGATGACGAAGACGACATCATCCAAAGAGCTGTCAATGCTACACTTCAAGCACAAAATTCACGGAAAGATTCTAAAATCAGTCATAAAGCTTTTTCATTTCAGAATTATGATGGCAAGAAAGATGCTCGAGTCCTTTTGGCATGGCTTAGTCAATTGGATGATTACTTTTCGGGGGAGAAATTTTTTGAGAAGGACAAGATCAAATGTGCGGCTAATCACATGGTGGATAGCACAGCTTTATGGTGGAGTGTCATCAAGCAAGGACGTGACAAACCGGATTCATGGAAAAGGTTTCAAAGGCTAGTGAAAAAGCATTTCTTACCTTCACAATTTAAATCTAAAGCTAGGCATCAATGGGATACATTGCATCAACTTGAAAAAGAAAGCATATTTCAGTACGTGGAGAAGTTTTGGAATACATTACTATAGGTACAAGTTGTGGAGAAAGTCAATGAGAAGGACCAAAAGAGGAAATTCATTTCGGACCTTAAGTCTACAATTAGGACCGATGTGAATATGTTTAGACCTCATTCACTTTCTGCAGCTATATCTTTAGCAACAAACTCCAAACGCAAAAATGGTTTTCCTAGAGAGGCCAAGTCATTTGAGAGTAACCACTCTAAACCTTTTTCTAAACCTTTTCATGCTTCAAGAAATTTCATAAGACAGGGTTTGACAAAGGCAAGGAGATGGTCAAAGGCGAATCAAATTCAAAGAAAGTCAACAGTGGCAAGCCCAAAGGTCCTCCAATCAAATGTTTTCGATGTCATAAAGAAGGACATATAGCACCAAATTGCCCAGAACGTGCAAAGAATCCGACACCTGCGGCACGAGTCAATATGCTTGAAGGGGATGACAATGAAGATGAATCACTTAAGCAAGAGGGTAACTCTGACCCCGACTATTCAGAAGCAGAAGGTAAGCCTCAAGCTCATTCGCTACTCAAAATAAAAGGAAAAATTAATGAGCATGAAGTTATTGTTTTGCATGACGATGGTAGCACTCATGACTTTATTTCTGAAAAGGCAATTAGAGCTTTAAACATTCAACCTTCACCTACACATTATAGAGTTAAAGCTGCATTTACTGGAACCAAGTATAATTGCATGCAAGAGGTGAAAGGTTTAACTTTAAGCATCAATTTCTTAACAAAAAAAAGGGATTTCTTAGTTGCATCTTTACAAGGCGTAGATGTAATATTGGTGGGTATGCCTTGGAGACATATGTACAACCCTATTATAGACTATGATACACATAGCATTTGTGTAAGGAAGGACAATGAAAATATTTTCCTCCAATGTCTAGTCAAAGGAGAGACGAGCCCTTTATTGAGTCATACTCAAGCAAAGCGAGCTCTTAGGAAAAGAGAGAAGACTTATATGGTTTGGGTTAACCAGCTTAGCGCTGAGTTTAACACATCCAAACGTCCAAAACTTGATCCTTATATCTCCAAATTTAGGGATTGTTTTATGGAAGATTTACCTCCAGGATTACCTAAGTCTAGGCCTGAAGACCATAGTATTGACTTATTGCCAGGCAACTCTCCACCTTGTAAAGCTCCTTATAGAGTCAACAATTTCGAGCAAAAAGAAATCCAAAAACAAATCGAGGATTTGTTAGAAAGAGGCCTTATTAGACCTAGTAGGTCACCCTTTGGAGCTCCAGTCCTTCTTGTTAAGAAGAAGAATGGAACTTTCTGAATGTGTGTTGACTACCGAGCATTGAATAAAATCACTGTCAAGAACAGATACCCTATCCCTAGGGTAGATGACTTACTTGATAAGCTTAGAGGTTCAAAGGTCTTTAGCAAGATTGACTTAAAGTCTGGTTATCATCAAGTACGCATGACTGAGTCAGACATATTCAAGACTACATTTAGAACCCAGACTGGCCATTATGAGTTTTTGGTTATGTCATTTGGTTTGACCAATGCTCCATCTATATTCAATCGTATGATGAATCGTATTTTTCTAAAATTTCAAAGCTTTGTTGTGGTGTTCTTTGATGATATTCTTGTTTTCAGCGAGAATCGTCAAGAGCATGAGCAACACTTGGAGCAAGTGTTTAATCTTTTGAGAGAAAATGAGTTGTATGTCAATCCTGAAAAGAATTATTTCTTTCAAAAAGAGATTGAATACTTAGGCCATATAGTGTCAGCTGAAGGAATCCGTGTGGATCCTAAGAAGATTGAGTGTATAGCCTCTTGGCCTACACCTCGAGACATTCATGACCTTAGATCTTTTCTAGGTCTATGTAGTTACTATAGGAAGTTTGTCAAGAATTTCGCTTATATTGCACATCCTTTGACGGAACTTCTCAAGAAAACTACTTTTTTCCATTGGACCAAAAGTCAAGATAAATCTTTTCTAGTACTCAAGGATGCATTAACTCATGCACCAGTTCTTACACTACCTGACTTTCAAAGACCATTCTTTGTGGTAGTAACTGATGCTAGTGGCAAAGGTTTTGGTGATGTGCTTATGTAAGACAACCATCCTATTGCCTATGAAAGTCGAAAGCTAAAACCTGCTGAAACAAATTATAGTACATATGACAAGGAATTAGCAGCAGTTGTGCATGCCTTGAAGATTTGGAAGCATTACCTAATGGGTTCAGAATTTCTTATCAAGACTGATCAACAAAGCATTAGGCATTTGCTTACGCAACCCCTTATTTCAGATAGGCACATCAAATGGGCATCTTTCATACAAAGTTTCCAACCCATGATTCAATACCAACCTGGAAAGAAAAATATTGTTGCCGATGCTTTAAGTAGAAGACCACATATCAACAACATTTTCGCTATTGAAAGTGAACCATTTGTACTTATGAAAGAAACTTATGAAGTAGATCCAAATTTTTCTGAGATATGGATCAAATTGCCTGAAAACAATTGGACACCTCAAGGAAATTATTCTCATAATGATGGCTATCTTTTCTTTGAGAAAAGATTATGTGTTACTCAACCCTATAGACAACTTGTCTTGGAAGAGATGCACCAACCACCATTCATGGGACATAGAGGAGTTTCCACAACACTTCAAGTAGTTTCTCGAGAATTCTTTTGGCCTCATTTGAAAAATGATGTAGCAAAATTTGTAGCTAAGTGTAACATTTGTCAAGCAATTAAAAGCTACAAAGGCAAAGCTTTGGGATTGCTTATGCCTTTACCCATTCCAGACCGACCATGGGAACAAGTGTCTATGGACTTCATTACAGGCTTTCCTACTACTTCCAGTCATCATGACATGATTTGGACAATAGTGGACAGGTTTAGTAAGCAAGCCTATTTCATTCCATGTAAAAAGACACTGACTTCTCAGCAAGCTGCGACCATATTTGTCAAGCAAATCTTTGTTCATCATGGTCTACCCAAAGTGATAGTTTCTGATAGAGATTCCAAATTTTGTAGTCACTTTTGGATTGCTCTTTTCTCAAACTTAGGCACTAAGTTAGATTTTTCTATGGCTTTTCATCCTGAATCAAATGGACAGACCAAAGTCACGAATAGCACTATCTTGGATATGCTTAGAGCCTATGTTTCCCAGCAACCTAGTTCATGGGATAAGTACATACATCTACTCCAATTTGCTTATAATAATACTCCTCATTCTGCTATACTGGTCGAGCACCATTTGAGATTATCTATGGTAGAGCTTTGCCTATTCCGGCTACTAGACTCTCCCACAAGATTGAAGCTGCTGACCAATATACTCGAGACTTTGATCGCATTTTATCTGAAGTGCATGATTGTATTGCAAGAGCTCAAGAGAAGTATACATTTCAAGCAAATAGGAAGCGTAAAGATTTTTCATTCCAAGAAGGTGATTATGTACTTTTGAGAATTGAGAAGAGACGATTGAAGAGTGTGGAAAAATTCCTTGCAGTTAAACTTGCACCTAGATACTATGGACCATTTAAAATTATTGAAAAGATTAACGATGTGGCCTATAGACTAGAGTTGCCATCTAATTGGAATATCCACAACTCTTTCCATATTCATCTCTTGAAACCCTTTCAAGGAACACTTCCTTCTCACCCAATTTATGAGGAACCACCTCTTGTTGAAGGAGAGGAAGAAGTCTTAGTTCCTGATGCTATTATTGATCAAGAGACGACAACAACAAGAACTGGGAACCAGTACATCAAATATCTTTTGACATTCAAAAACCATCCTCAAGAAGATGCAAAATGGATGCCCGAGAAATTTTTCCAAGCTTATCCTGAGATCCTTCGTTCTTTTCAAACCCAGCAAACCTGCAATTAATGGCAATTGCAAACTCAAGCAAGAGGGATGTCATGAGAATATATTTTAAGTCCTCTTTAAGAATATTATTTTCCCCTCGAGTAAGTTGGGGACGCCTAGGTTACTCTTGCATCATGTCGGCTAGGTTAATATCGTGGGTGACACCACTATAAATATTAATACGTGTGATATATGACGTATGCTTGGGGCCGTCTATGATTATTTCAGTTAGGTTTGTATGGCAGGGTGATTCCTGGGGTACTTACGCCTGGTAGTCATGAGTTGGTGATGGTTTGTGCCTCTTTAATATTTATGGGATTAATTTAATTATTAATTGGGCTTATATTTTCAGGTGATGAAGATTACGAGGATTGTTGAATAATGTCGAGGAGAATGTTTCTTATACGCATCATTTTTTTTTTTACAAGCGTAGCTTGTAACCTTAGTAGTTGATTTCTCCATTTTGATACATTGGGAAAAATACATTTATAATGTTGAATTTATTAAAGCCTAAAGGCTTTACCCTAGCCCCAATTTTTGGGACACTCTATTTTTGTTGTGGAAGAGTGTCATGCTCTCTAAAAGCACACTTTGTATATTTTTGGGGGCTATGGCCTATTTTTGGTTGAAAGCTAATAAAAATACTCGTGTGTGGGGGGAAGGCCACGCACAAGGGGGGGGAAGATTGCACCCAGCATGTTTGTCTTGGAGCTAAGTATTATGTTTGCTATGCTTTTGTTCAATTTATTTGATTTTGTTGAAACCTGCAAAGCATGTGTTTTCATGGTTGAATTTATGTGTTGAATTTCTCAAGTGTTCCACAAGCTATCCTACAGAACGATTCCGTTTTCACTTATGGATCTGACAATCCTCAAGAAAGGAGCTTTGGAGGATGAGGATATTGACAGCCGCCTGCACCTTCCTTATCTCTGCAAACATTTTTCTTTGCCTCTGCAAAGTGACCCTGGCCTTTGAAATGTTCCTATTGCTACTAGGTTTGACATCAGGAAGCATAGGTTCACTTAAGACATCCTTTGGAATTTTCTCTGGAATATCTGGAACCGGAACTAGATTCGGCACTAGATCAGGCGGTGCTGGATCTGGCTTTGGCACTGAAACTCTCCTAACGGTCTGTTTTGTGCGCGCCATTATAGCACTAGAAAAGTGAAGGCAGAGTAATTAACCATGTCACACGAGCACCAGTGGGGCTGCATCTCTGCTCATGAGTAGGTGGTATATATCCCAGTACTGTGCCTCCTCATATGCACGCCTCTTACAGCATGTGAGGGTCCTCATGTGTCAGCTTGCATGTCTTTGTGTAATGGTCCCCAGTGCTCTTTGGGCACATAGTTGTCTATATAGCTCTCTGCACTCATCATCATACCACCGATTCTGGGACATGCTCCCAGATCTATCTGTGTGTGCAATGTGTGTATGATGGGGGAAGCTGCGGGTGGCGGCCGTATGTAGTAGAGATGATAGCTGGGTGGTGAATGTGTCTAGAGGTGACAGGGGATCCATCTGGAGTAGCCCGTCATATACATGATGCTCATATATGTCTGCCAAGTCATGGGTGAAGTAGAAAGTTGTATGCGATGCCTGTGTGGGCTGTGTGGGTGTTGGTGTGTGGAGCTCGCCAGTGATAGTAAGAGGTACATGTGATCCGCACCAATAGAATAGGGGGGGATGGTGAAAGATGTCACTGCCTATGTGGTCTCCATGGACCCCATGATGTAGTCCAATGTGCTACCCCCCTGATTGTGGTGGAAAGCATGTCAGTGCTCCTGAATCCTGCCACTGTCTCATCCCGTTATAAATAACAAGATGGTGTCGGGCTCCCAGCTCAAGTAAGTGATAACCATATCAAGTGTTATCCGGCCCCATGTCCTTTGACACCCTGCAAGCTCACGTGTCCTCTACCTCTAGTGTGTGCATCACCTCGGGGTGCTCGAAATCATAAATGTCACACTGTCAGCTCTGTGTCCGTGCATTGAAGTCCCCCATAAGGAGTACTTCCCCCAGGTTGGAGTAGTGTATGATCTCATCTGAAAGGGTTGCATATGGTGACTCTCCCAATGGCCCTATGTCCTCCTCCTCCCCTCTGCCCTCCTTTTTTGATATCATGGCATATGAAAGATTCCTATCCCCTCCGCACAACGAAATCAAGGGTGCTAGCAGCGAAAGTAGCACTTCTTGCGCGGGGCAGGGTACCTCACTCGGGGCCTCGCCCACGGATATCTGGACAAGAGACTAATCCCTCGGTTCTTCCAAAATCGAACCCAGAAAAACTTCCCTTGCTCGGAAAGCACGGGCGATTTCTCCAAGATATTTGTACTCTAACGTAGTCAAGAGCCTTAACTAACTGAACTCAGATCAAGGAAAAGACTTGCGCTTGGATCATAGAGACCAACGCTTTTTTCCTCATTAAGAGGCATAGCCGTTGATCCTTTTCCATAGAACAATTTTTATCCGGGATTTACTTCATCTATGATACCATAACATAATTGAGTGTCATTTTAGGGATCCATCAATCCAGCCTAAGTCCTGTGGGTTAGCCAACCACCCAACCACTGAAGTGATGTGATCCATTTAAGAATTTGGTTAGGTTTTGTCCCAGGTACCAGGGAAAAGATTTCCCAGGCCCCCTAGCCGGATATTCATGCAAACTTAAAACTAGTCACACCACTTACACACCCAATATGAAATTGCCTTTTTCACAGATTTAGCTGACTTTATGTTGGATATGATAACTAAGCTATGTAGATTAATCAAAACATCCTCAAGGTGGATCAAAGATTGTACAAGACATCATAAATATGAGAGACAAAAATTGGTATATGCAAAAAATTGATATGAGATTAACACAAGAAAACTCTAATTGTGATTAGACATGAACCAAACTTACATAATCACTTAATCACGACTTGTACCTTATTTAGAGACTCCTCTACCCTATTTTTAGTTGCATGAGTTGCATGAACAACATGCACCAACCATTTGTAGGCTTTACACACCAACCACTGACCACTAGCCTATCAACCACATTTAAATTGGACTAAGGAGTTGAGATTACATTTATCCAACAATCCCCCCTTAAGACCAACTTCTTACAAAACATGAATCAAGTCTAACAAACCTCCTTGACACAATGAGTAAGAGTCCCCCCCTTAACAACAACATAGGGCAGTGTACTCTCCTCTACAACTCGTCAAGTTGGAACAACATAAGTCTTGACTCAACCACATACATGACATAATCTAAAAAGCATACTCCTCATCTACATCTTTTATACTAAGACTAGAACAAAGATTTGTTTCTTCCTATTGGTTGACTTCTTCAACCACATGTGTCTTTGCTTGCTTTTGATCTTTTTGGTAGCACTTTGAGGATGGATGATTCGTCTTTCCACAATACTCACAAGGATGTTTGGAGAAACAATCCTTAGTAAGATGATTTGTACGACCACAAATAGTACACTTCTTCTTTGCCGATGTCGTAGTAACAGTATATGCATAAGGATCTATCACATCCTTTGTAATCTTCTTGTCTTCTTCCTGCAAAGAATTTATGATACTTTCCAAAGAAGGGACTGGCTCCTTCTCTTTAAGTACCGTCTTGAAGGTAAGCTTTTAAGCAGGATAGCAATAGCATCTTCTTCAGGAATAGGAGATTTAACATAAACCAACTGTGTCATTAAGCTCTTCAACCTGTTAATCAAAGCTGCTAAATTTTCATTACTCTCCATGGTTAGATCAAAGAGTTGCATCTTCAAACTGATCTTGGAATGCTTTGCCTTTGCACCAAAAGTACGTTCTAATAATTCCCAAGCTTCCATAGCTCACTCTCAACATCATCAATATAATGAATAAAATCATCTTCTAAAGCAGTAATGATAATACCAAGTGCTTGTTCATCTTTTGCTTGAAGTGCAGCCGTTGTAGCTCTTGTAACTGCAGCAGAAATGTACCAGCTTCATTTCAGTAAGTGGCTTGACCATACTCGACAGATTTTTCTTCATGAGGTAGCCCTTCACCTTGATTTGCCAAGTATGGAACCCAGTTCCGTTGAATTTGTCGGGGAATTTGGAACTCATGATGATAAAATATGATGATTAATGTTGAATTCTTGCTCACATAGATGATTTAGTAAAAATATTATCAAAATAGGTATCACCGTGCTGAAGGAACAAAAATTGCAAAAAAGGGGCGACTGAAAAAATGATTCGTGCAACTGCTACAGTGGACCATATGCCTCCAAATTTTGTGTGCTAAATCTCCACATAATGGACTTGCATCACCTCAAAGCAATTGACTCAATTCGTACGGACAGGTACGAATGGCTGCGCTGAATAGGAATCAACTTGCGCTGATGGCAATGAGAAATTCGCGCTGCTACGATGGAATTGGACGTTGATCTTCGATTGTAGTCAGGTGCACACATGGAATCAAACTACAGCATGTGGTTCAAACTGAGAAAAACTGGCTATGGTGATTAAGAAATTGATTAAGATTTTTGCTAATCAACTAAACCTAATTGAGTCAAGCTCTGATACCAAATGTTGGATATGATAACTAAGCTATGTAGATTGATCAAAACATCCTCAAGGTGGATCAAAGATTGTACAAGGCATCATAAATATGAGAGACAAAAATTGGTATATGCAGAAAATTGATATGAGATTAACACAAGAAGACTCTAATTGTGATTAGACATGAACCAAACTTACATAATCACTTGATCACGACTTGTACCTTATTTAGAGACTCCTCTACCCTATTTTTAGTTGCATGAACAACATGCACCAACCATTTGTAGGCTTTACACACCAACCACTGACCACTAGCCTATCAACCACATTTAAATTGGACTAAGGAGTTGGGATTACATTTATTCAACACTTTAAAACAAACTTTTAATGAAACTATAGAATCACTGATCATAATCCTCCAAAATATCTGGTTGAAACCTAATTTTCAATTTTTTCCTTCGTCGGTGTACCTATGGCATCATTGACAACCAGAACGCTCACCACCTATCCTCTCACAGGGGCCTTTTCGATAGTTTCTAGATCATAGTACTCGCCAATAGATTCACTTATTAAAAAAATCAAAATGGAATCTTTGTTGAGGATCAGTAAGATCAACCAACAAATCCACATAAAAGAGCCATGGACTCATCTGTTTGAGGACCAGCAAGGTCAATCAACCAGATCCATGTCCGAATTCAGAAAACAACTCTTACTCCTTGTTCCAATATCTTCCCCGATGCACGTGTGGGTATCTTCGGCAACCCAGAGCCCGAGCACCGTATGGTCAGCACTCTCTAGGATCCTTCGCAGGTCACCTAGCGCTTCACTCATAGGCCGCTTCCTTGGTCCCTCATCCACCATATTGGAAGCTCACTATTTAAATCAAACCGAGGCTGGTCAAGACCTTGGCCAACCTTGCTATGTGAGACGTCTTTCGTTGACTCTCCGTCAGCTGTTGTAACTTTATCAGATAGGTCTCCACCACGACTTCATTCACAAGACGATAAAAAATGCTTCCCCAGTATTTTTGACATAAAACAGTCATTTAAAAACAGGTCATAAATATAAATTCTATAACGAACTCTCGTCTTTCCACCTCGTTTCACATCAATCCTCATTTATTTCATATGTATTTCCATTCTCATCACATCATTTTTCATCTCATCACATCTTTTCTCAATTATCCGCATTGGACCTCATCCACTCGCATCAACCCATATCCACATCTCATCACATTATATTCATCTCATCACATTATATTTATCTATCCCAATTTATATCACATCCATTTACATCCATCACATTCATTCATTCATATCCACCACATTCATTCTCATAACCATCCCATCACATGCATTCTATCCACATTATATCACATCACTTCTATCCACATCTCATCTCATTCATACACATCTCATCTCATTCATCCACATCCATCCAATTGTTCACATGTACGACTACTCACATCTATCCATACATTCATATCTATCACTTCTCATTCACATATATTCATGTCACATCACATTCTTTCATATATACATCCACATCCACATCCACATCCACATCTAGCCATACATTCATATCTATCACTTCACATATATTCATGTCACATCACATTCTTTCACATACTCATCCACATCCATTCTTTCACATACACATCCACATCCATTCTTCACATATTCACATCCATTCTTCACATATACATTCACATCCATTCTTCATATACACATTCACATCCATTCTTCACATACACATCCATATCCATTCTTCACATATACATTCACATGCATATCCATTCTTCACATATACATTCACATCCATTCTTCACATACACATACACATCCATTCTTCACATACACATTCACATCCATTCTTCACATATACATTCACTCACAATCCATATCATTCATTTACATCCTGATTCACATGACATCTCATCACATCTATTCACATCACATCTCATCCCTCCATTCTGGTGTAAGATGGTCCTTTAAGAAAACAGGGTTTTTAAGCAAGTTTTCAGTTTGATTTTCTTTTGAATACAAGATTATTTCTTGAATCGGTATCTCCAAAACTCCTAGATCGGAATTCTGAATTTCATACCAGAATTCCTCGAATTCTATAACCTTGATCCACAGATCAATTCGAAGGGTCTCAAACTTAGTTTCAGATTTGGCGGAGTTTTGAGTGTATTTTTCTAAACTGGTCACACCTTCTTTCCTCAAAACTGACGAAAGAGTTTGGTCTTGGTCATAGTCTGATTCAAGGTTTGAGTCGAATAAGATTTTTCCTGAACTATCTTTCTCGAAAAGGTTTAATAATTCAGTTACTATTTTACTGAATTTCTTTCTTTGAATATTCACTTAACTGATTTCTAAATTAATTATGAATTCTAATGAGGAATAAATTAGTCATTTATCTGAATATTTCGATCTCGATAGATTTCCTGAATTCTCTTTTTACAATCCGTGTGAATATAAAACGATAGAAATTTCTCTCTTAGAGTATTTAATTATTCATTTATCAAATACTCATAGACTTTAAACATAGAATTAAGGAGAATTCTAATTTTGATATAAAAATTCTTTATGCATCTATTTATGCATTAAAAAAAACCTTCAATGGGAATAACTCTTTTATTTAAAAAAATCCTTTTATGCATCTATTTATGAATAAAATAAAATATAATAGGAATAACACTTTTAAAATAAAAAGAATTTCTTTATGTATCTATTTATGCATAAAAATCATTTTTTATAAAAATAACGCTTCTATAATAAAAAAATTCTTTATGCATCTTTCTATGCATAAAAAACAATTTTAATAAGAATAACACTTTTATAATAAAAAACATTCCTTTATGCATCTTTCTATGCATAAAAATCAAATTTAATGAGAATAACACTTTTGTAATAAAAAAATTCCTTTATGCATCTTTCTATGTATAAAAATTAAATTTAATGAGAATAACACTTTTGTAATAAAAAAAATCCTTTATGCATCTTTCTATGCAAAAACATCAATTTTAATGAGAATAACACTTTTGTAATAAAAAAATTCCTTCATGCATCATTCTATGCATAAAAATCAATTTTAATGAGAATAACACTTTTAAAATTAAAAAAAAATCTTCATGCATCTTTCTATGCATAAAAATCAATTTTAATGAGAATAACACTTTTGAAATAAAAATAAATCCTTTGCATAAAAATCAATTTTAATGAGAATAACACTTTTTAAATAAAAATAATTCCTTTATGCATCTTTCTATGCATAAAAATCAAATTTAATGAGAATAACGCTTTTGAAATAAAAATAATTCCTTTATGCATCTTTCTATGCATAAAAATCAAATTTAATGAGAATAACACTTGAAATAAAAATAATTCCTTTATGCATCTTTCTATGCATAAAAATCAAATTTAATAATTAATATTAATGATATCCATGCATATTCATAGGTGAATATGTACATGGAGTAATTAGAATATTTCTTTTAAATGCAAAAATAGTGAAAACTATTTTTTTGGAATAACATAAAAATAAACTTTCTTTTTCACAAAATTCTGAAAAATTTTACCATAACCTCTTTTGTATGGCTGACCATTTCTCATTTTTATCATTCTTTATTTAACTTAAATTAACCCAAATTAGATTTATAGAACTCTAATCTACACAATTTTCTAAATTCAAGAGAGTAAACAATAAAAAGAGTTTAGTTAATCCTTTAGTTAATCTTTCTAGGATTAAGAAAGGCTGGAATGTAAAGAAGAGAAGGGGGTGGCCTTTTCATCAAGGCAATAGCATTTGAATTTAATTCAATCAACTATAAAACATAAAAATCAACAAAACTATAGATTTAAATTTATAAATAAGTAAGAAAATTAGCTTACATGAAGCTTGTAAGCTCTCCATTGGCTTGAGGGATTGAGGGTTCTACTCTTGTTTGAAGCAAGAGTGGCCACCAATTCACTTTGGAGAGGATTAGGCCAAAAACAATTGAATTATAAAAAAAATCAATGTAGATGGCTCAGGACAGGAGTAGAGTAACAATGCATAAAACACCATCAAGCTTTTACAAAGGGGGAGGCTTCTATTTATAGGAAAAAGTGAGCCTCTAACCAAGCAAACTGATTCTAGAATTTTCCAGATCAGTTTGGTCAATTTTTGACCATTTTTGGGTCAGTTTAGCTTACTTTTTGGATCTAGTTTTGAAATAGGAGAGAGGAGAGATGAAATATCTCATTTTATTGATTAAAAATTTGGAGTAATGATGAGAAAAAGGTGCCTACTTCATGAGGGGAGATCCCCACACTGAGGTGTCAAAATTCAGTTTTTTTTTTAAATTGTTTTCTTTGGTCCTTAGTCTACTCTTCATCTTATGTGAGCATTTACTCATTTTTGGGGGGTTTTTCTTTTATTCTTCAATTTATCTCCTCCCTAAATTTGGATTAATCTTATTGGTCCATAGGAACCTTAATCCAAAATTTTTAAAAAATCTGGACCCTTAGGCTAAGGTCTTTTGTGCACATTATAATTTATTTCTAATGCACCTTAGGAATTTCTTTTTGAACTTCTATTTCGGGGGAATTTATTCTAATAAGAAGGGATATTTTTCCATCCAAAGATATCTAAAAACTAAATTAGCTCTCTCTAGAAAGTTTTCTCTCTCTAGGCCAAAACAGGTAGAAATAAGATCTTTCTTTTATTTCAGAGAGGGAAATAATTATAAGATCAGAAGGGGAGGTTCTTACATCTACACACTTCAAATGCTGGAGGGAGGAATCTTATATTCTATCCCACTTAAAAAACGCAAGATGTCCTCATCTCGCAAACTAGAGGACAACTCTTTCCCTTAAGATCCAACTGATTCTGGGGTTCCTTATAGTCTGGTGAACCCAACAGAAACCTGGGATAAAGATCCCTTATATAGAACTCATCATCAGATAACAATTCTTTCAGATCATATCATTCATATGGGTTTAGGGTTTAGGGTTTAGGGTTTCGGGTTTCGGGTTTCGGGTTTAGGGGTTTTTTCAGGTGTGCGGTTGTGGAGTGATAAAGATAAATAATCGGTAGCTGCGGCAGCAAAAAAATAAATTTTTCGGGGACCGGTTACGTGATAGTGAAGTGATGTCAAGTGGAGTGTATGTAAGATATGGTGTTGAGGTGTGAATAGTATGAACTTAAGATGGCCACGCACTATGACCAAAAAGTCCAAAATCCCACCTCACGAGGACAACAGCTAGCCGAAAAATACGATCAGTTGCCCACGCAAACTAAAGGCTAAGATGTGGGGACAACAACTTGCCACAAAAGAAACGACTAGTTGCCCACCAAACCAAAGGCTAAGACGTGGGGACAACAACTTGCCGCAAAAGAACGACTAGTTGCCCTCAAAAAAAATAAAGGTAAGGGGAAGGGAAGGTGCATCAATCGAAATGACACTTAGCATGCCACACAATATGACATAATGCCAGATCGAAGGAGCATACTCAGCAGAAAGACACTAAACCAGCCAAATTAATGACCAAGTGCCTCTTGCTAAGCACCAAAACAATGGCCTTACTCACACACACAAGAAAGACACTTTACTAGCCCAAAAAAGGACTAAGTGTCTCACATACACAAAACACAAGACAAAATTTGATTTAAGAGACAAAAAAGACTTAAAAAAGTCGATTTCTTGTATTAACTTGAGGGTGTAGTTCCAAACTAGTTTCGCTCTAGAGTGAGCTCTTCAGTGGAACACCCAAGTTTGAGATTACAAGAATGAGAGCTCTCCCTTATGTAGAGAGGGGAGGGCTAGCTTTTGCCTCTTTGCATGTGGGATAATTCAACCTTTTGTTGTGAAAAAGCAAGCTTAGGACATGAAGAACCCAATGCAACAAACGACGCTCGAATCAATCGGATAAGTAGAGCTCTCTAAACAAGTAAAAGAAGCTCAATAGCATCTCATGCAAGCTATGGGTTTTGAACTCATGACCTCTTTCATTAAATCACAAGCCTTAACCATTAGGCTAGAGTGGACATGTTGACTCTACATGCAAAAATAAGTTACATAAGGTAACTAGAAGACTAGAGAGATGCATAAAATACGTGGAGGGTTTTCCCGATAGCAGAACCAAGCATGGGAGGTCTCATATGCTGTTAAGCCGATGCTCCCAAAGGGTTGCTTTACAAAGGTGGGTCCATGCTAAAAATAGTACTTACTAAAAATAGAAAGTTACAAATTAGAGATTCGAAACCTTGATCTAATAAGATAGGAGCGCAGATTCCTTGGATTTCTCCAGCAAATCATAGGTCTAGGTATATGCTTCAGCTCGAGATTTTGTTGGCAAAGCCGAAAAAGTTTAGGGCTTAGGGAGGCCCCCAAGTTTAAAGCTTTGGTGTACTTGGAGTAGTCAAGCTTAAGAACTAGGGGGATCCGCTTACTCGAAGAGGTTTCTCGATTGGAAGCCTTTAGAAGTAGAGCTATTCGCATATTGTGCTTGATCTTGCTGAAAGTTTTCCGAAGGAGAGAATCCGGATATCCTCTAGCTCGAAGTCGTTGGAAAAACAAAAGCTTTAGCTTGATGTAGCTTTGAAGCGTGCTTTCCCTGATGACATAACGCTTAAGTTCTCCAATGATGAAGGCTTCCTTTTGATGACTCGGGTGCCAGGAAGAGAAAGGGAGGTATTGATACCTGTTCAGCTCTTTCTGAAAACAACTAGTAGAAAACTTTCCTGTGGTTTGAAAATTAGTACCTTTGAAGAGGTGAATGTCCAAAAAATCCACAGATGAATTGGAGATGACATGTGTTATCTTGATATGCTCCTGAACATCTATTGCATAATTGCTAAGATGTTGAAGCAAAGTGGTGTGAGACCCATGCCAAAAACCTAAAGCGTCATAATGTATCTTTTGTAGTAGAGTAGCTCTGGTGTGGGATGTACCTATTCTTGAAGGTTTTCTAAATAACATAGAAAAAGGCAGGCATAGACAACAGCAAAATTACTGCCCATAGCAGTGCCTCTGATTTGATGCCAAAAAGTGCCATTAAACTCAAGATAGTGGTTCTTGAGAACAAGAGAGGCAATTGTCATGATGAGGTTGAGCTCTACATGGTTGAAGTCACCCTGTATCATCATCTTGAGGGCATGCAGTCCTTCATTGGTAGGAATACTGGGGTACAGAGATTCCACATCAAATGTGAAGAGGATAATTTCTTGTGGTAGATGAAGCTCAGATAATTAATGACCAAGTGCCTCTTGCTAAGCACTAAAACAATGGCCTTACTCACACACACAAGAAAGACACTTTACTAGCCCAAAAAAGGACTAAGTGCCTCACATACACAAAACACAAGACAAAATTTGATTTAAGAGACAAAAAAGACTTAAAAAAGTCGATTTCTTGTATTAACTTGAGGGTGTAGTTCCAAACTAGTTTCGCTCTAGAGTGAGCTCTTCAGTGGAATACCCAAGTTTGAGATTACAAGAATGAGAGCTCTCCCTTATGTAGAGAGGGGAGGGCTAGCTTTTGCCTCTTTGCATGTGGGATAATTCAGCCTTTTGTTGTGAAAAAGCAAGCTTAGGACATGAAGAACCCAATGCAACAAACGGCGCTCGAATCGGATAAGTAGAGCTCTCTAAACAAGTAAAAGAAGCTCAATAGCATCTCATGCAAGCTATGGGTTTTGAACTCATGACCCCTTTCATTAGAGTCACAAGCCTTAACCATTAGGCTAGAGTGGACATGTTGACTCTACATGCAAAAATAAGTTACATAAGCTAACTAGAAGACTAGAGAGATGCATAAAATAGGTGGAGGGTTTTCCCGATAGCAGAACCAAGCATGGGAGGTCTCATATGCTATTAAGCCGATACTCCCAAGGGTTGCTTTACAAAGGTGGGTCCACGCTAAAAATAGTACTTACTAAAAATAGAAAGTTACAAATTAGAGGTTCGAAACCTTGATCTAACAAGATAGGAGCGCAGATTCCTTGGATTTCTCCAGCAAATCATAGGTCTGGATATATGCTTCAGCTTGAGATTTTGTTGGCAAAGCCGAAAAAGTTTAGAGTTTAGGGAGGCCCCCAAGTTTAAAGCTTTGGTGTACTTGGAGTAGTCAAGCTTAAGAACTAGGGGGATCTGCTTACTCGAAGAGGTTTCTCGATTGGAAGTCTTTAGAAGTAGAGCTGTTCGCATATTGTACTTGATCTTGCTGAAAGTTTTCCGAAGGAGAGAATCCGGATATCCTCTACCTCGAAGTCGTTGGAAAAACAAAAGCTTTAGCTTGATGTAGCTTTGAAGCGTGCTTTCCCTGATGGCATAACGCTTAAGTTCTCCAATGATGAAGGCGTCCTTTTGATGACTAGGGTGCCAGGAAGAGAAAGGGAGGTATTGATACCTGTTCAGCTCTTTTTGAAAACAACTAGTAGAAAGCTTTCCTTTGGTTTGAAAATTAGTACCTTTGAAGAGGTGAATGTCCAAAAAATCCATAGATGAATTGGAGATGACATGTGTTATCTTGATATGCTCCTGAAGATCTATTGCATAATTGCTAAGATGTTGAAGCAAAGTGGTGTGAGACCCATGCCAAAAACCTAAAGCGTCATCAATGTATCTTTTGTAGTAGAGTAGCTTATTTATCTTTATCACTCCACAACCGCACACCTGAAAAAACCCCTAAACCCTAAACCCTAAACCCCTAAAACCCTAAACCCTAAACCCTAAACCCTAAACCGGTTGCTGCACAAGAAATTATCCTCTTCACATTTGATGTGGAATCTCTGTACCCCAGTATTCCCACCAATGAAGGACTGCATGCCCTCAAGATGATGATACAGGGTGACTTCAACCATGTAGAGCTCAACCTCATCATGACAATTGCCTCTCTTATTCTCAAGAACCACTATCTTGAGTTTAATGGCACTTTTTGGCATCAAATCAGAGGCACTGCTATGGGGAGTAATTTTGCTGTTGTCTATGCCTGCCTTTTTCTATGTTATTTAGAAAACCTTCAAGAACAGGTACATCCCACGACAGAGCTACTCTACGACAAAAGATACATTGATGACGCTTTAGGTTTTTGCACTTTGCTTCAACATCTTAGCAACTATGCAATGGATCTTCAGGAGCATATCAAGATAACACATGTCATCTCTAATTCATCTGTGGATTTTTTGGACATTCACCTCTTCAAAGGTACTAATTTTCAAACCACAGGAAAGCTTTCTACTAGTTGTTTTCAGAAATAGCTGAACAGGTATCAATACCTCCCTTTCTCTTCCTGGCACCCTAGTCATCAAAAGGAATCCTTCATCATTGGAGAACTTAAGCGTTATGTCATCAGGGAAAGCACGCTTCAAAGCTACATCAAGCTAAAGCTTTTGTTTTTCCAACGACTTCGAGGTAGAGGATATCCGGATTCTCTCCTTCGGAAAACTTTCAGCAAGATCAAGTACAATATGCGAACAGCTCTACTTCTAAAGGCTTCCAATCAAGAAACCTCTTCGAGTAAGCGGATCCCCCTAGTTCTTAAGCTTGACTACTCCAAGTACACCAAAGCTTTAAACTTGGGGGCCTCCCTAAACCCTAAACTTTTTCGGCTTTGCCAACAAAATCCCGAGCTGAAGCATATACCTAGACCTATGATTTGCTGGAGAAATTCAAGGAATCTGCGCTCCTATCTTGTTAGATCAAGGTTTCGAACCTCTAATTTGTAACTTTCCATTTTTAGTAAGTACTATTTTTAGCGTGGACCCACCTTTGTAAAGCAACCCTTGGGAGCATCGGCTTAACAGCATATGAGACCTCCCATGCTTGGTTCTGCTATCGGGAAAACCCTCCACCTATTTTATGCATCTCTCTAGTCTTCTAGTTACCTTATGTAACTTATTTTTGCATGTAGAGTCAACATGTCCACTCTAGCCTAATGGTTAAGGCTTGTGACTCTAATGAAAGAGGTCATGAGTTCAAAACCCATAGCTTGCATGAGATGCTATTGAGCTTCTTTTACTTGTTTAGAGAGCTCTACTTATCCGATTCGAGCGCCGTTTGTTGCGTTGGGTTCTTCATGTCCTAAGCTTGCTTTTTCACAACAAAAGGCTGAATTATCCCGCATGCAAAGAGGCAAAAGCTAGCCCTCCCTTCTCTACATAAGAGAGAGCTTTCATTCTTGTAATCTCAAACTTGGGTGTTCCACTGAAGAGCTCACTCTAGAGCGAAACTAGTTTGGAACTACACCCTCAAGTTAGTACAAGAAATCGACTTTTTCAAGTCTTTTTTGTCTCTTAAATCAAATTTTGTCTTGTGTTTTGTGTATGTTAGGCACTTAGTCCTTTTTTGGGCTTGTAAAGTGTCTTTCTTGTGTGTGTGAGTAAGGCCATTGGTTTGGTGCTTAGCAAGAGGCACTTGGTCATTAATTTGGCTAGTTTAGTGTCTTTCTGCTGAGTATGCTCCTTCGATCTGGCATAATGTCATATTGCGTGGCATGCTAAGTGTCATTTCGATTGATGCACCTTCCCTTCCCCTTACCTTTATTTTTTTTGAGGGCAACTAGTCGTTCTTTTGTGGCAAGTTGTTGTCCCCACGTCTTAGCCTTTGGTTTGGTGGGCAACTAGTCGTTCTTTTACGGCAAGTTGTTGTCCCCACATCTCAGCCTTTAGTTTGCGTGGGCAACTTGGTCGTATTTTTCGGGTAGCTGTTGTCCTCGTGAGGTGGGATTTTGGACTTTTTGGTCATAGTGCGTGGCCATCTTAAGTTCATACTATTCACACCTCAACACCATATCTTACATACACTCCACTTGACATCACTTCACTATCACGTAACCGGCCCCCGAAAAATTTATTTTTTGCTGCTGCAGCTACCGGTTATTTATCTTTATCACTCCACAACCGCACACCTGAAAAAACCCCTAAACCCTAAACCCTAAAACCCTAAACCCCTAAAACCCTAAATCCTAAACCCTAAACTTAACTTTATTCTTGAGGGCAACTAGTCGTTCTTTTGCGGCAAGTTTTTGTCCCCACGTCTTAGCCTTTGGTTTGGTGGGCAACTAGTCGTTCTTTTACGGCAAGTTGTTGTCCCCACATCTTAGCCTTTAGTTTGCGTGGGCAACTAGGTCGTATTTTTCGGCTAGCTGTTGTCCTCGTGAGGTGGGATTTTGGACTTTTTGGTCATGGTGCGTGGCCATCTTAAGTTCATACTATTCACACCTCAACACCATATCTTACATACACTCCACTTGACATCACTTCACTATCACGTAACCGGCCCCCGAAAAATTTATTTTTTGCTGCCGCATCTACCGGTTATTTATCTTTATCACTCCACAACCGCACACCTGAAAAAACCCCTAAATCCTAAACCCTAAACTCGAAACCTTAAACCCTAAACCAACACCAGAAGCTGTTCACGACGGCGTCTCCCTAAGCAGCTTCTGGTGTTGGTTCTGGCTCACTAAGCAGCAGTTCTGCGCGCGCGATAGTAGCAATTCTGCGCGCGCGATAACACGTCCTCCCATCATTTTTTGGCAATTTTGATGCGACGAGGTGGATCGTGACGCTGCGTAGCAGCGTCGCTGCGCAGCAGCGCCACGGCATTGCTACTCCCTAAGCACC
Source organism: Cibotium barometz (assembly GCF_041138505.1). Taxonomy (NCBI): domain Eukaryota; kingdom Viridiplantae; phylum Streptophyta; class Polypodiopsida; order Cyatheales; family Cibotiaceae; genus Cibotium; species Cibotium barometz. The sequence continues at coordinate 55,837 of NC_141098.1, read as the reverse complement.
TTCTGTTCACGGCGGCGTCTCCCTAAGCAGCTTCTGTTCACGACCCTAGTTCTTACCCTAAACCCTAAACCCTAATGGCACTGTAACCCTAGGGACTGGGTGAATCCTAGTTCTTACCCTAAACCCTAAACCCTAAACCCTAAACCCGAAACCTTAAACCCTAAACCAACACCAGAAGCTGTTTACGACGGCGTCTCCCTAAGAAGCTTCTGGTGTTGGTTCTTGCTCACTAAGCAGCAATTCTGCGCGCGCGATAACAGCAATTCTGCGCGTGCGATAACACGTCCTCTCATCATTTTTTTGGCGATTTTGACGCGACGAGGTGGATTGTGATGCTGCGTAGCAGCATCGCTGCGCAGCAGCGCCACGGCATTGCTACTCCCTAAGCAGCTTCTGTTCACGACGGCGTCTCCCTAAGCAGCTTCTGTTCACGGTGGCGGCGGCGGCGGGGTCTCCCTAAGCAGCTTCTGTTCACGGCGGCGTCTCCCTAAGCAGCTTCTGTTCACGGCGGCGTCTTCCTAAGCAGCTTCTGTTCACGGCGGCGTCTCCCTAAGCAGCTTCTGGTGTTGGTTCTGGCTCACTAAACAGCAATTCTGCGCGCACGAAAAACAGCAATTCTGCGCGCGCGAAAACACGTCCTCCCATCATTTTTTGGCGATTCTGACGCGACGAGGTGGATCGTGACGCTGCATAGCAGCGCCACGGTGTTGGTACTCCCTAAGCAGCTTTTGTTCACGGCGGCGTGTCCCTAAGCAGCTTCTGTTCACGGCGGCGTCTCCCTAAGCAGCTTTTGTTCACGGCGGCGTGTCCCTAAGCAGCTTCTGTTCACCGTGGCGTCTCCCTAAGCAGCTTCTGTTCACGACAGTGTCTCCCTAAGCAGCTTCTGTTCACGGCGACGTCTTCCTAAGCAGCTTCTGTTTACGGCAGCGTCTCCTTAAGCAGCTTCTGGTGTTGGTTCTGGCTCACTAAACAGCAATTCTGTGCGCGCGAAAACACGTCCTCCCATCATTTTTTGGCGATTCTGATGCGACGAGGTGAATCGTGACGCTACGTAGAGAAGCATGTCCTTCAACAAGCATTTCAGAGAGTATGCAACATAACCGGCCCCCGAAAAATTTATTTTTTAGCTGTCGCAGCCGAACCCTAAACCCTAAACCCTAAACCCTAACCCCTAACTCCTAAACCCTAACCCTAAACCCTAAACCCTAAAATCCTAAAATCTTAAAACCCTAAGCCCTAAGCCCTAAGCCCTAAACCCTAAACCCTAAACCTTGGTTTGGTAATTCTTGATAAATCATGGTATCTTAATGAAGGTGATCGCCAACTTCTAGATCAACAGGTCTATCTCCCAGTCACCCAAGCTCGATTGATTGAGCTGTTTGATAGGCTTGCCTGCATTTGTCAAAAGTCTAGTGTGCTCTCAAGGGATGAAGCAAAGTTTATTTTGCAGAAGCCAGAGCAAGGGTTCAGAGTTTGCTCTCTTTATTTCTTGCCCAAAATCCACAAACCTACAGTGGTCGGAAGGCCAATCTGCTCTTACAATGGCTTTGTTTTTGAGAATGCATCTATATGGCTTCACCATAAGCTTTTCCCAATTCTCTTCCAACAAAAACAACATCTAAAAGACTCCCTCACTCTGATTAAAGAGTTATCTGAGCTTCATCTACCACAAGAAATTATCCTATTCACATTTGATGTGGAATCTCTGTACCCCAGTATTCCCACCAATGAAGGACTGCATGCCCTCAAGATGATGATACAGGGTGACTTCAACCATGTAGAGCTCAACCTCATCATGACAATTGCCTCTCTTGTTCTCAAGAACCACTATCTTGAGTTTAATGGCACTTTTTGGCATCAAATCAGAGGCACTGCTATGGGCAGTAATTTTGCTGTTGTCTGTGTCTACCTTTTTCTATGTTATTTAGAAAACCTTCAAGAACAGGTACATCCCACACCAAAGCTACTCTACTACAAAAGATACATTGATGACGCTTTAGGTTTTTGGCATGGGTCTCACACCACTTTGCTTCAACATCTTAGCAATTATGCAATAGATCTTCAGGAGCATATCAAGATAACACATGTCATCTCCAATTCATCTGTGGATTTTTTGGACATTCACCTCTTCAAAGGTACTAATTTTCAAACCACAGGAAAGCTTTCTACTAGTTGTTTTCAAAAAGAGCTGAACAGGTATCAATACCTCCCTTTCTCTTCATGGCACCCTAGTCATCAAAAGGAAGCCTTCATCATTGGAGAACTTAAGCGTTATGTCATCAAGGAAAGCACGCTTCAAAGCTACATCAAGTTAAAGCTTTTGTTTTTCCAACGACTTCGAGGTAGAGGATATCCGGATTCTCTCCTTCGGAAAACTTTCAGCAAGATCAAGTACAATATGCAAACAGCTCTACTTTTAAAGGCTTCCAATCGAGAAACCTCTTCGAGTAAGCGGATCCCCCTAGTTCTTAAGCTTGACTACTCCAAGTACACCAAAGCTTTAAACTTGGGGGCCTCCCTAAACCCTAAACTTTTTCGGCTTTGCCAACAAAATCCCGAGCTGAAGCATATACCTAGACCTATGATTTGCTGGAGAAATCCAAGGAATCTGTGCTCCTATCTTGTTAGATCAAGGTTTCGAACCTCTAATTTGTAACTTTCTATTTTTAGTAAGTACTATTTTTAGCATGGACCCACCTTTGTAAAGCAACCCTTGGGAGCATCGGCTTAACAGCATATGAGACCTCCCATGCTTGGTTCTGCTATCAGGAAAACCCTCCACCTATTTTATGCATCTCTCTAATCTTCTAGTTACCTTATGTAACTTATTTTTGCATGTAGAGTCAACATGTCCACTCTAGCCTAATGGTTAAGGCTTGTGACTCTAATGAAAGGGGTCATGAGTTCTAAACCCATAGCTTGTATGAGATGCTATTGAGCTTCTTTTACTTGTTTAGAGAGCTCCACTTATCCGATTCGAGCGCCGTTTGTTGCGTTGGGTTCTTCATGTCCTAAGCTTGCTTTTTCACAACAAAAGGCTGAATTATCCCACATGCAAAGAGGCAAAAGCTAGCCCTCCCCTCTCTACATAAGGGAGAGCTCTCATTCTTGTAATCTCAAACTTGGGTGTTCCACTGAAGAGCTCACTCTAGAGCGAAACTAGTTTTTTGGAACTACACCCTCAAGTTAATACAAGAAATCGACTTTTTTAAGTCTTTTTTGTCTCTTAAATCAAATTTTGTCTTGTGTTTTGTGTATGCGAGGCACTTAGTCCTTTTTTGGGCTAGTAAAGTGTCTTTCTTGTGTGTGTGAGTAAGGCCATTGTTTTGGTGCTTAGCAAGAGGCACTTGGTCATTAATTTGGCTGGTTTAGTGTCTTTCTGCTGAGTATGCTCCTTCGATCTGGCATTATGTCATATTGCGTGGCATGCTAAGTGTCATTTCGATTGATGCACCTTCCCTTCCCCTTACCTTTATGTTTGAGGGCAACTAGTCGTTCTTTTGCGGCAAGTTGTTGTCCTCATGTCTTAGCCTTTGGTTTGGTGGGCAACTAGTCGTTTCTTTTGCGGCAAGTTGTTGTCCCCACATCTTAGCCTTTAGTTTGCGTGGACAATTGGTCGTATTTTTTGGCTAGCTGTTGTCCTCATGAGGTGGGATTTTGGACTTTTTGGTCATAGTGCGTGGCCATCTTAAGTTCATACTATTCACACCTCAACACCATATCTTACATACACTCCACTTGACATCACTTCACTATCACGTAACCGGTCCCTGAAAATTTTATTTTTTACTACCGCAGCTAACGGTTATTTATCTTTATCACTCCACAATCACACACCTGAAAAAACCCCTAAACTCTAAACCCTAAAACCCTAAAAATCCTAAAATCCTAAACCCTAAACCCTAAACTTTTTCGGCTTTGCCAAAAAAATCCCGAGCTGAAGCATATACCTAGACCTATGATTTGCTGGAGAAATCCAAGGAATCTGCGCTCCTATCTTGTTAGATCAAGGTTTCAAACCTCTAATTTGTAACGTTCTATTTTTAGTAAGTACTATTTTTAGCGTGGACCCACCTTTGTAAAGCAGCCCTTGGGAGCATCGGCTTAACAGCATATGAGACCTCCCATGCTTGGTTCTGCTATCGGGAAAACCCTCCACCTATTTTATACATCTCTCTAGTCTTCTAGTTACCTTATGTAACTTATTTTTACATGTAGAGTCAACATGTCCACTCTAGCCTAATGGTTAAGGCTTGTGACTCTAATGAAAGAGGTCATGAGTTCAAAACCCATAGCTTGCATGAGATGCTATTGAGCTTCTTTTACTTGTTTAGAGAGCTCTACTTATCCGATGTGAGCGCCGTTTGTTGCGTTGGGTTCTTCATGTCCTAAGCTTGCTTTTTCACAACAAAAGGCTGAATTATCCCACATGCAAAGAGGCAAAAGCTAGCCCTCCCCTCTCTACATAAGGGAGAGCTCTCATTCTTGTAATCTCAAACTTGGGTGTTCCACTGAAGAGCTCATTTTTGAGCGAAACTAGTTTGGAACTACACCCTCAAGTTAATACAAGAAATCGACTTTTTTAAGTCTTTTTTGTCTCTTAAATCAAATTTTGTCTTGTGTTTTGTGTATGTGAGGCACTTAGTCCTTTTTTGAGCTAGTAAAGTGTCTTTCTTGTGTGTGTGAGTAAGGCCATTGTTTTGGTGCTTAGCAAGAGGCATTTGGTCATTAATTTGGCTGGTTTAGTGTCTTTCTGCTGAGTATGCTCCTTCGATCTGGCATTATGTCATATTGCATGGCATGCTAAGTGTCATTTTGATTGATGCACCTTCCCTTCCCCTTACCTTTATTTTTGAGGGCAACTAGTCGTTCTTTTGCGGCAAGTTGTTGTCCCCACGTCTTAGCCTTTGGTTTGGTGGGCAACTAGTCGTTTCTTTTGCGGCAAGTAGTTGTCCCCACATCTTAGCCTTTAGTTAGCGTGGGCAATTGGTCGTATTTTTTGGCTAGCTGTTGTCCTCGTGAGGTGGGATTTTGGACTTTTTGGTCATAGTGCGTGGCCATCTTAAGTTCATACTATTCACACCTCAATACCATATCTTACATACACTCCACTTGACATCACTTCACTATCACGTAACTGGCCCCTGAAAAATTTATTTTTTGCTACCGCAGCTACTTTTAGCTACCGTCGCAGCTACCGGTTATTTATCTTTATCACTCCACAACCACACTCCACTTGACATCACTTCACTATCACGTAACTGGCCCCTGAAAAATTTATTTTTTGCTGCCGCGCATCTACTTTTAGCTACCGCAGCTACCGGTTATTTATCTTTATCACTCCACAACCACACACCTGAAAAAACCCCTAAACCCTAAACCTTTGCTATCATGGTGCTTTTGAACACTATCTCAGAAGCAACAAATGAAGGTCAAGACAACCCTTCTACCAGCAACAAATGAAGGTCAAGACAACCCTTCTACCAGCAGCCAGGGAGCATTTCAATTTGCTAGTGGAGAAAGAGAACGTGCTAAGCAAAGAATGGATGATTCCATAGATACTGCTAATGCACAAAACCAATACAGGTTTACACTTGGTGCTTCATCATCATCCTATGATCACCTTTTTGCTCTACCTACTCTTTCCATCGCTCAACCTTCTCACCTTAAAGATTTCTTGAAGAAGTCTATCGAGGAGTACAAGAAGATGTTTTTAGCTTTTGAGAAAAGTCAAGCTTACCTCAAAAAGCTTTGAGAGCAAAGAGAAGAAGGCACCGTACCTAACAATCTTCGACTCAAACCACCCCGCCTTACTGTGCAAGATGAACAAGGATAGGCCTTTCTCAATCAAACTCTACAAGATCTTTGTAAAAATTACAGGAGCAGCTGCTTGGAAGTCCTCATTGAAGCCCAGGCAAAGCTGGTAGAGAATCAAGAAAAGAAGCTGGATGCTTATGCCTCCACTTTTGAAGCCAGTCTCCAGGAAATCCTGAACCTCATGGCTGCTTTAGAACTCATGGACAGCCCACACGCTTTATGGGAAAACACCATGAAGACTTGGAAGAACAAGCTGGTCAAAGATTTCAAAACTGCCATAAATAATTTTAGGGTCTCTCATCTCCTTAACTCTAAGATCAAGCAAGCTGCTTTCACCAAGAGGAAAGCTGCACAGGATCAAGCCATGGGAGATGCAGAATCTCTTCCTACTGAACCCTCTATAGCCAAGCTAGTCAAAGAGCAAGTTCAAGCACAGATCAACAAGCTAAAGAAAATTCTAGCAAATGACACAAGTGGGACAAACAAAAAACGGAAAGATAATCAACAAAAGAAAAGCCAGAACAATAGCTAGAACAACAACAAGAAGAAAACTAGAAGCAACCAAGCTTCTAAAAAAGGCAATCAACAGAAAGACCGACAAAATAACCACCAAGGTAAGCAGCAGGGAAACAAGCCAAATAAAGGCAAGTCTACCCAGCCAAAAAACCAACGGGGAAACCGGCAAGGGGGTGGAAATCAACCTCAAAGGAAGAAGACTTCCACCCCCTCCTCTGCACAGCCTTCCTCTTCTCAACAAGGCCGCAATACCCAGAAATCTGGTTCGGGACAGAAACAAAATCGACAAAATTCACGAAGCAGATATGCTCCACCGAGCCGATCTCGGTCTCGAAATCCCCGGCGTTAAGGCACCTCTTCTGGCTCCCTCTCCAAGATCTCGAGCGCTATGCTCTATTGCTTTTCTCTAGAAAGACCCCAACTGAGGTGGATCAACGTGTTTCAAACACTGCCATCCATAATCTCTCTCAGTACAAGCTTTCATTTAGCAAGAAAAAGCTTCTAGGACTTGGTTTGGGATATACTCCTCCGTCAAAGTTTCCGGATTCAACACATCTAACCAAAGACTATAATAATTTTGCAAGATGGTTTTTCAGAAATGCACCAGATAGACCTCTTCCTCCTTTTCGAGTTGCAAACCCGAATTGGAATCCTTCTAAAGTTTATCAGCCTCTGGAAGACATCATCTGTGCATTTTTTGGACATTCACCTCTTCAAAGGTACTAATTTTCAAACCACAGGAAAGCTTTCTACTAGTTGTTTTCAGAAAGAGCTGAACAGGTATCAATACCTTCCTTTCTCTTCCTGGCACCCTAGTCATCAAAAGGAAGCCTTCATCATTGGAGAACTTAAGCGTTATGTCATCAGGGAAAGCACGCTTCAAAGCTACATCAAGCTAAAGCTTTTGTTTTTCCAACGACTTCGAGGTAGAGGATATCCGGATTCTCTCCTTCGGAAAACTTTCAGCAAGATCAAGTACAATATGCGAACAGCTCTACTTCTAAAGGCTTCCAATCAAGAAACCTCTTCGAGAAAGGGGATCCCCCTAGTTCTTAAGCTTGACTACTCCAAGTACACCAAAGCTTTAAACTTGGGGACCTCCCTAAACCCTAAACTTTTTCGGCTTTGCCAAAAAAATCCCGAGCTGAAGCATATATCTAGACCTATGATTTGCTGGAGAAATCCAAGGAATCTGCGCTCCTATCTTGTTAGATCAAGGTTTCGAACCTCTAATTTGTAACTTTCTATTTTTAGTAAGTACTATTTTTAGCGTGGACCCACCTTTGTAAAGCAACCCTTGGGAGCATCGGCTTAATAGCATATGAGACCTCCCATGCTTGGTTCTGCTATCGGGAAAACCCTCCACCTATTTTATGCATCTCTCTAGTCTTCTAGTTACCTTATGTAACTTATTTTTGCATATAGAGTCAACATGTCTACTCTAGCCTAATGGTTAAGGCTTGTGACTCTAATGAAAGAGGTCATGAGTTCAAAACCCATAGCTTGCATGAGATGCTATTGAGCTTCTTTTACTTGTTTAGAGAGCTCTACTTATCCGATTCGAGCGTCGTTTGTTGCGTTGGGTTCTTCATGTCCTAAGCTTGCTTTTTCACAACAAAAGGCTGAATTATCCCACATGCAAAGAGGCAAAAGCTAGCCCTCCCCTCTCTACATAAGGGAGAGCTCTCATTCTTGTAATCTCAAACTTGGGTGTTCCACTGAAGAGCTCACTCTAGAGTGAAACTAGTTTGGAACTACACCCTCAAGTTAATACAAGAAATCGACTTTTTTAAGTCTTTTTTGTCTCTTAAATCAAATTGTGTCTTGTGTTTTGTGTATGTGAGGCACTTAGTCCTTTTTTGGGCTAGTAAAGTGTCTTTCTTATGTGTGTGAGTAAGGCCATTGTTTTGGTGCTTATTAGCAAGAGGCATTTGGTCATTAATTTGGTTGGTTTAGTGTCTTTCTACTGAGTATGCTCCTTCGATCTGGCATTATGTCATATTGCGTGGCATGCTAAGTATCATTTCGATTGATGCACCTTCCCTTCCCCTTACCTTTATTTTTGAGGGCAACTAGTCGTTCTTTTGCGGCAAGTTGTTGTCCCCATGTCTTAGCCTTTGGTTTGGTGGGCAACTAGTCGTTTTTTTTGCGGCAAGTTGTTGTCCCCACATCTTAGCCTTTAGTTTACGTGGGCAACTGGTCATATTTTTCGGCTAGCTGTTGCCCTCGTGAGAGGTGGGATTTTGGACTTTTTGGTCATAGTGCGTGGCCATCTTAAGTTCATACTATTCACACCTCAACACCATATCTTACATACACTCCACTTGACATCACTTCACTATCACGTAACCGGCCCTCGAAAAATTTATTTTTTACTGCCGCGGCTACTATTAGCTGTCGCAGTACCGGTTATTTATCTTTATCACTCCATAACCGCACACCTGAAAAAACCCCTAAACCCTAAACCCTAAATCCTAAACCCTAAACTTTTTCGGCTTTGCCAACAAAATCTCGAGCTGAAGCATATACCTAGACCTATGATTTGCTGGAGAAATCCAAGGAATCTGTGCTCCTATCTTGTTAGATCAAGGTTTCGAACCTCTAATTTGTAACTTTCTATTTTTAGTAAGTACTATTTTTAGCGTGGACCCACCTTTGTAAAGCAACCCTTGGGAGCATCGGCTTAATAGCATATGAGACCTCCCATGCTTGGTTCTGCTATCGGGAAAACCCTCCACCTATTTTATGCATCTCTCTAGTCTTCTAGTTACCTTATGTAACTTATTTTTGCATGTAGAGTCAACATGTCCACTCTAGCCTAATGGTTAAGGCTTGTGACTCTAATGAAAGGGGTCATGAGTTCAAAACCCATAGCTTGCATGAGATGCTATTGAGCTTCTTTTACTTGTTTAGAGAGCTCTACTTATCCGATTCGAGCGCCGTTTGTTGTGTTGGGTTCTTCATGTCCTAAGCTTGCTTTTTCACAACAAAAGGCTGAATTATCCCACATGCAAAGAGGCAAAAGCTAGCCCTCCCCTCTCTACATAAGGGAGAGCTCTCATTCTTGTAATCTCAAACTTGGGTGTTCCACTGAAGAGCTCACTCTAGAGCGAAACTAGTTTGGAACTACACCCTCAAGTTAATACAAGAAATCGACTTTTTTAAGTCTTTTTTGTCTCTTAAATCAAATTGTGTCTTGTGTTTTGTGTATGTGAGGCACTTAGTCCTTTTTTGGGCTAGTAAAGTGTCTTTCTTGTGTGTGTGAGTAAGGCCATTGTTTTGGTGCTTAGCAAGAGGCACTTGGTCATTAATTTGGCTGGTTTAGTGTCTTTCTGCTGAGTATGCTCCTTCGATCTGGCATAATGTCATATTGCATGGCATGCTAAGTGTCATTTCGATTGATGCACCTTCCCTTCCCCTTACCTTTATTTTTGAGGGCAAGCGTTCTTTTGCGGCAAGTTGTTGTCCCCACGTCTTAGCCTTTGGTTTGGTGGGCAACTAGTCGTTCTTTTGCGGCAAGTTGTTGTCCCCATATCTTAGCCTTTAGTTTGCATGGGCAACTGGTCGTATTTTTCGGCTAGCTGTTGTCCTCGTGAGGTGGGATTTTGGACTTTTTGGTCATAGTGCGTGGCCATCTTAAGTTCATACTATTCACACCTCAACACCATATCTTACATACACTCCACTTGTCATTACATACACTCCACTTGACATCACTTCACTATCACGTAACCGGCCCCCGAAAAAATTATTTTTTGCTGCCGCCGTCGTAGCTACTTTTAGCTGCCGCAGCTACCGGTTATTTATCTTTATCACTCCACAACCGCACACCTGAAAAAACCCCTAAACCCTAAACCTTTGCTATCATGGTGCTTTTGAACACTATCCCAGAGGCAGCAAACGAAGGTCAAGACAACCGTTCTACCAGCCAGGGAGCGTTTCAATTTGCTAGTGGAGAAAGAGAACGTGCTAAGGAGAGAATGGATGATTCCATAGATACTGCTAATGCACAAAACCAATAGAGGTTTACACTTGGTGCTTCATCATCATCCTATGATCACCTTTTTGCTCTACCTACTCTTCCCATCGCTCAACCTTCTCACCTTAAAGATTTCTTGAAGAAGTCTATCGAGGAGTATAAGAAGATGTTTTTAGCTTTTGAGAAAAGTCAAGCTTACCTCAAAAAGCTTTGAGAGCAAAGAGAAGAAGGCACCGTACCTAACAGTCTTCGACTCAAACCACCCCACCTTACTGTGCAAGATGAACAAGGACAGGCCTTTCTCAGTCAAACTCTATGATCTTTGTAAAAATTACAGGAGCAGCTGCTTGGAAGTCCTCATTGAAGCCCAGGCAAAGCTGGTAGAGAATCAAGAAAAGAAGCTGGATGCTTATGCCTCCACTTTTGAAGCCAGTCTCCGGGAAATCCTGAACCTCATGGCTGCTTTAGAACTCATGGACAGCCCACACGCTTTATGGGAAAACACCATGAACACTTGGAAGAACAAGCTGGTCAAAGATTTCAAAACTGCCATAAATAATTTCAGGGTCTCTCATCTCCTTAACTCTAAGATCAAGCAAGCTGCTTTCACCAAGAGGAAAGCTGCACAGGATCAAGCCATGGGAGATGCAGAATCTCTTCCTACTGAACCCTCTATAGCCAAGCTAGTCAAAGAGCAAGTTCAGAAGCAAGTTCAAGCACAAATCAACAAGCTAAAGAAAAGTCTAGCAAATGACACAGGTGGGACAAACAGAAAACGGAAAGATAATCAACAAAAGAAAAGCCAGAACAATAGCCAGAATAACAACAAGAAGAAAACTAGAAGCAACCAAGCTTCTAAAGAAGGCAATCAACAGAAAGACCGGCAAAACAACCACCAAGGTAAGCAGCAGGGAAACAAGCCAAATAAAGGTAAGTCTACCGAGCCAAAAAACCAGCGGGGAAACCGGCAAAGGGGGTGGAAATCAACCTCAAAGGAAGAAGACTTCCACCCCCTCCTCTGCACAGCCTTCCTCTTCTCAACAAGGCCGCAATACCCAGAAATCTGGTTCGGGACAGAAACAAAATCGACAAAATTCACGAAGCAGATTCGCTGCACCGAGCCGATCTCGGTCTCGAAATCCCCGGCGTTAAGGCACCTCTTCTGGCTCCCTCTCCAAGATCCCGAGCGCTATGCTCTATTGCTTTTCTCTAGAAAGACCCCAACTGAGGTGGATCAACGTGTTTCAAACACTGCCATCCACAATCTCTCTCAGTACAAGCTTTCATTTAGCGAGAAAAAGCTTCTAGGACTTGGTTTGGGATATATTCCTCCGTCAAAGTTTTCGGATTCAACACATCTAACCAAAGACTACAACTTCGTCTTCGATGGTTTTTCAGAAATGCACCAGATAGACCTCTTCCTCCTTTTCGAGTTGCAAACCCGAATTGGAATCCTTCTAAAGTTTATCAGCCTCTGGAAGACATCATCAACACTGGAAGAGTCATACTTCAAAATTCAATCTCTTCATGTGAGCGACTTCCTCAGAACAAGCTTCCGCTTCATTTGAGAAGAGCCCTTAACAGATTGATAAAGAACCATAATATCATTATCAAGCCAGCACATAAAAACCTTGGTTTGGTAATTCTTGATAAATCATGGTATCTTAATGAAGGTGATCGGCAACTTCTAGATCAACAGGTCTATCTCCCAGTCACCCAAGCTCCATTGATTGAACTGTTTGATAGGCTTGCCTGCATTTGTCAAAAGTCTAGTGTGCTCTCAAGGGATGAAGCAAAGTTTATTTTGCAGAAGCCAGAGCAAGGGTTCAGAGTTTGCTCTCTTTATTTCTTGCCCAAAATCCACAAACCTACAGTGGTCGAAAGGCCACAATGGCTTTGTTTTTGAGAATGCGTCTATATGGCTTCATCATAAGCTTTTTCCCATTCTCTTCCAACAAAAGCAACATCTAAAAGACTCCCTCACTCTGATTAAAGAGTTATCTGAGCTTCATCTACCATAAGAAATTATCCTCTTCACATTTGATGTGGAATCTCTGTACCCCAGTATTCCCACCAAATGAAGGACTGCATGCCCTCAAGATGATGATACAGGGTGACTTCAACCATGTAGAGCTCAACCTCATCATGACAATTGCCTCTCTTGTTCTCAAGAACCACTATCTTGAGTTTAATGGCACTTTTTGGCATCAAATCAGAGGCACTGCTATGGGCAGTAATTTTGCTGTTGTCTATGCCTGCCTTTTTCTATGTTATTTAGAAAACCTTCAAGAACAGGTACATCCCACATCAGAGCTATTTAGAAAACCTTCAAGAACAGGTACATCCCACACCAGAGCTATTTAGAAAACCTTTTTCTATGTTATTTAGAAAACCTTCAAGAACAGGTACAGCTGCGGCAGCTAAAAGTAGCTGCGGCAGCAAAAAATAAATTTTCCGGGGGCCGGTTACGTGATAGTGAAGTGATATCAAGTGGAGTGTATGTAAGATATGGTGTTGAGATGTGAATAGTATGAACTTAAGATGGCCACGCAGTATGACCAAAAAGTCCAAAATCCCACCTCACGAGGACAACAGCTAGCCGAAAAATATGACCAAGTTGCCCACGCAAACTAAAGGCTGAGATGTGGGGACAACAACCTGCCGTAAAAGAACGACTAGTTGCCCACCAAACCAAAGGCTAAGACGTGGGGACAACAACTTGCCGCAAAAGAACGACTAGTTGCCCTCAAAAAATAAAGGTAAGGGGAAGGGAAGGTGCATCAATCGAAATGACACTTAGCATGCCACGCAATATGACATTATGCCAGATCGAAGGAGCATACTCAGCAGAAAGACACTAAACTAGCCAAATTAATGACCAAGTGCCTCTTGCTAAGCACCAAACCAATGGCCTTACTCACAAACACAAGAAAGACACTTTACTAGCCCAAAAAAGGACTAAGTGCCTAACATACACAAAACACAAGACAAAATTTGATTTAAGAGACAAAAAAGACTTGAAAAAGTCAATTTCTTGTATTAACTTGAGGGTGTAGTTCCAAACTAGTTTCGCTCTAGAATGAGCTCTTCAGTGGAACACCCAAGTTTGAGATTACAAGAATGAGAGCTCTCCCTTATGTAGAGAGGGGAGGGCTAGCTTTTGCCTCTTTGCATGTGGGATAATTCAGCCTTTTGTTGTGAAAAAGCAAGCTTAGGACATGAAGAACCCAACGCAACAAACGGCGCTCGAATCGGATAAGTAGAGCTCTCTTAACAAGTAAAAGAAGCTCAATAGCATCTCATGCAAGCTATGGGTTTTGAACTCATGACCCCTTTCATTAGAGTCACAAGCCTTAACGATTAGGCTAGAGTGGACATGTTGACTCTACATGCAAAAATAAGTTACATAAGGTAACTAGAAGACTAGAGAGATGCATAAAATAGGTGGAGGGTTTTCCCGATAGCAGAACTAAGCATGGGAGGTCTCATATGCTGTTAAGCCGATGCTCCCAAGGGTTGCTTTACAAAGGTGGGTCCACGCTAAAAATAGTACTTACTAAAAATAGAAAGTTACAAATTAGAGGTTCGAAACCTTGATCTAACAAGATAGGAGCGCAGATTCCTTGGATTTCTCCAGCAAATCATAGGCCTAGGTATATGCTTCAGCTCGGGATTTTGTTGGCAAAGCCGAAAAAGTTTAGGGTTTAGGGAGGTCCCCAAGTTTAAAGCTTTGGTGTACTTGGAGTAGTCAAGCTTAAGAACTAGGGGATGTGCTTACTCGAAGAGATTTCTCGATTGGAAGCCTTTAGAAGTAGAGCTGTTCGCATATTGTACTTGGAGAGAATCCGGATATCCTCTACCGTGAAGTCGTTGGAAAAACAAAAGCTTTAGCTTGATGTAGCTTTGAAGCGTGCTTTCCCTGATGACATAACGCTTAAGTTCTCCAATGATGAAGGATTCCTTTTGATGACTAGGGTGCCAGGAAGAGAAAGGGAGGTATTGATACCTGTTCAGCTCTTTCTGAAAACAACTAGTAGAAAGCTTTCCTGTGGTTTGAAAATTAGTACCTTTGAAGAGGTGAATGTCCAAAAAATCCACAGATGAATTGGAGATGACATGTGTTATCTTGATATGCTCCTGAAGATCCATTGCATAGTTGCTAAGATGTTGAAGCAAAGTGGTGTGAGACCCATGCCAAAAACCTAAAGCATCATCAATGTATCTTTTGTAGTAGAGTAGCTCTGTTGTGGGATGTACCTGTTCTTGAAGGTTTTCTAAATAACATAGAAAAAGGCAGGCATAGACAACAGCAAAATTACTCCCCATAGCAGTGCCTCTAATTTGATGCCAGAAAGTGCCATTAAACTCAAGATAGTGGTTCTTGAGAATAAGAGAGGCAATTGTCATGATGAGGTTGAGCTCTACATGGTTGAAGTCACCCTGTATCATCATCTTGAGGGCATGCAGTCCTTCATTGGTGGGAATACTGGGGTACAGAGATTCCACATCAAATGTGAAGAGGATAATTTCTTGTGGTAGATGAAGCTCAGATAACTCTTTAATCAGAGTGAGGGAGTCTTTTAGATGTTGCTTTTGTTGGAGGAGAATGGGGAAAAGCTTATGATGAAGCCATATAGACGCATTCTCAAAAACAAAGCCATTGTAAGAGCAGATTGGCCTTCCGACCACTGTAGGTTTGTGGATTTTGGGCAAGAAGTAAAGAGAGCAAACTCTGAACCCTTGCTCTGGCTTCTGCAAAATAAACTTTGCTTCATCCCTTGAGAGCACACTAGACTTTTGACAGATGCAGGCAAGCCTATCAAACAGTTCATTCAATGGAGCTTGGGTGACTGGGAGATAGACCTGTTGATCTAGAAGTTGCCGATCACCTTCATTAAGATACCATGATTTATCAAGAATTACCAAACCAAGGTTTTTATCTGCTGGCTTGATAATGATGTTATGGTTCTTTATCAATCTGTTAAGGGCTCTTCTCAAATGAAGCGAAAGCTTGTTCTGAGGAAGTCGCTCACATGAAGAGATTGAATTTTGAAGTATGACTCTTCCAGTGTTGATGATGTCTTCCAGAGGCTGATAAACTTTAGAAGGATTCCAATTCGGGTTTGCAACTCGAAAAGGAGGAAGAGGTCTATCTGGTGCATTTCTGAAAAACCATCGAAGACGAAGTTGCCTTGCAAAATTATCATAGTCTTTGGTGAGATGTGTTGAATCCGGAAACTTTGACGGAGGAATATATCCCAAACCAAGTCCTAGAAGCTTTTTCTCGCTAAATGAAAGCTTGTACTGAGAGAGATTGTGGATGGCAGTGTTTGAAACACGTTGATCCACCTCAGCTGGGGTCTTTCTAGAGAAAGCAATAGAGCATAGCGCTCGGGATCTTGGAGAGGGAGCCAGAAGAGGTGCCTTAACGCCGGGGATTTCGAGACCGAGATCGGCTCGGTGGAGCGGATCTGCTTCGTGAATTTTGCCGATTTTGTTTCTGTCCCGAACCAGATTTCTGGGTATTGCGACCTTGTCGAGAAGAGGAAGGCTGTGCAGAGGAGGGGGTGGAAGTCTTCTTCCTTTGAGGTTGATTTCCACCCCCTTGCCGGTTTCCCCGCTGGTTTTTTGGCTGGGTAGACTTGCCTTTATTTGGCTTGTTTCCCTGCTGCTGCTTACCTTGGTGGTTGTTTTGCCGGTCTTTCTGTTGATTGCCTTTCTTAGAAGCTTGGTTGCTTCTAGTTTTCTTCTTGTTGTTGTTTTGGCTATTGTTCTGGCTTTTCTTTTGTTGATTATCTTTCCGTTTTTTGTTTGTCCCACCTGTGTCATTTGCTAGACTTTTCTTTAGCTTGTTGATCTGTGCTTGAACTTGCTTCTGAACTTGCTCTTTGACTAGCTTGGCTATATAGGGTTCAGTAGGAAGAGATTCTGCATCTCCCATGGCTTGATCCTGTGCAGCTTTCCTCTTGGTGAAAGCAGCTTGCTTGATCTTAGAGTTAAGGAGATGAGAGACCCTGAAATTATTTATGGCAGTTTTGAAATCTTTGAGCAGCTTTTTCTTCCAAGTCTTCATGGTGTTTTCCCATAAAGCGTGTGGGCTGTCCATGAGTTCCAAAGCAGCCATGAGGTTCAGGATTTCTTGGAGACTGGCTTCAAAAGTGGAGGCATAAGCATCCAGCTTCTTTTCTTGATTCTCTACCAGCTTTGCTTGGGCTTCAATGAGGACTTCCAAGCAGCTGCTCCTGTAATTTTTACAAAGATCTTGTAGAGTTTGATTGAGAAAGGCCTGTCCTTGTTCATCTTGCACAGTAAGGCGGGGTGGTTTGAGTCGAAGACTGTTAGGTACGGTGCCTTCTTCTCTTTGATCTCTAAGCTTTTTGAGGTAAGCTTGACTTTTCTAAAAAGCTAAAAACATCTTCTTGTACTCCTCGATAGACTTCTTCAAGAAATCTTTAAGGTGAGAAGGTTGAGCGATGGGAAGAGTAGGCAGAGCAAAAAGGTCATCATAGGATGATGATGAAGCACCAAGTGTAAACCTGTATTGGTTTTGTGCATTAGCAGTATCTATGGAATCATCCATTCTTCGCTTAGCACGTTCTCTTTCTCCACTAGTAAATTGAAACGCTCCCTGGCTGGTAGAAGGGTTGTCTTGACCTTCGTTTGCTGCCTCTGGGATAGTGTTCAAAAGCACCATGATAGCAAAGGTTTAGGGTTTAGGGGTTTTTTCAGGTGTGCGGTTGTGGAGTGATAAAGATAAATAACCGGTAGCTGCGACAGCTAAAATTAGCTGCGGCAGCAAAAAATAAATTTTCCGGGGGCCGGTTACGTGATAGTGAAGTGATGTCAAGTGGAGTGTATGTAAGATATGGTGTTGAGATGTGAATAGTATGAACTTAAGATGGCCACGCAGTATGACCAAAAAGTCCAAAATCCCACCTCACGAGGACAACAGCTAGCCGAAAAATATGACCAAGTTGCCCACGCAAACTAAAGGCTGAGATGTGGGGACAACAACCTGCCGTAAAAGAACGACTAGTTGCCCACCAAACCAAAGG
Organism: Cibotium barometz; assembly: GCF_041138505.1. Classification (NCBI taxonomy): domain Eukaryota; kingdom Viridiplantae; phylum Streptophyta; class Polypodiopsida; order Cyatheales; family Cibotiaceae; genus Cibotium; species Cibotium barometz. Next base: position 38,470 of record NC_141098.1, on the reverse strand, counting down.
CTAAGACGTGGGGACAACAACTTGCCGCAAAAGAACGACTAGTTGCCCTCAAAAAATAAAGGTAAGGGGAAGGGAAGGTGCATCAATCGAAATGACACTTAGCATGCCACGCAATATGACATTATGCCAGATCGAAGGAGCATACTCAGCAGAAAGACACTAAACTAGCCAAATTAATGACCAAGTGCCTCTTGCTAAGCACCAAACCAATGGCCTTACTCACACACACAAGAAAGACACTTTACTAGCCCAAAAAAGGACTAAGTGCCTAACATACACAAAACACAAGACAAAATTTGATTTAAGAGACAAAAAAGACTTGAAAAAGTCAATTTCTTGTATTAACTTGAGGGTGTAGTTCCAAACTAGTTTCGCTCTAGAATGAGCTCTTCAGTGGAACACCCAAGTTTGAGATTACAAGAATGAGAGCTCTCCCTTATGTAGAGAGGGGAGGGCTAGCTTTTGCCTCTTTGCATGTGGGATAATTCAGCCTTTTGTTGTGAAAAAGCAAGCTTAGGACATGAAGAACCCAACGCAACAAACGACGCTCGAATCGGATAAGTAGAGCTCTCTTAACAAGTAAAAGAAGCTCAATAGCATCTCATGCAAGCTATGGGTTTTGAACTCATGACCCCTTTCATTAGAGTCACAAGCCTTAACCATTAGGCTAGAGTGGACATGTTGACTCTACATGCAAAAATAAGTTACATAAGGTAACTAGAAGACTAGAGAGATGCATAAAATAGGTGGAGGTTTTTGCCGATAGCAGAACCAAGCATGGGAGGTCTCATATGCTGTTAAGCCGATGCTCCCAAGGGTTGCTTTACAAAGGTGGGTCCACGCTAAAAATAGTACTTACTAAAAATAGAAAGTTACAAATTAGAGATTCGAAACCTTGATCTAACAAGATAGGAGCGCAGATTCCTTGGATTTCTCCAGCAAATCATAGGCCTAGGTATATGCTTCAGCTCGGGATTTTGTTGGCAAAGCCGAAAAAGTTTAGGGTTTAGGGAGGCCCCCAAGTTTAAAGCTTTGGTGTACTTGGAGTAGTCAAGCTTAAGAACTAGGGGATCCGCTTACTCGAAGAGGTTTCTCGATTGGAAGCCTTTAGAAGTAGAGCTGTTCGCATATTGTACTTGATCTTGCTGAAAGTTTTCCGAAGGAGAGAATCCGGATATCCTCTACCTCGAAGTCGTTGGAAAAACAAAAGCTTTAGCTTGATGTAGCTTTGAAGCGTGCTTTCCCTGATGACATAACGCTTAAGTTCTCCAATGATGAAGGATTCCTTTTGATGACTAGGGTGCCAGGAAGAGAAAGGGAGGTATTGATACCTGTTCAGCTCTTTTTGAAAACAACTAGTAGAAAGCTTTCCTGTGGTTTGAAAATTAGTACCTTTGAAGAGGTGAATGTCCAAAAAATCCACAGATGAATTGGAGATGACATGTGTTATCTTGATATGCTCCTGAAGATCCATTGCATAGTTGCTAAGATGTTGAAGCAAAGTGGTGTGAGACCCATGCCAAAAACCTAAAGCATCATCAATGTATCTTTTGTAGTAGAGTAGCTCTGTTGTGGGATGTACCTGTTCTTGAAGGTTTTCTAAATAACATAGAAAAAGGCAGGCATAGACAACAGCAAAATTACTCCCCATAGCAGTGCCTCTGATTTGATGCCAAAAAGTGCCATTAAACTCAAGATAGTGGTTCTTGAGAATAAGAGAGGCAATTGTCATGATGAGGTTGAGCTCTACATGGTTGAAGTCACCCTGTATCATCATCTTGAGGGCATGCAGTCCTTCATTGGTGGGAATACTGGGGTACAGAGATTCCACATCAAATGTGAAGAGGATAATTTCTTGTGGTAGATGAAGCTCAGATAACTCTTTAATCAGAGTGAGGGAGTCTTTTAGATGTTGCTTTTGTTGGAGGAGAATGGGGAAAAGCTTATGATGAAGCCATATAGACGCATTCTCAAAAACAAAGCCATTGTAAGAGCAGATTGGCCTTCCGACCACTGTAGGTTTGTGGATTTTGGGCAAGAAGTAAAGAGAGCAAACTCTGAACCCTTGCTCTGGCTTCTGCAAAATAAACTTTGCTTCATCCCTTGAGAGCACACTAGACTTTTGACAGATGCAGGCAAGCCTATCAAACAGTTCATTCAATGGAGCTTGGGGTCTTTCTAGAGAAAAGCAATAGAGCATAGCGCTCGGGATCTTGGAGAGGGAGCCAGAAGAGGTGCCTTAACGCCGGGGATTTCGAGACCGAGATCGGCTCGGTGGAGCGGATCTGCTTCGTGAATTTTGCCGATTTTGTTTCTGTCCCGAACCAGATTTCTGGGTATTGCGGCCTTGTCGAGAAGAGGAAGGCTGTGCAGAGGAGGGGGTGGAAGTCTTCTTCCTTTGAGGTTGATTTCCACCCCCTTGCCGGTTTCCCCGTTGGTTTTTTGGCTGGGTAGACTTGCCTTTATTTGGCTTGTTTCCCTGCTGCTTACCTTGGTGGTTGTTTTGCCGGTCTTTCTGTTGATTGCCTTTCTTAGAAGCTTGGTTGCTTCTAGTTTTCTTCTTGTTGTTGTTCTGGCTATTGTTCTGGCTTTTCTTTTGTTGATTATCTTTCCGTTTTTTGTTTGTCCCACCTGTGTTATTTGCTAGACTTTTCTTTAGCTTGTTGATCTGTGCTTGAACTTGCTTCTGAACTTGCTCTTTGACTAGCTTGGCTATAGAGGGTTCAGTAGGAAGAGATTCTGCATCTCCCATGGCTTGATCCTGTGCAGCTTTCCTCTTGGTGAAAGCAGCTTGCTTGATCTTAGAGTTAAGGAGATGAGAGACCCTGAAATTATTTATGGCAGTTTTGAAATCTTTGAGCAGCTTTTTCTTCCAAGTCTTCATGGTGTTTTCCCATAAAGCGTGTGGGCTGTCCATGAGTTCCAAAGCAGCCATGAGGTTCAGGATTTCCTGGAGACTGGCTTCAAAAGTGGAGGCATAAGCATCCAGCTTCTTTTCTTGATTCTCTACCAGCTTTGCTTGGGCTTCAATGAGGACTTCCAAGCAGCTGCTCCTGTAATTTTTACAAAGATCTTGTAGAGTTTGATTGAGAAAGGTCTGTCCTTGTTCATCTTGCACAGTAAGGCGGGGTGGTTTGAGTCGAAGACTGTTAGGTACGGTGCCTTCTTCTCTTTGATCTCTAAGCTTTTTGAGGTAAGCTTGACTTTTCTCAAAAGCTAAAAACATCTTTTTGTACCCCTCGATAGACTTCTTCAAGAAATCTTTAAGGTGAGAAGGTTGAGCGATGGGAAGAGTAGGTAGAGCAAAAAGGTCATCATAGGATGATGATGAAGCACCAAGTGTAAACCTGTATTGGTTTTGTGCATTAGCAGTATCCATGGAATCATCCATTCTTCGCTTAGCACGTTCTCTTTCTCCACTAGCAAATTGAAACGCTCCCTGGCTGGTAGAAGGGTTGTCTTGACCTTCGTTTGCTGCCTCTGGGATAGTGTTCAAAAGCACCATGATAGCAAAGGTTTAGGGTTCAGGGGTTTTTTCAGGTGTGCGGTTGTGGAGTGATAAAGATAAATAACCGGTAGCTGCGGCAGCAAAAAATAAATTTTTCGGGGGCCGGTTACGTGATAGTGAAGTGATGTCAAGTGGAGTGTATGTAAGATATGGTGTTGAGATGTGAATAGTATGAACTTAAGATGGCCACGCAGTATGACCAAAAAGTCCGAAATCCCACCTCACGAGGACAACAGCTAGCCGAAAAATACGACCAAGTTGCCCACGCAAACTAAAGGCTGAGATGTGGGGACAACAACCTGCCGTAAAAGAACGACTAGTTGCCCACCAAACCAAAGGCTAAGACGTGGGGACAACAACTTGCCTCAAAAGAACGACTAGTTGCCCTAAAAAAATAAAGGTAAGGGGAAGGGAAGGTGCATCAATCGAAATGACACTTAGCATGCCACGCAATATGACATTATGCCAGATCGAAGGAGCATACTCAGCAGAAAGACACTAAACTAGCCAAATTAATGACCAAGTGCCTCTTGCTAAGCACCAAACCAATGGCCTTACTCACACACACAAGAAAGACACTTAACTAGTCCAAAAAAGGACTAAGTGCCTAACATACACAAAACACAAGACAAAATTTGATTTAAGAGACAAAAAAGACTTGAAAAAGTCAATTTCTTGTATTAACTTGAGGGTGTAGTTCCAAACTAGTTTCGCTCTAGAATGAGCTCTTCAGTGGAACACCCAAGTTTGAGATTACAAGAATGTTAGATCAAGGTTTCGAACCTCTAATTTGTAACTTTCTATTTTTAGTAAGTACTATTTTTAGCGTGGACCCACCTTTGTAAAGCAACCCTTGGGAGCATCGGCTTAACAGCATATGAGACCTCCCATGCTTGGTTCTGCTATCGGGAAAACCCTCCACCTATTTTATGCATCTCTCTAGTCTTCTAGTTACCTTATGTAACTTATTTTTGCATGTAGAGTCAACATGTCCACTCTAGCCTGCAGCAACCGGGTTTAGGGTTTAGGGTTTAGGGTTTAGGGGTTTTTTCGGGTGTGCGGTTGTGGAGTGATAAAGATAAATAACCGGTAGCTGCGGCAGCAAAAAGTAGCTACGACAGCAAAAAATAAATTTTTCGGGGGCCGGTTACGTGATAGTGAAGTGATGTCAAGTGGAGTGTATGGTGTTGAGGTGTGAATAGTATGAACTTAAGATGGCCACGCACTATGACCAAAAAGTCCAAAATCCCACCTCACGAGGACAATAGCTAGCCGAAAAATACGACCAAGTTGCCCACGCAAACTGAAGGCTGAGATGTGGGGACAACAACTTGCCGTAAAAGAACGACTAGTTGCCCACCAAACCAAAGGCTAAGACGTGGGGACAACAACTTGCCGCAAAAGAACGACTAGTTGCCCTCAAAAAATAAAGGTAAGGGGAAGGGAAGGTGCATCAATCGAAATGACACTTAGCATGCCACGCAATATGACATTATGCCAGATCGAAGGAGCATACTCAGCAGAAAGACACTAAACCAGCCAAATTAATGACCAAGTGCCTCTTGCTAAGCACCAAACCAATGGCCTTACTCACACACACACAAGAAAGACACTTTACTCGCCCAAAAAAGGACTAAGTGCCTAACATACACAAAACACAAGACAAAATTTGATTTGATTTAAGAGACAAAAAAGACTTAAAAAAGTCGATTTCTTGTATTAACTTGAGGGTGTAGTTCCAAACTAGTTTCGCTCTAGAGTGAGCTCTTCAGTGGAACACCCAAGTTTGAGATTACAAGAATGAGAGCTCTCCCTTATGTAGAGAAGGGAGGGCTAGCTTTTGCCTCTTTGCATGTGGGATAATTCAGCCTTTTGTTGTGAAAAAGCAAGCTTAGGACATGAAGAACCCAACGCAACAAACGGCGCTCGAATCGGACAAGTAGAGCTCTCTAAACAAGTAAAAGAAGCTCAATAGCATCTCATGCAAGCTATGGGTTTTGAACTCATGACCTCTTTCATTAGAGTCACAAGCCTTAACCATTAGGCTAGAGTGGACATGTTGACTCTACATGCAAAAATAAGTTACATAAGGTAACTAGAAGACTAGAGAGATGCATAAAATAGGTGGAGGGTTTTTCCGATAGCAGAACCAAGCATGGGAGGTCTCATATGCTGTTAAGCCGATGCTCCCAAGGGTTGCTTTACAAAGGTGGGTCCACGCTAAAAATAGTACTTACTAAAAATAGAAAGTTACAAATTAGAGGTTCGAAACCTTGATCTAACAAGATAGGAGCGCAGATTCCTTGGATTTCTCCAGCAAATCATAGGTCTAGGTATATGCTTCAGCTCGGGATTTTGTTGGCAAAGCCGAAAAAGTTTAGGGTTTAGGGAGGCCCCCAAGTTTAAAGCTTTGGTGTACTTGGAGTAGTCAAGCTTAAGAACCAGGGGGATCCGCTTACTCGAAGAGGTTTCTCGATTGGAAGCCTTTAGAAGTAGAGCTGTTCGCATATTGTACTTGACCTTGCTGAAAGTTTTCCGAAGGAGAGAATCCGGATATCCTCTACCTCGAAGTCGTTGGAAAAACAAAAGCTTTAGCTTGATGTAGCTTTGAAGCGTGCTTTCCCTGATGACATAACGCTTAAGTTCTCCAATGATGAAGGATTCCTTTTGATGACTAGGGTGCCAGGAAGAGAAAGGGAGGTATTGATACCTGTTCAGCTCTTTTTGAAAACAACTAGTAGAAAGCTTTCCTGTGGTTTGAAAATTAGTACCTTTGAAGAGGTGAATGTCCAAAAAATCCACAGATAAATTGGAGATGACATGTGTTATCTTGATATGCTCCTGAAGATCCATTGCATAGTTGCTAAGATGTTGAAGCAAAGTGGTGTGAGACCCATGCCAAAAACCTAAAGCGTCATCAATGTATCTTTTGTAGTAGAGTAGCTCTGTTGTGGGATGTACCTGTTCTTGAAGGTTTTCTAAATAACATAGAAAAAGGCAGGCATAAACAACAGCAAAATTACTCCCCATAGCAGTGCCTCTGATTTGATGCCAAAAAGTGCCATTAAACTCAAGATAGTGGTTCTTGAGAACAAGAGAGGCAATTGTCATGATGAGGTTGAGCTCTACATGGTTGAAGTCACCCTGTATCATCATCTTGAGGGCATGCAGTCCTTCATTGGTGGGAATACTGGGGTACAGAGATTCCACATCAAATGTGAAGAGGATAATTTCTTGTGGTAGATGAAGCTCAGATAACTCTTTAATCAGAGTGAGGGAGTCTTTTAGATGTTGCTTTTGTTGGAGGAGAATGGGGAAAAGCTTATGATGAAGCCATATAGACGCATTCTCAAAAACAAAGCCATTGTAAGAGCAGATTGGCCTTCCGACCACTGTAGGTTTGTGGATTTTGGGCAAGAAGTAAAGAGAGCAAACTCTGAACCCTTGCTCTGGCTTCTGCAAAATAAACTTTGCTTCATCCCTTGAGAGCACACTAGACTTTTGACAGATGCAGGCAAGCCTATCAAACAGTTCATTCAATGGAGCTTGGGTGACTGGGAGATAGACCTGTTGATCTAGAAGTTGCCGATCACCTTCATTAAGATACCATGATTTATCAAGAATTACCAAACCAAGGTTTTTATCTGCTGGCTTGATAATGATGTTATGGTTCTTTATCAATCTGTTAAGGGCTCTTCTCAAATGAAGCGAAAGCTTGTTCTGAGGAAGTCGCTCACATGAAGAGATTGAATTTTGAAGTATGACTCTTCCAGTGTTGATGATGTCTTCCAGAGGCTGATAAACTTTAGAAGGATTCCAATTCGGGTTTGCAACTCGAAAAGAAGGAAGAGGTCTATCTGGTGCATTTCTGAAAAACCATCGAAGACGAAGTTGCCTTGCAAAATTATCATAGTCTTTGGTGAGATGTGTTGAATCCGGAAACTTTTACGGAGGAATATATCCCAAACCAAGTCCTAGAAGCTTTTTCTCGCTAAATGAAAGCTTGTACTGAGAGAGATTGTGGATGGCAGTGTTTGAAACACGTTGATCCACCTCAGCTGGGGTCTTTCTAGAGAAAGCAATAGAGCATAGCGCTCGGGATCTTGGAGAGGGAGCCAGAAGAGGTGCCTTAACGCCGGGGATTTCGAGACCGAGATCGGCTCGGTGGAGCGGATCTGCTTCGTGAATTTTGCCGATTTTGTTTCTGTCCCGAACCAGATTTCTGGGTATTGCGACCTTGTCGAGAAGAGGAAGGCTGTGCAGAGGAGGGGGTGGAAGTCTTCTTCCTTTGAGGTTGATTTCCACCCCCTTGCCGGTTTCCCCGCTGGTTTTTTGGCTGGGTAGACTTGCCTTTATTTGGCTTGTTTCCCTGCTGCTGCTTACCTTGGTGGTTGTTTTGCCGGTCTTTCTGTTGATTGCCTTTCTTAGAAGCTTGGTTGCTTCTAGTTTTCTTCTTGTTGTTGTTTTGGCTATTGTTCTGGCTTTTCTTTTGTTGATTATCTTTCCGTTTTTTGTTTGTCCCACCTGTGTCATTTGCTAGACTTTTCTTTAGCTTGTTGATCTGTGCTTGAACTTGCTCTTTGACTAGCTTGGCTATAGAGGGTTCAGTAGGAAGAGATTCTGCATCTCCCATGGCTTGATCCTGTGCAGCTTTCCTCTTGGTGAAAGCAGCTTGCTTGATCTTAGAGTTAAGGAGATGAGAGACCCTGAAATTATTTATGGCAGTTTTGAAATCTTTGAGCAGCTTGTTCTTCCAAGTCTTCATGGTGTTTTCCCATAAAGCGTGTGGGCTGTCCATGAGTTCCAAAGCAGCCATGAGATTCAGGATTTCCTGGAGACTGGCTTCAAAAGTGGAGGCATAGGCATCCAGCTTCTTTTCTTGATTCTCTACCAGCTTTGCTTGGGCTTCAATGAGGACTTCCAAGCAGCTGCTCCTGTAATTTTTACAAAGATCTTGTAGAGTTTGATTGAGAAAGGCCTGTCCTTGTTCATCTTGCACAGTAAGGCGGGGTGGTTTGAGTCGAAGACTGTTAGGTACGGTGCCTTCTTCTCTTTGCTCTCTAAGCTTTTTGAGGTAAGCTTGACTTTTCTCAAAAGCTAAAAACATCTTCTTGTACTCCTCGATAGACTTCTTCAAGAAATCTTTAAGGTGAGAAGGTTGAGCGATGGGAAGAGTAGGCAGAGCAAAAAGGTCATCATAGGATGATGATGAAGCACCAAGTGTAAACCTGTATTGGTTTTGTGCATTAGCAGTATCTGTAGAATCATCCATTCTCCGCTTAGCACGTTCTCTTTCTCCACTAGCAAATTGAAACGCTCCCTGGCTGGTAGAAGGGTTGTCTTGACCTTCGTTTGCTGCCTCTAGGATAGTGTTCAAAAGCACCATGATAGCAAAGGTTTAGGGTTTAGGGGTTTTTTTAGGTGTGCGGTTGTGGAGTGATAAAGATAAATAACCGGTAGCTGCGGCAGCTAAAAGTAGCTGCGGCAGCAAAAAATAAATTTTTCGGGGGGCCGGTTACGTGATAGTCAAGTGGAGTGTATGTAAGATATGGTGTTGAGGTGTGAATAGTATGAACTTAAGATGGCCACGCACTATGACCAAGAAGTCCAAAATCCCACCTCACGAGGACAAGAGCTAGCTTACAAAATACGACCAGTTGCCCACGCAAAATAAAGGCTAAGATGTGGGGACAACAACTTGCCGCAAAAGAACGACTAGTTGTCCACCAAACCAAAGGCTAAGACGTGGGGACAACAACTTGCCGCAAAGAACGACTAGTTGCCCTCAAAAATAAAGGTAAGGGGAAGGGAAGGTGCATCAATCAAAATGACACTTAGCATGCCACGCAATATGACATTATGCCAGATCGAAGGAGCATACTCAGCAGAAAGACACTAAACCAGCCAAATTAATGACCAAGTGCCTCTTGCTAAGCACCAAACCAATGGCCTTACTCACACACACACAAGAAAGACACTTTACTCGCCCAAAAAAGGACTAAGTGCCTAACATACACAAAACACAAGACAAAATTTGATTTGATTTAAGAGACAAAAAAGACTTAAAAAAGTTGATTTCTTGTATTAACTTGAGGGTGTAGTTCCAAACTAGTTTCGCTCTAGAGTGAGCTCTTCAGTGGAACACCCAAGTTTGAGATTACAAGAATGAGAGCTCTCCCTTATGTAGAGAAGGGAGGGCTAGCTTTTGCCTCTTTGCATGTGGGATAATTCAGCCTTTTGTTGTGAAAAAGCAAGCTTAGGACATGAAGAACCCAACGCAACAAACGGCGCTCGAATCGGACAAGTAGAGCTCTCTAAACAAGTAAAAGAAGCTCAATAGCATCTCATGCAAGCTATGGGTTTTGAACTCATGACCTCTTTCATTAGAGTCACAAGCCTTAACCATTAGGCTAGAGTGGACATAAGGGAGAGCTCTCATTCTTGTAATCTCAAACTTGGGTGTTCCACTGAAGAGCTCACTCTAGAGCGAAACTAGTTTGGAACTACACCCTCAAGTTAATACAAGAAATCGACTTTTTTAAGTCTTTTTTGTCTCTTAAATCAAATCAAATTTTGTCTTGTGTTTTGTGTATGTTAGGCACTTAGTCCTTTTTTGGGCGAGTAAAGTGTCTTTCTTGTGTGTGTGTGAGTAAGGCCATTGGTTTGGTGCTTATCAAGAGGCACTTGGTCATTAATTTGGCTGGTTTAGTGTCTTTCTGCTGAGTATGCTCCTTCGATCTGGCATAATGTCATATTGCGTGGCATGCTAAGTGTCATTTCGATTGATGCACCTTCCCTTCCCCTTACCTTTATTTTTTGAGGGCAACTAGTCGTTCTTTTGCGGCAAGTTGTTGTCCCCACGTCTTAGCCTTTGGTTTGGTGGGCAACTAGTCGTTCTTTTACGGCAAGTTGTTGTCCCCACATCTCAGCCTTCAGTTTGCGTGGGCAACTTGGTCGTATTTTTCGGCTAGCTATTGTCCTCGTGAGGTGGGATTTTGGACTTTTTGGTCATAGTGCGTGGCCATCTTAAGTTCATACTATTCACACCTCAACACCATACACTCCACTTGACATCACTTCACTATCACGTAACCGGCCCCCGAAAAATTTATTTTTTGCTGTCGTAGCTACTTTTTGCTGCCGCAGCTACCGGTTATTTATCTTTATCACTCCACAACCGCACACCCGAAAAAACCCCTAAACCCTAAACCCTAAACCCTAAACCCGGTTGCTGCAGGCTAGAGTGGACATGTTGACTCTACATGCAAAAATAAGTTACATAAGGTAACTAGAAGACTAGAGAGATGCATAAAATAGGTGGAGGGTTTTCCCGATAGCAGAACCAAGCATGGGAGGTCTCATATGCTGTTAAGCCGATGCTCCCAAGGGTTGCTTTACAAAGGTGGGTCCACGCTAAAAATAGTACTTACTAAAAATAGAAAGTTACAAATTAGAGGTTCGAAACCTTGATCTAACATTCTTGTAATCTCAAACTTGGGTGTTCCACTGAAGAGCTCATTCTAGAGCGAAACTAGTTTGGAACTACACCCTCAAGTTAATACAAGAAATTGACTTTTTCAAGTCTTTTTTGTCTCTTAAATCAAATTTTGTCTTGTGTTTTGTGTATGTTAGGCACTTAGTCCTTTTTTGGACTAGTTAAGTGTCTTTCTTGTGTGTGTGAGTAAGGCCATTGGTTTGGTGCTTAGCAAGAGGCACTTGGTCATTAATTTGGCTAGTTTAGTGTCTTTCTGCTGAGTATGCTCCTTCGATCTGGCATAATGTCATATTGCGTGGCATGCTAAGTGTCATTTCGATTGATGCACCTTCCCTTCCCCTTACCTTTATTTTTTTAGGGCAACTAGTCGTTCTTTTGCGGCAAGTTGTTGTCCCCACGTCTTAGCCTTTGGTTTGGTGGGCAACTAGTCGTTCTTTTACGGCAGGTTGTTGTCCCCACATCTCAGCCTTTAGTTTGCGTGGGCAACTTGGTCGTATTTTTCGGCTAGCTGTTGTCCTCATGAGGTGGGATTTCGGACTTTTTGGTCATACTGCGTGGCCATCTTAAGTTCATACTATTCACATCTCAATACCATATCTTACATACACTCCACTTGACATCACTTCACTATCACGTAACCGGCCCCCGAAAAATTTATTTTTTGCTGTCGTAGCTACTTTTTGCTGCCGCAGTTACCGGTTATTTATCTTTATCACTCCACAACCGCACACCTGAAAAAACCCCTGAACCCTAAACCTTTGCTATCATGGTGCTTTTGAACACTATCCCAGAGGCAGCAAACGAAGGTCAAGACAACCCTTCTACCAGCCAGGGAGCGTTTCAATTTGCTAGTGGAGAAAGAGAACGTGCTAAGCGAAGAATGGATGATTCCATGGATACTGCTAATGCACAAAACCAATACAGGTTTACACTTGGTGCTTCATCATCATCCTATGATGACCTTTTTGCTCTGCCTACTCTTCCCATCGCTCAACCTTCTCACCTTAAAGATTTCTTGAAGAAGTCTATCGAGGGGTACAAAAAGATGTTTTTAGCTTTTGAGAAAAGTCAAGCTTACCTCAAAAAGCTTAGAGATCAAAGAGAAGAAGGCACCGTACCTAACAGTCTTCGACTCAAACCACCCCGCCTTACTGTGCAAGATGAACAAGGACAGACCTTTCTCAATCAAACTCTACAAGATCTTTGTAAAAATTACAGGAGCAGCTGCTTGGAAGTCCTCATTGAAGCCCAAGCAAAGCTGGTAGAGAATCAAGAAAAGAAGCTGGATGCTTATGCCTCCACTTTTGAAGCCAGTCTCTAGGAAATCCTGAACCTCATGGCTGCTTTGGAACTCATGGACAGCCCACACGCTTTATGGGAAAACACCATGAAGACTTGGAAGAAAAAGCTGCTCAAAGATTTCAAAACTGCCATAAATAATTTCAGGGTCTCTCATCTCCTTAACTCTAAGATCAAGCAAGCTGCTTTCACCAAGAGGAAAGCTGCACAGGATCAAGCCATGGGAGATGCAGAATCTCTTCCTACTGAACCCTCTATAGCCAAGCTAGTCAAAGAGCAAGTTCAGAAGCAAGTTCAAGCACAGATCAACAAGCTAAAGAAAAGTCTAGCAAATGACACAGGTGGGACAAACAAAAAACGGAAAGATAATCAACAAAAGAAAAGCCAGAACAATAGCCAGAACAACAACAAGAAGAAAACTAGAAGCAACCAAGCTTCTAAGAAAGGCAATCAACAGAAAGACCGGCAAAACAACCACCAAGGTAAGCAGCAGGGAAACAAGCCAAATAAAGGCAAGTCTACCCAGCCAAAAAACCAACGGGGAAACCGGCAAGGGGGTGGAAATCAACCTCAAAGGAAGAAGACTTCCACCCCCTCCTCTGCACAGCCTTCCTCTTCTCGACAAGGCCGCAATACCCAGAAATCTGGTTCGGGACAGAAACAAAATCGGCAAAATTCACGAAGCAGATCCGCTCCACCGAGCCGATCTCGGTCTCGAAATCCCTGGCGTTAAGGCACCTCTTCTGGCTCCCTCTCCAAGATCCCGAGCGCTATGCTCTATTGCTTTTCTCTAGAAAGACCCCAAGCTCCATTGAATGAACTGTTTGATAGGCTTGCCTGCATCTGTCAAAAGTCTAGTGTGCTCTCAAGGGATGAAGCAAAGTTTATTTTGCAGAAGCCAGAGCAAGGGTTCAGAGTTTGCTCTCTTTACTTCTTGCCCAAAATCCACAAACCTACAGTGGTCGGAAGGCCAATCTGCTCTTACAATGGCTTTGTTTTTGAGAATGCGTCTATATGGCTTCATCATAAGCTTTTCCCCATTCTCCTCCAACAAAAGCAACATCTAAAAGACTCCCTCACTCTGATTAAAGAGTTATCTGAGCTTCATCTACCACAAGAAATTATCCTCTTCACATTTGATGTGGAATCTCTGTACCCCAGTATTCCCACCAATGAAGGACTGCATGCCCTCAAGATGATGATACAGGGTGACTTCAACCATGTAGAGCTCAACCTCATCATGACAATTGCCTCTCTTATTCTCAAGAACCACTATCTTGAGTTTAATGGCACTTTTTGGCATCAAATCAGAGGCACTGCTATGGGGAGTAATTTTGCTGTTGTCTATGCCTGCCTTTTTCTATGTTATTTAGAAAACCTTCAAGAACAGGTACATCCCACAACAGAGCTACTCTACTACAAAAGATACATTGATGATGCTTTAGGTTTTTGGCATGGGTCTCATACCACTTTGCTTCAACATCTTAGCAACTATGCAATGGATCTTCAGGAGCATATCAAGATAACACATGTCATCTCCAATTCATCTGTGGATTTTTTGGACATTCACCTCTTCAAAGGTACTAATTTTCAAACCACAGGAAAGCTTTCTACTAGTTGTTTTCAGAAAGAGCTGAACAGGTATCAATACCTCCCTTTCTCTTCCTGGCACCCTAGTCATCAAAAGGAATCCTTCATCATTGGAGAACTTAAGCGTTATGTCATCAGGGAAAGCACGCTTCAAAGCTACATCAAGCTAAAGCTTTTGTTTTTCCAACGACTTCGAGGTAGAGGATATCCGGATTCTCTCCTTCGGAAAACTTTCAGCAAGATCAAGTACAATATGCGAACAGCTCTACTTCTAAAGGCTTCCAATCGAGAAACCTCTTCGAGTAAGCGGATCCCCTAGTTCTTAAGCTTGACTACTCCAAGTACACCAAAGCTTTAAACTTGGGGGCCTCCCTAAACCCTAAACTTTTTCGGCTTTGCCAACAAAATCCCGAGCTGAAGCATATACCTAGGCCTATGATTTGCTGGAGAAATCCAAGGAATCTGCGCTCCTATCTTGTTAGATCAAGGTTTCGAACCTCTAATTTGTAACTTTCTATTTTTAGTAAGTACTATTTTTAGCGTGGACCCACCTTTGTAAAGCAACCCTTGGGAGCATCGGCTTAACAGCATATGAGACCTCCCATGCTTGGTTCTGCTATCGGCAAAAACCTCCACCTATTTTATGCATCTCTCTAGTCTTCTAGTTACCTTATGTAACTTATTTTTGCATGTAGAGTCAACATGTCCACTCTAGCCTAATGGTTAAGGCTTGTGACTCTAATGAAAGGGGTCATGAGTTCAAAACCCATAGCTTGCATGAGATGCTATTGAGCTTCTTTTATTTGTTTAGAGAGCTCTACTTATCCGATTCGAGCGTCGTTTGTTGCGTTGGGTTCTTCATGTCCTAAGCTTGCTTTTTCACAACAAAAGGCTGAATTATCCCACATGCAAAGAGGCAAAAGCTAGCCCTCCCCTCTCTACATAAGGGAGAGCTCTCATTCTTGTAATCTCAAACTTGGGTGTTCCACTGAAGAGCTCATTCTAGAGCGAAACTAGTTTGGAACTACACCCTCAAGTTAATACAAGAAATTGACTTTTTCAAGTCTTTTTTGTCTCTTAAATCAAATTTTGTCTTGTGTTTTGTGTATGTTAGGCACTTAGTCCTTTTTTGGGCTAGTAAAGTGTCTTTCTTGTGTGTGTGAGTAAGGCCATTGGTTTGGTGCTTAGCAAGAGGCACTTGGTCATTAATTTGGCTAGTTTAGTGTCTTTCTGCTGAGTATGCTCCTTCGATCTGGCATAATGTCATATTGCGTGGCATGCTAAGTGTCATTTCGATTGATGCACCTTCCCTTCCCCTTACCTTTATTTTTTGAGGGCAACTAGTCGTTCTTTTGCGGCAAGTTGTTGTCCCCACGTCTTAGCCTTTGGTTTGGTGGGCAACTAGTCGTTCTTTTACGGCAGGTTGTTGTCCCCACATCTCAGCCTTTAGTTTGCGTGGGCAACTTGGTCATATTTTTCGGCTAGCTGTTGTCCTCGTGAGGTGGGATTTTGGACTTTTTGGTCATACTGCGTGGCCATCTTAAGTTCATACTATTCACATCTCAACACCATATCTTACATACACTCCACTTGACATCACTTCACTATCACGTAACCGGCCCCCGGAAAATTTATTTTTTGCTGCCGCAGCTACCGGTAGCTGCCGCAGCTACCGGTTATTTAGGGTTTAGGGTTTAGGGTTAGGGGGTTAGGGTTTAGGGTTTAGGTTCAGGGTTCAGGGTTCAGGGTTTAAGGATTTTAGGGTTTAGGGTTCAGGGTTTAAGGGTTTTAGGGTTCAGGGTTTACGGTTTTGGTTTTAGGGTTTTTAGGGTTTAGGGTTTTAGGGTTTAGGGGTTTTTTCAGGTGTGCGGTTGTGGAGTGATAAAGATAAATAACCGGTAGCTGCGGCAGCAAAAAGCAGCTGCGGCAGCAAAAAATAAATTTTTCGGGGGGCCGGTTGCGTGATAGTCAAGTGGAGTGTATGTAAGATATGGTGTTGAGGTGTGAATAGTATGAACTTAAGATGGCCACGCACTATGACCAAGAAGTCCAAAATCCCACCTCACGAGGACAACAGCTAGCCGAAAAATACGACCAATTGCCCACGCAAACTAAAGGCTAAGATGTGGGGACAACAACTTGCCGCAAAAGAACGACTAGTTGTCCACCAAACCAAAGGCTAAGACGTGGGGACAACAACTTGCCGCAAAAGAACGACTAGTTGCCCTCAAAAATAAAGGTAAGGGGAAGGGAAGGTGCATCAATCGAAATGACACTTAGCATGCCACGCAATATGACATTATGCCAGATCGAAGGAGCATACTCAGCAGAAAGACACTAAGCTAGCCAAATTAATGACCAAGTGCCTCTTGCTAAGCACCAAACCAATGGCCTTACTCACACACACAAGAAAGACACTTTACTTGCCCAAAAAAGGACTAAGTGCCTAACATACACAAAACACAAGACAAAATTTGATTTGATTTAAGAGACAAAAAAGACTTAAAAAAGTCGATTTCTTGTATTAACTTGAGGGTGTAGTTCCAAACTAGTTTCGCTCTAGAATGAGCTCTTCAGTGGAACACCCAAGTTTGAGATTACAAGAATGAGAGCTCTCCCTTATGTAGAGAAGGGAGGGCTAGCTTTTGCCTCTTTGCATGTGGGATAATTCAGCCTTTTGTTGTGAAAAAACAAGCTTAGGACATGAAGAACCCAATGCAACAAACGGCGCTCGAATCGGATAAGTAGAGCTCTCTAAACAAGTAAAAGAAGCTCAATAGCATCTCATGCAAGCTATGGGTTTTGAACTCATGACCTCTTTCATTAGAGTCACAAGCCTTAACCATTAGGCTAGAGTGGACATGTTGACTCTACATGCAAAAATAAGTTACATAAGGTAACTAGAAGACTAGAGAGATGCATAAAATAGGTGGAGGGTTTTCCCGATAGCAGAACCAAACATGGGAGGTCTCATATGCTGTTAAGCCGATGCTCCCAAGGGTTTGTTGGAATTAGGGTTGCAGGAATGCACACACAACTTCAAGAAGATGAGGAAGCTTGAGCACAACACAGTAGTGTATTATGAGTGCCAAAAATGAAAGATAACAAGCCCTAGAAGATAATGGGCGTATATACAATGCACGGGGGAAAAAACCTCCTAGTGAGGGAAAAAGTGCCCCGGCGGTCCTAAGTGTGTTCACACACATCACTACTATAATATGGTAACAAATCCCCCCTGGAGTGATGCGGTGAACAAGAGCTAGCACTCATGTATAGGGAAGTGTCTAGCTATGTGGACGAATCCACAAAAGGGAGTAAGCCCAAAGCTTTGCGAAAAGCTTCGAACTTCTCACGAGGCAGAGCCTTTGTGAAAAGGTCTGCAAGGTTATCCTGTGTTGGCACATAAGCCAAACTGATCTCTCCTGCAGAGAATCTCTCCCTGACATAATGGTAGTGCACCTCAATGTGCTTCGTACGAGCATGGAACACTGGGTTCCGCGCAACTGCCAATGCGCTCTGACTGTCAGTGAAGATGGTGGTGGCAGATGGCTGCCCAACACCCAAATCAGCCATAAGGCGTCTGAGCCACACACACTCAACCGTAGCTGTGAAAGCTGCCCTGTACTCAGCTTCACAACTAGAAGTGGCCACAGTAGGCTGCTTCTTGCTCAACCATGATATGCATGAGCTTCCAAGCATGAAGCAAAAACCACTCGTGGACACGCGTGTGTCATAACAACCAGCCCAGTCAGAATCTGAAAAAGCATGTAAATCTGGCGGCAATGATCCCCCCTTGGGATAAAACAACCCAAGATGCCGAGTACCACTCAAATAGCGAAAGATACGCTTCACTGCCTGCCAATGCTTAATGCCTGGGCTATGCATAAATCTGCTCACCTGTGAGACTGCAAACTGAATGTCTGGCCTCGTAATGCATACATAAATGAGGCAACCAACAGCTGTCTGATAGAGTGTGACATCAAAGTGATCTCCAGCATCATGAAGACTCAACTTCAAACCTGTCTCCATTGGAGTAGCAATAGGCTTGCAGTCTTCAAGGCCAAATCTCCGCAACAATGTTTCAATATACTTTGTCTGACACAAAGCAATACCTCCATCACACTGCTTAAATTGTATCCCCAAATAATGATGCAAATGCCCCAAATCTGACATCTCAAAAGAGGCATTCAAATCAGCCTTAAAATCAGCAATATGACTCTCATTTGGTCCTGTGAGCAGCATGTCATCGACATAGAGAGCAATGATTAGATGTACACCATCCACACGTTTAACATACAAAGTGCTTTCTGTTGGACTATTCTGAAACCCATGTGCAGTCAAATATGCATGTATTTTTTCATACCAAGCTCGTGGAGCTTGCTTTAAACCATATAAAGCCTTTTTTAACCTGCACACTTTGTTTTCCTGCCCTCTTTGAACAAAACCACGAGGCTGCGATACATACACCTCCTCATGCAAATCTCCATTTAAGAACGCAGTCTTTATGTCCAGCTGATGTACATTCCAACCATTATGAGCTGCTAATGCACAGATGCTACGAACAGTGGTCATACGACATGTGGGAGCAAAAGTCTCATCAAAATCAATGCCCTTCTCTTGAGCATAACCTTTTGCAACAAGCCTAGCCTTATGGCGATCCACTGTGCCATCAGGCTTACGCTTCAATTTGTATACCCACTTAGTGCCAATGGCCTTCTTGCCAGGGGGCAAGTCACATAAAGACCATGTACCATTCTTCATAATAGCATCGTATTCTGCTTGCATAGCAGCCATCCAATTTTCTGAACTTTGTGCTTCATCAAATGAAACAGGCTCACTTTCATCGCACATACTAGAAACAGCCAATGCATAACAATCTGACGCATAAGAGGCACCATGAGAGCCAGAACGAGTGCGACTAGACAAAGGGGCATCCAACTTGCTGTCACGCAAAGTCTGCACCAGCCATCTAGGCATATTCCTAGAGCCCTCAATCTCTTGTCTCTCATCCTCAAGTGCATCATGCACATCTGCATCAGATATAGGCTGATCTGTGCCATCATTTAAAACCTGCACAGGCTGAAAAACTGCCTCATGAGGTATTGCACTTGACTGTGCACCACTGAAAAGAGGCAACAATGTATCATAGACATCACGTGAGCTGATATCTGTCTCCTTAGTACATGAAACCAAGGGCTGAACTGCATCTTCCACAAATACAACATCACGGCTAACCAAAATGCGCTTTGTCTGTGGATGATACAAACGATAGCCTTTGCTCTCAGCACTATATCCAACAAAAATACATTTGACAGCTTTGTCATCCAATTTTCTGCGATGTTGCACAGGCACTAATGCATATGCCAGGCAACCAAAAACACGTAAATGGCCAACAGATGGCTTGCGGCCATGCCAAGCCTCATATGGAGTGACAACCTGTAATGCTTTGGTGGGACACCTGTTTAGTACATAAGTGGCACACATGACAGCCTCAAGCCAAAAACCATGTGGTAGACTTTGACTCTTAACCATACATCTTGCCATTTCCATGAGAGACCTATTTTTTCTCTCAGCCACACCATTTTGCTGTGGTGTATATGGCACTGTACATTGGTGTTTTATCCCACGCTCAGCCAGAAATGCATTAAATTCTGAAGACATATACTCCCCCCCTCGATCTGAACGGAGGGTGCCCATCTTACTTTCTGACACATTTTCAGCCATAACCAAAAATTGTTTGAAGCACAAAAACACTTCGGACTTTGCCTTCAAAGGATATACCCATGCATGCCTGGTAAAATCATCAATGAAAGTCACGAAGTAAAGGTAGTTTCCAAATGATGGAGTTTGCATGGGACCACAAACATCACTGTGAACAAGCTGCAATCTG
Organism: Cibotium barometz; assembly: GCF_041138505.1. NCBI lineage: Eukaryota > Viridiplantae > Streptophyta > Polypodiopsida > Cyatheales > Cibotiaceae > Cibotium > Cibotium barometz. The sequence goes on along the minus strand of NC_141098.1, from coordinate 18,688 downwards.
CGTTCAGCTCTCACTGATCCATCTTTGGGAAAGGAAGCACGCTGCATTTTACCCAATATGCAGCCCTCACAAACATGCTTGACAGGTGCCTCAAGCTTAGGCAAAGAAGACACCATTTCAGATTTCTGCAGGCGCAGCAAACTTGCAAAATTCAGATGACCAAAACGTGCATGCCACAGTTTTGCATTTGAAATAGCCTGCGTATCCATAATAGCACATGCTGAATCCTCTACACATTTGCCATCCATATTGAGCTTATACAGCCCTCGACATAGTGAACCAGATGCTACAATGATGTCACCACAAGAGAGATCATGAACAGTACATCTGTCATCCACAAATTTTACAACCAAACCTGTTTTGGCAAATGCGGAGACTGACAGCAGATTCTTTTTGATCCCTGGCACATACAATGCATCAAAAAGTGTAAAGGTGTTGCCATTTGCAACATTCAGCACAATCTGTCCAACTCCTTCAACGGGATAAGAGGAGTTATTGGCACAAGTGACAGTATTCCCTGTGGGAGCAGACTCAAGGAAAGTGAATAAACTGCGCTGCGAGGTGATATGCTTAGTGGCACCACTGTCAAAGTACCATACATCTGAATCTACTGCAGACATACATGTGTCATGCAAAGATGGGTCATAACTGCACTGCGCATTGAATGCCCATTCTGTATCTAGCACAACATTAGCAGATTCATTGTTAGAAGGAGAGGCATCTGCAACAACAGCCATACCAGCCTCTTTCTTCTTAGCCTCTTTCGCAGCCAGCTTAGGACACGCTTTGATGACATGATCATTTCCCTTACAGTACTTGCAAAATGTCTTCTGTTTGTCACCCTTCTTCTCATCTTTGTCTTCCTTCTTTGGTTGCGCAGCATTTGCAGATTTCTGCTTACTAGAAGAAAAGCCAGCTTTACCTTTCCCGCTTCTCTGACTAGCAACGAAAGCTTGATCTGCGACATGCATAATATTCCTGTTTTGCCTTGACTGGTCTTCTTGCAGCAAAACAGAAACTAACTCCTCAAATGATAAGGCATTGGGATTGCCTTTCATCATCAAGCGAAGAGTGGAAGCAAAACCCTGATAAGAATCTGGTAGACCATTCAAAACAGTCTGCACAAGTGAACTGTCTGACAGGATTTCATCTGCAGAAATGAGCTGCTCTTTGAAATCCTTGATCTTTGTCAAAAAGCTATCCATTGAATCACCTTCGTTCATATGCTCACTCTCCAACTGTTTTCGGAGATAAGCAACACGAGCCTCATTTCTTGCCTGATACAATGTGGCAAGTACATCCCAAGCATCCTTAGAAGTCCTGCAGGAGCGAATATGTGGGATAATGGTACGTTTGACAGACAGCGCAATCAAGGCATGAGCCTGCGCATCTCTACCATCCCAACGAATCTGCTCTGCTGAAAGTGGTGGTTCTCGAACAGCTGCTACAGCACTTGTGCCTGCACCATCATCAACAGTACCTGTTTCTGATGTGTTTGCAGCATTCCAAGCCACAATAGGACGTGCATCAATACCCTGCACAATGTTCCATAACCCCTTTGCTACCAATACATGTCGCATCATATATGCCCACAATGGATAGTTGGTGCCATCCAACTTATCCTCAGCAGCCAACATGCGGAATACATCATTGTTGTCAGCCATGGCCAATGACTGTACTATTAGATGTAAATGCTGTCTGTAAGAGGTAAACCTGTATAAAAATGACCTGTGCTATGTAGCACAGCCCAAAACAGACGAATGGGCACCTGTCCTGCAGATTTTAATCTTGACAGAAAATCTGCAGACGCTCGTGAAATCTCGTCGCAATCGGAGGAGATGAAGCGGCAGGTGCCGGTGATGCTGCCCGGGAGGTGGAAGCCTGCTCTGATACCAATTGTTGGAATTAGGGTTGCAGGAATGCACACACAACTTCAAGAAGATGAGGAAGCTTGAGCACAACACAGTAGTGTATTATGAGTGCCAAAAATGAAAGATAACAAGCCCTAGAAGATAATGGGCGTATATACAATGCACGGGGGAAAAAACCTCCTAGTGAGGGAAAAAGTACCCCGGCGGTCCTAAGTGTGTTCACACACATCACTACTATAATATGGTAACAGGGTTGCTTTACAAAGGTGGGTCCACGCTAAAAATAGTACTTACTAAAAATAGAAAGTTACAAATTAGAGGTTTGAAACCTTGATCTGACAAGATAGGAGCGCAGATTCCTTGGATTTCTCCAGCAAATCATAGGTCTAGGTATATGCTTCAGCTCGGGATTTTGTTGGCAAAGCCGAAAAAGTTTAGGGTTTAGGGAGGCCCCCAAGTTTAAAGCTTTGGTGTACTTGGAGTAGTCAAGCTTAAGAACCAGGGGGATCCGCTTACTCGAAGAGGTTTCTCGATTGGAAGCCTTTAGAAGTAGAGCTGTTCGCATATTGTACTTGACCTTGCTGAAAGTTTTCCGAAGGAGAGAATCCGGATATCCTCTACCTCGAAGTCGTTGGAAAAACAAAAGCTTTAGCTTGATGTAGCTTTGAAGCGTGCTTTCCCTGATGACATAACGCTTAAGTTCTCCAATGATGAAGGATTCCTTTTGATGACTAGGGTGCCAGGAAGAGAAAGGGAGGTATTGATACCTGTTCAGCTCTTTCTGAAAACAACTAGTAGAAAGCTTTCCTGTGGTTTGAAAATTAGTACCTTTGAAGAGGTGAATGTCCAAAAAATCCACAGATGAATTGGAGATGACATGTGTTATCTTGATATGCTCCTGAAGATCCATTGCATAGTTGCTAAGATGTTGAAGCAAAGTGGTGTGAGATCCATGCCAAAAACCTAAAGCGTCATCAATGTATCTTTTGTAGTAGAGTAGCTCTGTTGTGGGATGTACCTGTTCTTGAAGGTTTTCTAAATAACATAGAAAAAGGCAGGCATAGACAACAGCAAAATTACTCCCCATAGCAGTGCCTCTGATTTGATGCCAAAAAGTGCCATTAAACTCAAGATAGTGGTTCTTGAGAACAAGAGAGGCAATTGTCATGATGAGGTTGAGCTCTACATGGTTGAAGTCACCCTGTATCATCATCTTGAGGGCATGCAGTCCTTCATTGGTGGGAATACTGGGGTACAGAGATTCCACATCAAATGTGAAGAGGATAATTTCTTGTGGTAGATGAAGCTCAGATAACTCTTTAATCAGAGTGAGGGAGTCTTTTAGATGTTGCTTTTGTTGGAGGAGAATGGGGAAAAGCTTATGATGAAGCCATATAGACGCGTTCTCAAAAACAAAGCCATTGTAAGAGCAGATTGGCCTTCCGACCACTGTAGGTTTGTGGATTTTGGGCAAGAAGTAAAGAGAGCAAACTCTGAACCCTTGCTCTGGCTTCTGCAAAATAAACTTTGCTTCATCCCTTGAGAGCACACTAGACTTTTGACAGATGCAGGCAAGCCTATCAAACAGTTCATTCAATGGAGCTTGGGTGACTGGGAGATAGACCTGTTGATCTAGAAGTTGCCGATCACCTTCATTAAGATACCATGATTTATCAAGAATTACCAAACCAAGGTTCTTATCTGCTGGCTTGATAATGATGTTATGGTTCTTTATCAATCTGTTAAGGGCTCTTCTCAAATGAAGCGAAAGCTTGTTCTGAGGAAGTCGCTCACATGAAGAGATTGAATTTTGAAGTATGACTCTTCCAGTGTTGATGATGTCTTCCAGAGGCTGATAAACTTTAGAAGGATTCCAATTCGGGTTTGCAACTCGAAAAGGAGGAAGAGGTCTATCTGGTGCATTTCTGAAAAACCATCGAAGACGAAGTTGCCTTGCAAAATTATCATAGTCTTTGGTGAGATGTGTTGAATCCGGAAACTTTGACGGAGGAATATATCCCAAACCAAGTCCTAGAAGCTTTTTCTCGCTAAATGAAAGCTTGTACTGAGAGAGATTGTGGATGGCAGTGTTTGAAACACGTTGATCCACCTCAGTTGGGGTCTTTCTAGAGAAAAGCAATAGAGCATAGCGCTCGGGATCTTGGAGAGGGAGCCAGAAGAGGTGCCTTAACGCCGGGGATTTCGAGACCGAGATCGGCTCGGTGGAGCGGATCTGCTTCGTGAATTTTGCCGATTTTGTTTCTGTCCCGAACCAGATTTCTGGGTATTGCGGCCTTGTCGAGAAGAGGAAGGCTGTGCAGAGGAGGGGGTGGAAGTCTTCTTCCTCTGAGGTTGATTTCCACCCCCTTGCCGGTTTCCCCGCTGGTTTTTTGGCTGGGTAGACTTGCCTTTATTTGGCTTGTTTCCCTACTGCTTACCTTGGTGGTTGTTTTGCCGGTCTTTCTGTTGATTGCCTTTCTTAGAAGCTTGGTTGCTTCTAGTTTTCTTCTTGTTGTTGTTCTGGCTATTGTTCTGGCTTTTCTTTTGTTGATTATCTTTCCGTTTTTTGTTTGTCCCACCTGTGTCATTTGCTAGACTTTTCTTTAGCTTGTTGATCTGTGCTTGAACTTGCTCTTTGACTAGCTTGGCTATAGAGGGTTCAGTAGGAAGAGATTCTGCATCTCCCATGGCTTGATCCTGTGCAGCTTTCCTCTTGGTGAAAGCAGCTTGCTTGATCTTAGAGTTAAGGAGATGAGAGACCCTGAAATTATTTATGGCAGTTTTGAAATCTTTGAGCAGCTTGTTCTTCCAAGTCTTCATGGTGTTTTCCCATAAAGCGTGTGCGCTGTCCATGAGTTCCAAAGCAGCCATGAGGTTCAGGATTTCCTGGAGACTGGCTTCAAAAGTGGAGGCATAAGCATCCAGCTTCTTTTCTTGATTCTCTACCAGTTTTGCTTGGGCTTCACTGAGGACTTCCAAGCAGCTGCTCCTGTAATTTTTACAAAGATCTTGTAGAGTTTGATTGAGAAAGGCCTGTCCTTGTTCATCTTGCACAGTAAGGCGGGGTGGTTTGAGTCGAAGACTGTTAGGTACGGTGCCTTCTTCTCTTTGCTCTCTAAGCTTTTTGAGGTAAGCTTGACTTTTCTCAAAAGCTAAAAACATCTTCTTGTACTCCTCGATAGACTTCTTCAAGAAATCTTTAAGGTGAGAAGGTTGAGCGATGGGAAGAGTAGGCAGAGCAAAAAGGTCATCATAGGATGATGATGAAGCACCAAGTGTAAACCTGTATTGGTTTTGTGCATTAGCAGTATCTGTAGAGTCATCCATTCTCCGCTTAGCACGTTCTCTTTCTCCACTAGCAAATTGAAACGCTCCCTGGCTGGTAGAAGGGTTGTCTTGACCTTCGTTTGCTGCCTCTGGGATAGTGTTCAAAAGCACCATGATAGCAAAGGTTTAGGGTTTAGGGGTTTTTTCAGGTGTGCGGTTGTGGAGTGATAAAGATAAATAACCGGTAGCTGCGGCAGCAAAAAGCAGCTGCGGCAGCAAAAAATAAATTTTTCGGGGGGCCGGTTACGTGATAGTCAAGTGGAGTGTATGTAAGATATGGTGTTGAGGTGTGAATAGTATGAACTTAAGATGGCCACGCACTATGACCAAGAAGTCCAAAATCCCACCTCACGAGGACAACAGCTAGCCGAAAAATACGACCAATTGCCCACGCAAACTAAAGGCTAAGATGTGGGGACAACAACTTGCCGCAAAAGAACGACTAGTTGTCCACCAAACCAAAGGCTAAGACGTGGGGACAACAACTTGCCGCAAAAGAACGACTAGTTGCCCTCAAAAATAAAGGTAAGGGGAAGGGAAGGTGCATCAATCGAAATGACACTTAGCATGCCACGCAATATGACATTATGCCAGATCGAAGGAGCATACTCAGCAGAAAGACACTAAGCTAGCCAAATTAATGACCAAGTGCCTCTTGCTAAGCACCAAACCAATGGCCTTACTCACACACACAAGAAAGACACTTTACTTGCCCAAAAAAGGACTAAGTGCCTAACATACACAAAACACAAGACAAAATTTGATTTGATTTAAGAGACAAAAAAGACTTAAAAAAGTCGATTTCTTGTATTAACTTGAGGGTGTAGTTCCAAACTAGTTTCGCTCTAGAATGAGCTCTTCAGTGGAACACCCAAGTTTGAGATTACAAGAATGAGAGCTCTCCCTTATGTAGAGAAGGGAGGGCTAGCTTTTGCCTCTTTGCATGTGGGATAATTCAGCCTTTTGTTGTGAAAAAACAAGCTTAGGACATGAAGAACCCAATGCAACAAACGGCGCTCGAATCGGATAAGTAGAGCTCTCTAAACAAGTAAAAGAAGCTCAATAGCATCTCATGCAAGCTATGGGTTTTGAACTCATGACCTCTTTCATTAGAGTCACAAGCCTTAACCATTAGGCTAGAGTGGACATGTTGACTCTACATGCAAAAATAAGTTACATAAGGTAACTAGAAGACTAGAGAGATGCATAAAATAGGTGGAGGGTTTTCCCGATAGCAGAACCAAACATGGGAGGTCTCATATGCTGTTAAGCCGATGCTCCCAAGGGTTGCTTTACAAAGGTGGGTCCACGCTAAAAATAGTACTTACTAAAAATAGAAAGTTACAAATTAGAGGTTTGAAACCTTGATCTGACAAGATAGGAGCGCAGATTCCTTGGATTTCTCCAGCAAATCATAGGTCTAGGTATATGCTTCAGCTCGGGATTTTGTTGGCAAAGCCGAAAAAGTTTAGGGTTTAGGGAGGCCCCCAAGTTTAAAGCTTTGGTGTACTTGGAGTAGTCAAGCTTAAGAACCAGGGGGATCCGCTTACTCGAAGAGGTTTCTCGATTGGAAGCCTTTAGAAGTAGAGCTGTTCGCATATTGTACTTGACCTTGCTGAAAGTTTTCCGAAGGAGAGAATCCGGATATCCTCTACCTCGAAGTCGTTGGAAAAACAAAAGCTTTAGCTTGATGTAGCTTTGAAGCGTGCTTTCCCTGATGACATAACGCTTAAGTTCTCCAATGATGAAGGATTCCTTTTGATGACTAGGGTGCCAGGAAGAGAAAGGGAGGTATTGATACCTGTTCAGCTCTTTCTGAAAACAACTAGTAGAAAGCTTTCCTGTGGTTTGAAAATTAGTACCTTTGAAGAGGTGAATGTCAAAAAATCCACAGATGAATTGGAGATGACATGTGTTATCTTGATATGCTCCTGAAGATCCATTGCATAGTTGCTAAGATGTTGAAGCAAAGTGGTGTGAGATCCATGCCAAAAACCTAAAGCGTCATCAATGTATCTTTTGTAGTAGAGTAGCTCTGTTGTGGGGATGTACCTGTTCTTGAAGGTTTTCTAAATAACATAGAAAAAGGCAGGCATAGACAACAGCAAAATACTCCCCATAGCAGTGCCTCTGATTTGATGCCAAAAAGTGCCATTAAACTCAAGATAGTGGTTCTTGAGAACAAGAGAGGCAATTGTCATGATGAGGTTGAGCTCTACATGGTTGAAGTCACCCTGTATCATCATCTTGAGGGCATGCAGTCCTTCATTGGTGGGAATACTGGGGTACAGAGATTCCACATCAAATGTGAAGAGGATAATTTCTTGTGGTAGATGAAGCTCAGATAACTCTTTAATCAGAGTGAGGGAGTCTTTTAGATGTTGCTTTTGTTGGAGGAGAATGGGGAAAAGCTTATGATGAAGCCATATAGACGCGTTCTCAAAAACAAAGCCATTGTAAGAGCAGATTGGCCTTCCGACCACTGTAGGTTTGTGGATTTTGGGCAAGAAGTAAAGAGAGCAAACTCTGAACCCTTGCTCTGGCTTCTGCAAAATAAACTTTGCTTCATCCTTGAGAGCACACTAGACTTTTGACAGATGCAGGCAAGCCTATCAAACAGTTCATTCAATGGAGCTTGGGTGACTGGGAGATAGACCTGTTGATCTAGAAGTTGCCGATCACCTTCATTAAGATACCATGATTTATCAAGAATTACCAAACCAAGGTTCTTATCTGCTGGCTTGATAATGATGTTATGGTTCTTTATCAATCTGTTAAGGGCTCTTCTCAAATGAAGCGAAAGCTTGTTCTGAGGAAGTCGCTCACATGAAGAGATTGAATTTTGAAGTATGACTCTTCCAGTGTTGATGATGTCTTCCAGAGGCTGATAAACTTTAGAAGGATTCCAATTCGGGTTTGCAACTCGAAAAGGAGGAAGAGGTCTATCTGGTGCATTTCTGAAAAACCATCGAAGACGAAGTTGCCTTGCAAAATTATCATAGTCTTTGGTGAGATGTGTTGAATCCGGAAACTTTGACGGAGGAATATATCCCAAACCAAGTCCTATAAGCTTTTTCTCGCTAAATGAAAGCTTGTACTGAGAGAGATTGTGGATGGCAGTGTTTGAAACACGTTGATCCACCTCAGTTGGGGTCTTTCTAGAGAAAAGCAATAGAGCATAGCGCTCGGGATCTTGGAGAGGGAGCCAGAAGAGGTGCCTTAACGCCGGGGATTTCGAGACCGAGATCGGCTCGGTGGAGCGGATCTGCTTCGTGAATTTTGCCGATTTTGTTTCTGTCCCGAACCAGATTTCTGGGTATTGCGGCCTTGTCGAGAAGAGGAAGGCTGTGCAGAGGAGGGGGTGGAAGTCTTCTTCCTCTGAGGTTGATTTCCACCCCCTTGCCGGTTTCCCCGCTGGTTTTTTGGCTGGGTAGACTTGCCTTTATTTGGCTTGTTTCCCTACTGCTTACCTTGGTGGTTGTTTTGCCGGTCTTTCTGTTGATTGCCTTTCTTAGAAGCTTGGTTGCTTCTAGTTTTCTTCTTGTTGTTGTTCTGGCTATTGTTCTGGCTTTTCTTTTGTTGATTATCTTTCCGTTTTTTGTTTGTCCCACCTGTGTCATTTGCTAGACTTTTCTTTAGCTTGTTGATCTGTGCTTGAACTTGCTCTTTGACTAGCTTGGCTATAGAGGGTTCAGTAGGAAGAGATTCTGCATCTCCCATGGCTTGATCCTGTGCAGCTTTCCTCTTGGTGAAAGCAGCTTGCTTGATCTTAGAGTTAAGGAGATGAGAGACCCTGAAATTATTTATGGCAGTTTTGGAAATCTTTGAGCAGCTTGTTCTTCCAAGTCTTCATGGTGTTTTCCCATAAAGCGTGTGGGCTGTCCATGAGTTCCAAAGCAGCCATGAGGTTCAGGATTTCCTGGAGACTGGCTTCAAAAGTGGAGGCATAAGCATCCAGCTTCTTTTCTTGATTCTCTACCAGTTTTGCTTGGGCTTCAATGAGGACTTCCAAGCAGCTGCTCCTGTAATTTTTACAAAGATCTTGTAGAGTTTGATTGAGAAAGGCCTGTCCTTGTTCATCTTGCACAGTAAGGCGGGGTGGTTTGAGTCGAAGACTGTTAGGTACGGTGCCTTCTTCTCTTTGCTCTCTAAGCTTTTTGAGGTAAGCTTGACTTTTCTCAAAAGCTAAAAACATCTTCTTATACTCCTCAATAGACTTCTTCAAGAAATCTTTAAGGTGAGAAGGTTGAGCGATGGGAAGAGTAGGCAGAGCAAAAAGGTCATCATAGGATGATGATGAAGCACCAAGTGTAAACCTGTATTGGTTTTTGTGCATTAGCAGTATCTGTAGAGTCATCCATTCTCCGCTTAGCACGTTCTCTTTCTCCACTAGCAAATTGAAACGCTCCCTGGCTGGTAGAAGGGTTGTCTTGACCTTCGTTTGCTGCCTCTGGGATAGTGTTCAAAAGCACCATGATAGCAAAGGTTTAGGGTTTAGGGTTTTTCAGGTGTGCGGTTGTGGAGTGATAAAGATAAATAACCGGTAGCTGCGGCAGCAAAAAGCAGCTGCGGCAGCAAAAAATAAATTTTTCGGGGGGCCGGTTACGTGATAGTCAAGTGGAGTGTATGTAAGATATGGTGTTGAGGTGTGAATAGTATGAACTTAAGATGGCCACGCACTATGACCAAGAAGTCCAAAATCCCACCTCACGAGGACAACAGCTAGCCGAAAAATACGACCAATTGCCCACGCAAACTAAAGGGCTAAGATGTGGGGACAACAACTTGCCGCAAAAGAACGACTAGTTGTCCACCAAACCAAAGGCTAAGACGTGGGGACAACAACTTGCCGCAAAAGAACGACTAGTTGCCCTCAAAAATAAAGGTAAGGGGAAGGGAAGGTGCATCAATCGAAATGACACTTAGCATGCCACGCAATATGACATTATGCCAGATCGAAGGAGCATACTCAGCAGGAAAGACACTAAGCTAGCCAAATTAATGACCAAGTGCCTCTTGCTAAGCACCAAACCAATGGCCTTACTCACACACACAAGAAAGACACTTTACTTGCCCAAAAAAGGACTAAGTGCCTAACATACACAAAACACAAGACAAAATTTGATTTGATTTTAAGAGACAAAAAAGACTTAAAAAAGTCGATTTCTTGTATTAACTTGAGGTGTAGTTCCAAACTAGTTTCGCTCTAGAATGAGCTCTTCAGTGGAACACCCAAGTTTGAGATTACAAGAATGAGAGCTCTCCCTTATGTAGAGAAGGGAGGGCTAGCTTTTGCCTCTTTGCATGTGGGATAATTCAGCCTTTTGTTGTGAAAAAACAAGCTTAGGACATGAAGAACCCAATGCAACAAACGGCGCTCGAATCGGATAAGTAGAGCTCTCTAAACAAGTAAAAGAAGCTCAATAGCATCTCATGCAAGCTATGGGTTTTGAACTCATGACCTCTTTCATTAGAGTCACAAGCCTTAACCATTAGGCTAGAGTGGACATGTTGACTCTACATGCAAAAATAAGTTACATAAGGTAACTAGAAGACTAGAGAGATGCATAAAATAGGTGGAGGGTTTTCCCGATAGCAGAACCAAACATGGGAGGTCTCATATGCTGTTAAGCCGATGCTCCCAAGGGTTGCTTTACAAAGGGGTCCACGCTAAAAATAGTACTTACTAAAAATAGAAAGTTACAAATTAGAGGTTTGAAACCTTGATCTGACAAGATAGGAGCGCAGATTCCTTGGATTTCTCCAGCAAATCATAGGTCTAGGTATATGATTCAGCTCGGGATTTTGTTGGCAAAGCCGAAAAAGTTTAGGGTTTAGGGTTTAGGGTTTAGGGTTTATTTCAAGTGTGCGGTTGTGGAGTGATAAAGATAAATAACCGGTAGCTGCGGCAGCAAAAACTAACTGCGGCAGCAAAAAATAAATTTTTCGGGGGGCCGGTTATGTGATAGTCAAGTGAAGTGTATGTAAGA
>NC_141097.1:43717218-43777218 GCF_041138505.1 Cibotium barometz | reverse complement strand
ACAACTAGTCGTTCTTTTGCGGCAAGTTGTTGTCCCCACATCTTAGCCTTTATTTTGCGTGGGCAACTTGGTCGTATTTTTCGGCTAGCTGTTGTCCTCGTGAGGTGGGATTTTGGACTTCTTGGTCATAGTGCGTGGCCATCTTAAGTTCATACTATTCACACCTCAACACCATATCTTACATACACTTCACTTGACTATCACGTAACCGGCCCCCCGAAAAATTTATTTTTTGTTGCCGCAGCTACTTTTTGCTGCCGCAGCTACCGGTTATTTATCTTTATCACTCCACAACCGCACACCTGAAAAAACCCCTAAACCCTAAACCTTTGCTATCATGGTGCTTTTGAACACTATCCCAGAGGCAGCAAACGAAGGTCAAGACAACCCTTCTACCAGCCAGGGAGCGTTTCAATTTGCTAGTGGAGAAAGAGAACGTGCTAAGCGGAGAATGGATGATTCTACAGATACTGCTAATGCACAAAACCAATACAGGTTTACACTTGGTGCTTCATCATCATCCTATGATGACCTTTTTGCTCTACCTACTCTTCCCATCGCTCAACCTTCTCACCTTAAAGATTTCTTGAAGAAGTCTATCGAGGAGTACAAGAAGATGTTTTTAGCTTTTGAGAAAAGTCAAGCTTACCTCAAAAAGCTTAGAGAGCAAAGAGAAGAAGGCACCGTACCTAACAGTCTTCGACTCAAACCACCCCGCCTTACTGTGCAAGATGAACAAGGACAGGCCTTTCTCAATCAAACTCTACAAGATCTTTGTAAAAATTACAGGAGCAGCTGCTTGGAAGTCCTCATTGAAGCCCAAGCAAAGCTGGTAGAGAATCAAGAAAAGAAGCTGGATGCTTATGCCTCCACTTTTGAAGCCAGTCTCCAGGAAATCCTGAACCTCATGGCTGCTTTGGAACTCATGGACAGCCCACACGCTTTATGGGAAAACACCATGAAGACTTGGAAGAACAAGCTGCTCAAAGATTTCAAAACTGCCATAAATAATTTCAGGGTCTCTCATCTCCTTAACTCTAAGATCAAGCAAGCTGCTTTCACCAAGAGGAAAGCTGCACAGGATCAAGCCATGGGAGATGCAGAATCTCTTCCTACTGAACCCTCTATAGCCAAGCTAGTCAAAGAGCAAGTTCAGAAGCAAGTTCAAGCACAGATCAACAAGCTAAAGAAAAGTCTAGCAAATGACACAGGTGGGACAAACAAAAAACAGAAAGATAATCAACAAAAGAAAAGCCAGAACAATAGCCAGAACAACAACAAGAAGAAAACTAGAAGCAACCAAGCTTCTAAGAAAGGCAATCAAGAGAAAGACCGGCAAAACAACCACCAAGGTAAGCAGCAGCAGCAGGGAAACAAGCCAAATAAAGGCAAGTCTACCCAGCCAAAAAACCAGCGGGGAAACCGGCAAGGGGGTGGAAATCAACCTCAAAGGAAGAAGACTTCCACCCCCTCCTCTGCACAGCCTTCCTCTTCTCGACAAGGCCGCAATACCCAGAAATCTGGTTCGGGACAGAAACAAAATCGGCAAAATTCACGAAGCAGATCCGCTCCACCGAGCCGATCTCGGTCTCGAAATCCCCGGCGTTAAGGCACCTCTTCTGGCTCCCTCTCCAAGATCCCGAGCGCTATGCTCTATTGCTTTTCTCTAGAAAGACCCCAACTGAGGTGGATCAACGTGTTTCAAACACTGCCATCCACAATCTCTCTCAGTACAAGCTTTCATTTAGCGAGAAAAAGCTTCTAGGACTTGGTTTGGGATATATTCCTCCGTCAAAGTTTCCGGATTCAACACATCTCACCAAAGACTATGATAATTTTGCAAGGCAACTTCGTCTTCGATGGTTTTTCAGAAATGCACCAGATAGACCTCTTCCTCCTTTTCGAGTTGCAAACCCGAATTGGAATCCTTCTAAAGTTTATCAGCCTCTGGAAGACATCATCAACACTGGAAGAGTCATACTTCAAAATTCAATCTCTTCATGTGAGCGACTTCCTCAGAACAAGCTTTCGCTTCATTTGAGAAGAGCCCTTAACAGATTGATAAAGAACCATAACATCATTATCAAGCCAGCAGATAAAAACCTTGGTTTGGTAATTCTTGATAAATCATGGTATCTTAATGAAGGTGATCGGCAACTTCTAGATCAACAGGTCTATCTCCCAGTCACCCAAGCTCCATTGAATGAACTGTTTGATAGGCTTGCCTGCATCTGTCAAAAGTCTAGTGTGCTCTCAAGGGATGAAGCAAAGTTTATTTTGCAGAAGCCAGAGCAAGGGTTCAGAGTTTGCTCTCTTTACTTCTTGCCCAAAATCCACAAACCTACAGTGGTCGGAAGGCCAATCTGCTCTTACAATGGCTTTGTTTTTGAGAATGCGTCTATATGGCTTCATCATAAGCTTTTCCCCATTCTCCTCCAACAAAAGCAACATCTAAAAGACTCCCTCACTCTGATTAAAGAGTTATCTGAGCTTCATCTACCACAAGAAATTATCCTCTTCACATTTGATGTGGAATCTCTGTACCCCAGTATTCCCACCAATGAAGGACTGCATGCCCTCAAGATGATGATACAGGGTGACTTCAACCATGTAGAGCTCAACCTCATCATGACAATTGCCTCTCTTGTTCTCAAGAACCACTATCTTGAGTTTAATGGCACTTTTTGGCATCAAATCAGAGGCACTGCTATGGGGAGTAATTTTGCTGTTGTCTATGCCTGCCTTTTTCTATGTTATTTAGAAAACCTTCAAGAACAGGTACATCCCACAACAGAGCTACTCTACTACAAAAGATACATTGATGACGCTTTAGGTTTTTGGCATGGGTCTCACACCACTTTGCTTCAACATCTTAGCAACTATGCAATGGATCTTCAGGAGCATATCAAGATAACACATGTCATCTCCAATTCATCTGTGGATTTTTTGGATATTCACCTCTTCAAAGGTACTAATTTTCAAACCACAGGAAAGCTTTCTACTAGTTGTTTTCAGAAAGAGCTGAACAGGTATCAATACCTCCCTTTCTCTTCCTGGCACCCTAGTCATCAAAAGGAATCCTTCATCATTGGAGAACTTAAGCGTTATGTCATCAGGGAAAGCACGCTTCAAAGCTACATCAAGCTAAAGCTTTTGTTTTTCCAACGACTTCGAGGTAGAGGATATCCGGATTCTCTCCTTCGGAAAACTTTCAGCAAGGTCAAGTACAATATGCGAACAGCTCTACTTCTAAAGGCTTCCAATCGAGAAACCTCTTCGAGTAAGCGGATCCCCCTGGTTCTTAAGCTTGACTACTCCAAGTACACCAAAGCTTTAAACTTGGGGGCCTCCCTAAACCCTAAACTTTTTCGGCTTTGCCAACAAAATCCCGAGCTGAAGCATATACCTAGACCTATGATTTGCTGGAGAAATCCAAGGAATCTGCGCTCCTATCTTGTTAGATCAAGGTTTCGAACCTTTAATTTGTAACTTTCTATTTTTAGTAAGTACTATTTTTAGCGTGGACCCACCTTTGTAAAGCAACCCTTGGGAGCATCGGCTTAACAGCATATGAGACCTCCCATGTTTGGTTCTGCTATCGGGAAAACCCTCCACCTATTTTATGCATCTCTCTAGTCTTCTAGTTACCTTATGTAACTTATTTTTGCATGTAGAGTCAACATGTCCACTCTAGCCTAATGGTTAAGGCTTGTGACTCTAATGAAAGAGGTCATGAGTTCAAAACCCATAGCTTGCATGAGATGCTATTGAGCTTCTTTTACTTGTTTAGAGAGCTCTACTTATCCGATTCGAGCGCCGTTTGTTGCATTGGGTTCTTCATGTCCTAAGCTTGCTTTTTCACAACAAAAGGCTGAATTATCCCACATGCAAAGAGGCAAAAGCTAGCCCTCCCTTCTCTACATAAGGGAGAGCTCTCATTCTTGTAATCTCAAACTTGGGTGTTCCACTGAAGAGCTCATTCTAGAGCGAAACTAGTTTGGAACTACACCCTCAAGTTAATACAAGAAATCGACTTTTTTAAGTCTTTTTTGTCTCTTAAATCAAATCAAATTTTGTCTTGTGTTTTGTGTATGTTAGGCACTTAGTCCTTTTTTGGGCAAGTAAAGTGTCTTTCTTGTGTGTGTGAGTAAGGCCATTGGTTTGGTGCTTAGCAAGAGGCACTTGGTCATTAATTTGGCTGGTTTAGTGTCTTTCTGCTGAGTATGCTCCTTCGATCTGGCATAATGTCATATTGCGTGGCATGCTAAGTGTCATTTCGATTGATGCACCTTCCCTTCCCCTTACCTTTATTTTTGAGGGCAACTAGTCGTTCTTTTGCGGCAAGTTGTTGTCCCCACGTCTTAGCCTTTGGTTTGGTGGACAACTAGTCGTTCTTTTGCGGCAAGTTGTTGTCCCCACATCTTAGCCTTTATTTTGCGTGGGCAACTTGGTCGTATTTTTCGGCTAGCTGTTGTCCTCGTGAGGTGGGATTTTGGACTTCTTGGTCATAGTGCGTGGCCATCTTAAGTTCATACTATTCACACCTCAACACCATATCTTACATACACTTCACTTGACTATCACGTAACCGGCCCCCCGAAAAATTTATTTTTTGTTGCCGCAGCTACTTTTTGCTGCCGCAGCTACCGGTTATTTATCTTTATCACTCCACAACCGCACACCTGAAAAAACCCTAAACCCTAAACCCTAAACCCTAAACTTTTTCGGCTTTGCCAACAAAATCCCGAGCTGAAGCATATACCTAGACCTATGATTTGCTGGAGAAATCCAAGGAATCTGCGCTCCTATCTTGTTAGATCAAGGTTTCGAACCTCTAATTTGTAACTTTCTATTTTTAGTAAGTACTATTTTTAGCGTGGACCCACCTTTGTAAAGCAACCCTTGGGAGCATCGGCTTAACAGCATATGAGACCTCCCATGCTTGGTTCTGCTATCGGGAAAACCCTCCACCTATTTCATGCATCTCTCTAGTCTTCAGTTACCTTATGTAACTTATTTTTGCATGTAGAGTCAACATGTCCACTCTAGCCTAATGGTTAAGGCTTGTGACTCTAATGAAAGGGGTCATGAGTTCAAAACCCATTGCGTGCATGAGATGCTATTGAACTTCTTTTACTTGTTTAGAGAGCTCTACTTATCCGATTCGAGCGCCATTTGTTGCGTTGGGTTCTTCATGTCCTAAGCTTGCTTTTTCACAACAAAAGGCTGAATTATCCCACATGCAAAGAGGCAAAAGCTAGCCCTCCCTTCTCTACATAACGGAGAGCTCTCGTTCTTGTAATCTCAAACTTGGGTGTTCCACTGAAGAGCTCATTCTAGAGCGAAACTAGTTTGGAACTACACCCTCAAGTTAATACAAGAAATCGACTTTTTTAAGTCTTTTTTTGTCTCTTAAATCAAATCAAATTTTGTCTTGTGTTTTTGTGTATGTTAGGCACTTAGTCCTTTTTTGGCAAGTAAAGTGTCTTTCTTGTGTGTGTGAGTAAGGCCATTGGTTTGGTGCTTAGTAAGAGGCACTTGGTCATTAATTTGGCTGGTTTAGTGTCTTTCTGCTGAGTATGCTCCTTCGATCTGGCATAATGTCATATTGCGTGGCATGCTAAGTGTCATTTCGATTGATGCACCTTCCCTTCCCCTTACCTTTATTTTTGAGGGCAACTAGTCGTTCTTTTGCGGCAAGTTGTTGTCCCCACGTCTTAGCCTTTGGTTTGGTGGACAACTAGTCGTTCTTTTGCGGCAAGTTGTTGTCCCCACATCTTAGCCTTTATTTTGCGTGGGCAACTTGGTCGTATTTTTCGGCTAGCTGTTGTCCTCGTGAGGTGGGATTTTGGATTTCTTGGTCATAGTGCGTGGCCATCTTAAGTTCATACTATTCACACCTCAACACCATATCTTACATACACTCCACTTGACTATCACGTAAGCGGCCCCCCGAAAAATTTATTTTTTGCTGCCGCAGCTACCGGTTATTTATCTTTATCACTCCACAACCGCACACCTGAAAAAACCCCTAAACCCTAAACCTTTGCTATCATGGTGCTTTTGAACACTATCCCAGAGGCAGCAAACGAAGGTCAAGACAACCCTTCTACCAGCCAGGGAGCGTTTCAATTTGCTAGTGGAGAAAGAGAACGTGCTAAGCGGAGAATGGATGATTCTACAGATACTGCTAATGCACAAAACCAATACAGGTTTACACTTGGTGCTTCATCATCATCCTATGATGACCTTTTTGCTCTGCCTACTCTTCCCATCGCTCAACCTTCTCACCTTAAAGATTTCTTGAAGAAGTCTATCGAGGAGTACAAGAAGATGTTTTTAGCTTTTGAGAAAAGTCAAGCTTACCTCAAAAAGCTTAGAGAGCAAAGAGAAGAAGGCACCGTACCTAACAGTCTTCGACTCAAACCACCCCGCCTTACTGTGCAAGATGAACAAGGACAGGCCTTTCTCAATCAAACTCTACAAGATCTTTGTAAAAATTACAGGAGCAGCTGCTTGGAAGTCCTCATTGAAGCCCAAGCAAAGCTAGTAGAGAATCAAGAAAAGAAGCTGGATGCTTATGCCTCCACTTTTGAAGCCAGTCTCCAGGAAATCCTGAACCTCATGGCTGCTTTGGAACTCATGGACAGCCCACACGCTTTATGGGAAAACACCATGAAGACTTGGAAGAACAAGTTGCTCAAAGATTTCAAAACTGCCATAAATAATTTCAGGGTCTCTCATCTCCTTAACTCTAAGATCAAGCAAGCTGCTTTCACCAAGAGGAAAGCTGCACAGGATCAAGCCATGGGAGATGCAGAATCTCTTCCTACTGAACCCTCTATAGCCAAGCTAGTCAAAGAGCAAGTTCAGAAGCAAGTTCAAGCACAGATCAACAAGCTAAAGAAAAGTCTAGCAAATGACACAGGTGGGACAAACAAAAAACGGAAAGATAATCAACAAAAGAAAAGCCAGAACAATAGCCAGAACAACAACAAGAAGAAAACTAGAAGCAACCAAGCTTCTAAGAAAGGCAATCAACAGAAAGACCGGCAAAACAACCACCAAGGTAAGCAGCAGCAGCAGGGAAACAAGCCAAATAAAGGTAAGTCTACCCAGCCAAAAAACCAGCGGGGAAACCGGCAAGGGGGTGGAAATCAACCTCAAAGGAAGAAGACTTCCACCCCCTCCTCTGCACAGCCTTCCTCTTCTCGACAAGGCCGCAATACCCAGAAATCTGGTTCGGGACAGAAACAAAATCGGCAAAATTCACGAAGCAGATCCGCTCCACCGAGCCGATCTCGGTCTCGAAATCCCCGGCGTTAAGGCACCTCTTCTGGCTCCCTCTCCAAGATCCCGAGCGCTATGCTCTATTGCTTTTCTCTAGAAAGACCCCAACTGAGGTGGATCAACGTGTTTCAAACACTGCCATCCACAATCTCTCTCAGTACAAGCTTTCATTTAGCGAGAAAAAGCTTCTAGGACTTGGTTTGGGATATATTCCTCCGTCAAAGTTTTCGGATTCAACACATCTCACCAAAGACTATGATAATTTTGCAAGGCAACTTCGTCTTCGATGGTTTTTCAGAAATGCACCAGATAGACCTCTTCCTCCTTTTCGAGTTGCAAACCCGAATTGGAATCCTTCTAAAGTTTATCAGCCTCTGGAAGACATCATCAACACTGGAAGAGTCATACTTCAAAATTCAATCTCTTCATGTGAGCGACTTCCTCAGAACAAGCTTTCGCTTCATTTGAGAAGAGCCCTTAACAGATTGATAAAGAACCATAACATCATTATCAAGCCAGCAGATAAAAACCTTGGTTTGGTAATTCTTGATAAATCATGGTATCTTAATGAAGGTGATCGGCAACTTCTAGATCAACAGGTCTATCTCCCAGTCACCCAAGCTCCATTGAATGAGCTGTTTGATAGGCTTGCCTGCATCTGTCAAAAGTCTAGTGTGCTCTCAAGGGATGAAGCAAAGTTTATTTTGCAGAAGCCAGAGCAAGGGTTCAGAGTTTGCTCTCTTTACTTCTTGCCCAAAATCCACAAACCTACAGTGGTTGGAAGGCCAATCTGCTCTTACAATGGCTTTGTTTTTGAGAATGCGTCTATATGGCTTCATCATAAGCTTTTCCCCATTCTCCTCCAACAAAAGCAACATCTAAAAGACTCCCTCACTCTGATTAAAGAGTTATCTGAGCTTCATCTACCACAAGAAATTATCCTCTTCACATTTGATGTGGAATCTCTGTACCCCAGTATTCCCACAAATGAAGGACTATGCCCTCAAGATGATGATACAGGGTGACTTCAACCATGTAGAGCTCAACCTCATCATGACAATTGCCTTTCTTGTTCTCAAGAACCACTATCTTGAGTTTAATGGCACTTTTTGGCATCAAATCAGAGGCACTGCTATGGGGAGTAATTTTGCTGTTGTCTATGCCTGCCTTTTTCTATGTTATTTAGAAAACCTTCAAGAACAGGTACATCCCACAACAGAGCTACTCTACTACAAAAGATACATTGATGACGCTTTAGGTTTTTGGCATGGGTCTCACACCACTTTGCTTCAACATCTTAGCAACTATGCAATGGATCTTCAGGAGCATATCAAGATAACACATGTCATCTCCAATTCATCTGTGGATTTTTTGGATATTCACCTCTTCAAAGGTACTAATTTTCAAACCACAGGAAAGCTTTCTACTAGTTGTTTTCAGAAAGAGCTGAACAGGTATCAATACCTCCCTTTCTCTTCCTGGCACCCTAGTCATCAAAAGGAATCCTTCATCATTGGAGAACTTAAGCGTTATGTCATCAGGGAAAGCACGCTTCAAAGCTACATCAAGCTAAAGCTTTTGTTTTTCCAACGACTTCGAGGTGTAGAGGATATCCGGATTCTCTCCTTCGGAAAACTTTCAGCAAGATCAAGTACAATATGCGAACAGCTCTACTTCTAAAGGCTTCCAATCGAGAAACCTCTTCGAGTAAGCGGATCCCCCTAGTTCTTAAGCTTGACTACTCCAAGTACACCAAAGCTTTAAACTTGGGGGCCTCCCTAAACCCTAAACCCTAAACTTTTTCGGCTTTGCCAACAAAATCCCGAGCTGAAGCATATACCTAGACCTATGATTTGCTGGAGAAATCCAAGGAATCTGCGCTCCTATCTTGTTAGATCAAGGTTTCGAACCTCTAATTTGTAACTTTCTATTTTTAGTAAGTACTATTTTTAGCGTGGACCCACCTTTGTAAAGCAACCCTTGGGAGCATCGGCTTAACAGCATATGAGACCTCCCATGCTTGGTTCTGCTATCGGGAAAACCCTCCACCTATTTTATGCATCTCTCTAGTCTTCTAGTTACCTTATGTAACTTATTTTTGCATGTAGAGTCAACATGTCCACTCTAGCCTAATGGTTAAGGCTTGTGACTCTAATGAAAGAGGTCATGAGTTCAAAACCCATAGCTTTCATGAGATGCTATTGAGCTTCTTTTACTTGTTTAGAGAGCTCTACTTATCCGATTCGAGCGCCGTTTGTTGCGTTGGGTTCTTCATGTCCTAAGCTTGCTTTTTCACAACAAAAGGCTGAATTATCCCACATGCAAAGAGGCAAAAGCTAGCCCTCCCTTCTCTACATAAGGGAGAGCTCTCATTCTTGTAATCTCAAACTTGGGTGTTCCACTGAAGAGCTCACTCTAGAGCGAAACTAGTTTGGAACTACACCCTCAAGTTAATACAAGAAATTGACTTTTTTAAGTCTTTTTTGTCTCTTAAATCAAATCAAATTTTGTCTTGTGTTTTTGTGTATGTTAGGCACTTAGTCCTTTTTTGGGCAAGTAAAGTGTCTTTCTTGTGTGTGTGAGTAAGGCCATTGGTTTGGTGCTTAGCAAGAGGCACTTGGTCATTAATTTGGCTGGTTCAGTGTCTTTCTGCTGAGTATGCTCCTTCGATCTGGCATAATGTCATATTGCGTGGCATGCTAAGTGTCATTTCAATTGATGCACCTTCCCTTCCCCTTACCTTTATTTTTGAGGGCAACTAGTCGTTCTTTTGCGGCAAGTTCTTGTCCCCACGTCTTAGCCTTTGGTTTGGTGGGCAACTAGTCGTTCTTTTACGGCAAGTTGTTGTCCCCACATCTTAGCCTTTAGTTTGCGTGGGCAACTAGGTCGTATTTTTCGGCTAGCTGTTGTCCTCGTGAGGCGGGATTTTGGACTTCTTGGTCATAGTGCGTGGCCATCTTAAGTTCATACTATTCACACCTCAACACCATATCTTACATACACTCCACTTGACTATCACGTAACCGGCCCCCCGAAAAATTTATTTTTTGCTGCCGCAGCTACTTTTAGCTACCGCAGCTACCGGTTATTTATCTTTATCACTCCACAACCGCACACCTGAAAAAACCCCTAAACCCTAAACCCAAACCCTAAACCCTAAACCCTAAACTTTTTCGGCTTTGCCAACAAAATCCCGAGCTGAAGCATATACCTAGACCTATGATTTGCTGGAGAAATCCAAGGAATCTGCGCTCCTATCTTGTTAGATCAAGGTTTCGAACCAATGATTTGTAACTTTCTATTTTTAGTAAGTACTATTTTTAGCGTGGACCCACCTTTGTAAAGCAACCCTTGGGAGCATCGGCTTAACAGCATATGAGACCTCCCATGCTTGGTTCTGCTATCGGGAAAACCCTCCACCTATTTTATGCATCTCTCTAGTCTTCTAGTTACCTTATGTAACTTATTTTTGCATATAGAGTCAACATGTCCACTCTAGCCTAATGGTTAAGGCTTGTGACTCTAATGAAAGAGGTCATGAGTTCAAAACCCATAGCTTGCATGAGATGCTATTGAGCTTCTTTTACTTGTTTAGAGAGCTCTACTTATTCGATTCGAGCGCCGTTTGTTGCATTGGGTTCTTCATGTCCTAAGCTTGCTTTTTCACAACAAAAGGCTTAATTATCCCACATGCAAAGAGGCAAAAGCTAGCCCTCCCCTCTCTACATAAGGGAGAGCTCTCATTCTTGTAATCTCAAACTTGGGTGTTCCACTGAAGAGCTCACTCTAGAGCGAAACTAGTTTGGAACTACACCCTCAAGTTAATACAAGAAATCGACTTTTTTAAGTCCTTTTTTGTCTCTTAAATCAAATCAAATTTTGTCTTGTGTTTTGTGTATGTTAGGCACTTAGTCCTTTTTTGGGCAAGTAAAGTGTCTTTCTTGTGTGTGTGAGTAAGGCCATTGGTTTGGTGCTTAGCAAGAGGCACTTGGTCATTAATTTGGCTGGTTTAGCGTCTTTCTGCTGAGTATGCTCCTTCGATCTGGCATAATGTCATATTGCGTGGCATGCTAAGTGTCATTTCGATTGATGCACCTTCCCTTCCCCTTACCTTTATTTTTGAGGGCAACTAGTCGTTCTTTGCGGCAAGTTGTTGTCCCCACGTCTTAGCCTTTGGTTTGGTGGATAACTAGTCGTTCTTTGCGGCAAGTTGTTGTCCCCACATCTTAGCCTTTAGTTTGCGTGGGCAACTGGTCGTATTTTTCGGCTAGCTGTTGTCCTCGTGAGGTGGGATTTTGGACTTCTTGGTCATAGTGCGTGGCCATCTTAAGTTCATACTATTCACACCTCAACACCATATCTTACATACACTCCACTTGACTATCACGTAACCGGCCCCCCGAAAAATTTATTTTTTGCTGCCGCAGCTACTTTTAGCTGCCGCAGCTACCGGTTATTTATCTTTATCACTCCACAACCGCACACCTGAAAAAACCCTAAACCCTAAACCCTAAAACCCTAAAACCCTAAACGCTAAACCCTAAACCCTAAACCCAAACCCTAAACCCTAAACCCTCTAGTGCATTGCACAACCCGAAAATACTTTCACAAAGAAACTAAAAGGCCCAATCTGAATCAACAAGATTAGCCTCCTCCTCAGATTGGACTTCGACTTTGACTTTGCCTTTGTCTTTGTCTTTGTCAGTGTTGGTGGAGTTTTCTTTCTCTTTATCTCTCTTCTTTTTCTTGCAATCTTTGATCATATGCCCCTTTTTTTACAGTAGTAGGAGATTTTTTGGAGCCTTCTTTTTATATTTCCCTGTAATCAAAGCTTACTCGCCCAATAGTTGTTGAGGTGCAGTTGAAGATAATGAACTTGCCTCCATTCTTGTTTCCTCTAAGATTAAAGAAGATGCTACTGAGACAAGTGTGAGGTTAGGTTGATTTGAAATGACTGAAACACATTGTTCAAACGTTGGAGGCATACTACATAGAAGCCCAAAGACAACTTCTTCTTCTCAGATTGTAACTCTTGCTCCAGAGACCTAATCGATGAGATACTTAAGATCAGTCATATGCATGACAATGGATGTCTATTCAACTTTTTCTAACCTATAGAGATGCTTCATGAGAAACAATCTTGCTATGCTACATTGGTCTGATCAAAAATAGCTTTTAGTTGAAGCTAACCTTCATGACCACGAAATGCTGAGCTGACCTGATGCATTTGATTATTGCTAAGACCACTTATGATGAATGATAAGGCTTTTGCATCACTTTCTTCCCATTTTTGTACTGCCTCCACATTTCTTGCTATGGGTTTCCTTTTAGTCCCACTTTGCAAGAGCCCATAGATCTTTATCTATTAAGGCCATTTGGCCCACGTGTGATATTTCGTGCCATCAAAATGGTCATTCCTATGGCACCTGACATTTTGCCAAAATTCCCTCTCTGGAAAAAATACCCTTTATAGCTGGAGGGTTATTATAAATATGCTACTTTCACCCAACTTCACCAAGCACCTTCCCATACAAGTGCATATTTTCACATAGAAATGGTGAAAATCCCAAACTTTTTGCTAAGTGGTAGTAGTGAGATTTGTTATTTCTTGATTTTGGGTTTTTTTTATTTTGTATCTTTTTGCTTTTGCGGTTTACTTGACTCACAAGAACTAGGCATCGAATGAGGACTATTACAAAGAAGATTTTCTCACAAAGCCATGATTTTTCTAAATACCACTAAGATAAGAATGCCTCGCATGAATATTTGCTAGATCACTTAGCATAGATGTCTTCACTTAAACAAGTGTGTTCACAATAGCATGTGAACCCCCTCTTGTTGGATTTTAAGGTTATTAATCTCTGAAGCCAAAAATAGTATGCATGTTGCTTGGCGCGACTGATCATCAACAAGTTGGTGTAGCCATGTTGTGTCAATGCGCCTCACATGAGACGATGGTGGAGAAACAGCTTAAGGTAATCATGAGCACCCTCTACTATGTCATCTGCAATTCTAAAGCTCTGCTATCCCCTAGGCATTTGTAGGTTATGCGGGAGTGGCGCTACCGATGACGGTGCTAGTACTGTGCAGGGTATCCCAAAGTGGCCCTGTCCGTGATGCATGCTAGTACTATGATGTATCCTTGCGCTTGTTTATAGATATTAGCATGATGTAATCCATTGACTGCTAGCTGGCGACTTTTATGCTTCACAAAATTGAGCGAGGCTTCATTTATTGTTGAGCACAAAGCCCTGTGTAAGACACACAATGTTTCTTACAGATGTTGCTAGTCTTCATGTGTTGGCCTATTGCTGCCTTTTGTTCCTTCTTTTGATTATTGGCTCTTCTAAAAAACTTGCCAACTATACCCTCCTTCTCTTACACACTGAGAACCCAAGAGTTTTATTTCTCTCTCTTCCAATTGAAAACTATAGAAATGAAAGTCTCTCTCTCTCCTTCCACATAGTTGAAAGGTTCTCTCTCCTTTCTTACTCTTTCACCTAGAGGTTGCAAAAATGAGACTCTCTCTCATAATAATCACAAAGTTAATGGTTTCCACTCTCTTGTGCCACTCAAGTAAGGGGAAAAAATGAAAAAATTCTTCACATAGTTATGTTGCTCCCTCTCAATGCTACCACACACATGAAGAAGAAAGAGCTTACACACATAGCTTGAATGCATTAACAAAGATGTGTTCACAAAGATGTGTTAGAACACTCTTGAAAATTCTCTCTCTTAAAGTGCCCCAAGTGACACTCTATGTGAGATAAGACAGTTTTTAGTAACTCATGCATTGAACCAATGTCATATCAATGATGTTATTTCATTCAACAAATGAACAAAAATTTCTCTTCAAACACAAAGGTTAGAAGTGACCACACAAAGCTAGAATTAGTGGAAAAATGTTCACACACAAAGATGCCCTCTCTCAACTAATGCTTGAGAACACTCCCATGGAAGAGAGCTCTGATACCAAATCTTGGAATCACTTAGTTAGCAAGCTAATCACCAATAGATGTAGTAATAGCTTATGAGTGACAACACTAAGTTATACATCAGTACATGAATAAGTTAGAGAACACTCAAAAAGTAGCAAGAGACTTAACATATGTTATGTAGCTAATTAGTAATAGCTTATGACAACACTAAGTTATACATCAGTACATGATTAAGTTAGAGAACACTCAAAAAGTAGCAAAGAGACTTAACATATGTTATGTAGCTAATTAACTCATAGAAATGAAAGAGTAATCAATAGGAAGCCAAAATGGCGCGACAAGAGCCAAACTTCACAAAGTAATACTAAGCTTGGACTAGACACAAAGTGCATACAAGAATGCTAGAGCTCTCACACATAAGAGAAGGTGTGGAGACCATGCTTTTATAGGCTCTGAGGAGGAGGGTGCCTAGATCACACCCACCTGCCCACTTGCCCCTCTCATGCCACCTAGAGGAGGTGCCTTGAATGTTGGCGCTTGCAAAATGACCATGGGTTACAAACTAACCCATGGTTTACACCTTAGCCCCTTCACATCAATCCACATTAATCCACATCATCCATACATCCATCTACATCAATCCACATTATCCACACATCGATCCACATCATCCATACATCCATCTACATCAATCCACATTATCCACACATCGATCAACACCATCCATACATCTATCTACATCAATTTACATTATCCACACATCGATCCACATCATCCATACATCCATATACATCAATCCACATTATCCACATATCAATCCACATTCATTTCATAAGTATTCCCATTCTCTTCTAATCACATCTTTTTCTATCTTATCTCTTATTTCCTCATTTATCCTCATCAGATCTCATCCACTTGCATCTACCCATATCTCTCATCACTTCACATACATTAACATCTATCGAGTTTACATCGCATCTTATCACATTCATTTCACATCACATCTCATTCATTCACATCCCGATTCACAAACTAACACATTCATTCACATCCCTTATCATTCATTCACATCCCGATTCACACATCACATCTATTCACATCCCTTATCATTCATTCACATCTCGATTCACATGTTAACACATTCATTCACATCATATATCATTCATTCACATCCCGGTTCACATGCTATCACATTCATTCACATCCTAGAACATTCATTTACATCCTAATTCACATACTAACACATTCATTCACATCCTATATCATTCATTCACATCCCGATTCACATGCTAACACATTCATTCACATCTTATATCATTCATTCACATCCGGATTCACATGCTATCACATTCATTAACATCCTATATTATTCATTCACATCTCGATTCACATGCTATCACATTCATTCACATCCTATATCATTCATTCACATCCCGATTAATATACTAACACATTCATTCACATCCTATATCATTCATTCACATCCCGATTCACATGCTAACACATTCATTCACATCTTATATCATTCATTCATATCTCGATTCGCATGCTATCACATTCATTCACATCCTATATCATTTATTCACATACTAACACATTCATTCACATCCTATATCATTTATTCACATACTAACACATTCATTCACATCCTATATCATTCATTCACATCTGGATTCACATGCTAACACATTCATTCACATCCTATATCATTCATTCACATTTATCTGATTCACATCACATCTATTTACCTCTCATCCTCATCACATCCATTGTCTATTCATTCTCATCTATATCACATATCATCACATCTATCTAACCCTCATTCTCATTACTTCTATTCTCATCACATCCATTCTCTATTCATTCCCATCTATCTGATTCATATCACATATCATCACATCTATTTACCTCTCATTCTCATTACTTCTATTCTCATCACATCTATTTACCTCTCATTCTCATTACATCTATTCTCATCACATCCATTTATAGAATGTAAGAGAATTCTTATTTTTGATATAAAGATTCTTTACACATCTATTTATGCATAAGAACAACTTCAGTGGGAAATAACACTTTTATAAAAATCCGTTTACGCATAAATTCAATTTTAAGAAAAATAAAACTTTCAAAAAAAATAAATCTTTTATGCATCTTTCTATGCATAAATTCAATTTTAATGAGAATAACTCTTCTGAAATAAAAATAAATTTCTTTATGCCTCTTTCTATGCATAAAATCAAAATTGATGAGAATAACTCTTTTGAAATAAAAATAAATTTCTTTATGCCTCTTTCTATGCATAAAATCAAAATTGATGAGAATAACTCTTTTGAAATAAAAATAAATTTCTTTATGCCTCTTTCGATGCATAAAATCAAAATTGATGAGAATAACTCTTTTGAAATAAAAATAAATTTCTTTATGCCTCTTTCTATGCATAAAATCAAAATTGATGAGGATAACTTTTTCAAAATAAAAATAAATTTCTTTATGCATCTTTCTATGCATAAAATAAAAATTGATGAGGATAACTCTTTTAAAATAAAAATAAATTTCTTTATGCCTCTTTCTATGCATAAAATCAAAATTGATGAGGATAACTCTTTTGAAATAAAAATAAATTTCTTTATGCCTCTTTCTATGCATAAAATCAAAATTGATGAGAATAACTCTTTCGAAATAAAAATAAATTTCTTTATGCCTCTTTCTATGCATAAAATCAAAATTGATGAGAATAACTCTTTTGAAATAAAAATAAATTTCTTTATGCATTTTTCTATGCATGAAATTAAAATTGATGAGAATAACTCTTTTGAAATAAAAATAAATTTCTTTATGCATCTTTCTGTGCATAAAATCAAAATTGATGAGAATAACTCTTTTGAAATAAAAATAAATTTCTTTATGCATAAATTTAATTTTAATGAAAGTAACACTTTTATAATAAAAAAAATTCTACTATGCATTTTTCTATGCCTAGAATGAAAAGAACACTTTTAGAATACACAAATGATGGGGATTCCTCTTTTTGAATAATAAAAGGTAATACTTATTTCACAAAATTTAAGAAAATTTTACCGTAACCTCCTTTGTATGGTTGACCATTTTTCAATTTTTCATATTCTTAATTTACTTAAAAATTATCCCCAATTTGTTTAAAGTATTCTAAACTAATCAAATTCCACTTTTAAAAGAGAAACAATATGAAAAGTTTAATTCAAACAATTTGATTACTTAACTAGGATAAAGAAGGGCTGAATTTAAGAATGAGAGAGGGGGAAAGCCTTTCCAGCAAGGCATAGCATCATATTATCATTTTAAAGATTAAAAAAATTTAGAAAACCATTAAAAGAATAAGAAAAATTAGGACTTCTAACTTACATGAAATTCTGGGAGCTTTCCTTTGGCTTGATGGTTTGAGGGATCTACTCTTGTTTGCAACAAGAGTGGCCACCAATTCTTTAGAAGAGGGAAAGGTCAAAAACTAATGAATTATTAAGGAATTCATAGTTTTTGGCTCTGGAAAGGAGTAGAGCAATAGTGCATAAAAACACTATTAACCATTTACAAAGGGGGAGGATTCATTTATAAGAAAAAGTGACCAAGCAAACTAATTCTAGAATTTTTCAGATCAGTTTGGTCAATTTTTGACCATTTTTAGGTCAAATTAGCTTACTTTTTGGATCTAGTTGGAGGAGGAGAGAGGAGAGATGAAAATATCTCATTATTTGTAAGTTTAAAACTCAACCACACATGTGGAATAGGCGCCTCCTTCATGAGGGAAATTTCCCCACACAGGTGTGTCAAAAATGCATCATTTCTCTAAATATCTCTTCTTTTTTAACTAATATCCTTGTCCTTAGTCAACTCTTTATCTTATGTGAGTATTTACTCAATTTTGGGGAAATTTTCTTTATCCTTCAATTTATCTCCTCTCTACATTTGGATGAATCTGATTGGCCCCTCAGAACCTTAATTTAAAATTTTTCAAAAATCTTGACTCTTAGGATAAGGCCTTTTGAATAGATTATAATTGATTTCTAATGCACCTTCTGAAAATCTTTTTGAACTTCTGTTTCGGGGGAATATTTCTTAAAAAGAAGAGATATTTTTCCATCCAAAATATCTAAAAATTGAATAATCTCTCTCTAGAACATTCTCTCTCTCTAGGTCAAAACAGGGTAAAACAGGATCTTTGTTTTATTTTCAGAGAGGGGAATAATTATAAGAACAGAAGGGGAGGAGGTTCTTACACCTGCACACCTCAAAAGTCGGAGGGAGGAATCTTTAATCCTACCCCACTTAAAAAAACGTGAGATGTCCTCATCTCGCTAAATTAGAGGAGAACTCTTTTCCTTAAGATCCAACTGATTCTGGGGTTCCTTATAGTCAAGTGAACCCAATTGAATCCTGGGATAAAGATCCCTTATATAAAATTCATCATCATATAATAATTCACTCAGATCGTAACATTCAAATCCTTATCACAATAATGGTTCATTAGACCGAAATTTCTATCTGAACAGTCCTTCATGGAAATTTTCAATTTTACAGATTTTTAATTTGACACCCCTTAACTTAATCCACTGGGTCAAGTGTTAACAGCATCAATCTGCCAGCACAATCCACTAATCTCATAGTGATTTACTGAAGTCATTAACGTCGTTCCAACTATGAACATTATCACAGGGACTCATCCCATTAATCCTCATTGTGGTTTTGCTTAGTTTATTACATTTCAACCAAAATTCAAGAATCTTCATTTTTCAATCAGAATCCAAATCAACTCATCAGTTCTCAACCACATTCGAATTCATCATCTGGATAGTATTAATACTTATAATTTCAAGTCTTAGATTTACTCGTATATACTACCAGTAAAGAGCTGCAGTTATACCCTGGGTATATATGGGTAGTCATGGTCCTTAGAACTATAAGGTAAATACCATCATGTCTAGGCCTCAAGCAAGTCAGGGATTCCATACAATTGTGGTACTTCCATCTGAAGACCCAATTACCAATTTACGAATTTCAGTTTGAATATCGATCTCTATGAATTTTATCACACAATTACAACCCTTTACTGCTTCTACATAAATTTTTGACATTTTTGGCTTCTCGGTTGATCCTCACTAGCCAATTTGCTCTGATACTACTAGCTGTAAATTCCCTGTCCCCACCGCGCAAGAAATTCAGGGGTGCTAGCAGCGAAAGTAGCACTTCTTGTACGGGGCAGGGTCCCACACTCGAGGCCTTGCCCACTGTAACGTACCCATCTTCACTAATAAAGAAATGTCCATGTAATTATGAGTTTTTATGGTATAAATATCAATGATTTTATTATTTGAGTAATTTCTACTTAGAATCTTCGAATTTTGAGCCCAAATTTGGAATCTGCATGCGATTTTACCCTAATATAGGATTTTACAGCATCCAAAACGGACACCGGATCAAGCCTATACGCTAATTTCAATTATTTTAGTTAAAAACGATGACCTTTAAACCTTAATAAATTCACGACCGCACGTCCGATTGACGAACGGTCTGAACCCCTGTGACCAGGAGAACCTCCTGGACAAAAAAAATTTTCGCCCCCCGGGGCGGTTTGACACGCAAATCGAGACGGGCGCCCCAAATTTGGGTATCTCGCCCCAAAATTTGGTCCGTACACACTTACTAGGGTGCTCGTACAATGACCGCCCAAGAACCAAAGGACGGCCGCCCACTGTATGGTCCACGCTTACCTTTACGTGGACATCCATGCTGCCCCAGACCAGATAAGGTACATGCGTACCACTCCTTTCCCGGACAACCGACACCGTACCTTTCCCCTAGACCCATGCAGACCACTGATCCATAGCCTTGAAGGTACACCGTCCTTTCGTCCTTGCTTTGCGCAGCGCCCGTACCCCCACCCCTCAGCTATATAAACCCTCGGGGTGCTCCACAGACGGCACGCATTTCTCTGTAGCGTATACCCTGTTGTACCGCCGTCCGTCTCTGTGTAGCGTACTTGCTGTTGAGATATCGAGCTCGTCTAGTGAGGCGGTGGCCACTGATGACCCGCCTGGGGGATAGGCCCCACACTTACACCACTGGCATGGTTGGTGAGATCTTGGGTGATATGCGGCCAGTGGGATGACAGGCTGTGTGACAGCCATTCTAGAGACTGGCATAGTTATAGCGCCAGCTCATTTAGTCGGGTTCACACTATAGAGAACCTGTGTATGTATTGGTTGAGTACCTTTTATATTATTGTGTACTCTTATCTTGTATATGGTGTGTTGAGTGTTGAGTGAAGAAGAAGAAGATTTTCAGCCTCTCACCTTGTGTGTTCTCTATTAGGGTTTGTGAGTGTGTGTGTGTGCTTGCAAGAGCTCAAGCTCTCTTCCCCCCTGCATCTTTTCATGGTATCAGAGCCTGGTTCGTGCTAAGGGCTGAGCTGCAAGCAAGAGAACCACAGGAAGCGGTACGAGGGTAAGAGCTTCAACTACTCTTCCCTATTGTGTTGGTGACTACACCCTTGTCGGGAGCTCTACGGGAGGCACCGGCAAACGATCTCTGATTGAGGAGCTTTCTTCGCAGGAGTAAAGATATTGGGCAACTATATAGTCCTACGGACTGAAAAATTTCGGGCCGAAAACGCGTTTCGAGCATGTCTGGACCTCCGTTTTTCAGAAAGCAGGCGATTTCGAGCACTGCGGGTAAGTCATCGATTCTCTGCAAAACTCTGTTTTAAGAACTGCAGGAAGACAGATTGATTGTGTAGACACTGTGGGTGCTGCAAAGAGGTCTACAGTTGCCATTGGGTGTATGTATGCACATTGAAGTCACTGGTTGTGACATTTGAGAGTACTACAGTACCGCTGTGCAGAAAATACAGCAGTTTGTGCAGAAAAACCAGAGTGCAGTTTCTGGTAAAATTGTGTGTTTGGCAAGATGTCGAATGATGGGATAACTCAGATTGTGGCTGAGAAGCTTGATAAGAATAACTTCCATGCTTGGAGGTTCAGGTTGACAAATTTCCTGATGGGAAAAGGCTATTGGGACTACATAGAAGGTGAGCATGAAGAGGCACCGAAGATACCGGATATAAATCCGACTGTTGCAGATGTGAAAGAGTTTAAAGACTGGAACCAAGGAGCCAGGAAGGTTATGTATTGGCTTTCCATTAGTATACAGGACACCATGATTGGGCACATTCAGGATGCCAAGTCCCCCAAGGAGGCGTGGGACACCTTGGTAAAGCTCTATGAAACAAATACCAAGGCATGTAAGATACAGTTGAAGAATGAACTTCATACTGTGGAGAAAAAGAGCATGTCTGTGAATGACTATGCGCTGAAGATAAAGGGTATTGTGGAATCCCTTGCATCTATTGGTGTGTCAGTAGATGATGATGATAAGGTGGAGGTCTGTCTACGTGGTCTTGGGCCACAATACAAGGCGTTCAAGACGTCTATTCAGACTCGAGAAAACATTCCCAACTTTACAGATTTGGTGTCTATGCTGATTATCGAAGAGAAGAGCTTGGGTGAAGACCAACAGTCTTCACAAAGCAAAAATAGTTCAGAGCAACAGGCCTTCTACATGAGTTCAGGAAGAGGACGAGGTAGAGGAGGCCGTGGACGTGGTCAAGGAGGTGGCCGAACAGGTAATCAGAATTATGGCCAGCAGAGCAGCAACAACAACAACAGTCCCAAAATCAACAACAACAACAACAACACACAGGTGGAAGAGGCAAATTTAGAGGCAGCGGGAGTCAAAGAGGCCGTGGAAATTGGCAAAGGCAATATAATGATGCACGTGAATGCTATTATTGTGGTAAGCCTGGACATGTGCAGGCAGAATGTTATAAGAAGCAAGCTGACATGCAAAATGGGAAAGTGCAGCAAAACAACTATGCATCCTCAAGTAGAAATAATGAGGATAATGAAAGGTTGTTTGTTATGCAGCATGTCGTGAATGCCATGTCTGAAAATGTTGATGCAGCACAAAAAGATAATGTATGGTATTTGGATTCAGGCACTTCGAACCACATGACAAGTCATGGGGAGTGGTTCAAGGAGATGAAAAACCCGGAAAGACCAGGTTTTGTGGAAACAGCAGGGGATGACACTGCTCATCCAATTGCCCATGTTGGAGATGTGCCATTGTCTATGCAGGATGGCAAAGTGAAGTACCTTGCAGATGTACTTCATGTACCAAACATAACAAAGAATCTGGTTTCAGTTGGCCAGATGATTGAGCAGGGTTTGCAGGTTTGGTTTAACCCTGATGGGTGTTATGTTGAAGATTTTAAAGACAAGTGCAGGTTGGTTGCAAAAGGCAACAGAGTGGGCAGAATGTTTACATTAAATGTAGACATGCCTGAAATGAGTGCTGCGATGTTTGCAAATGGTTCAAGAATTGTTGCAGACACTGACATTTGGCATAAAAGGATTGGATATGTAAATGTGCAGAGATTGAAGTCTATGCAGACAAAAGGAATTGTGATAGGGCTGCCAAAATTTAAAGTGGAAGGTATGCAGAAAATATGTGAAGCATGCCAATTTGGGAAGCAAACAAAGCATGTGTTTCCACGTAACAGATATGTGAGCAGAAATACACTAGATGTTGTGCATTCAGATGTATGGGGTCCTACGAAGACCATATCTATGGGAGGCTGCAGGTACTATGTGACTTTCATTGATGACCACACAAGGAAAGTGTGGGTATATTTCATGAAGGAGAAGAGTGAGGTGTTCACTCACTTTCAGAATTTCAGAGTTTTGGTTGAAAAGCAAATAGGGAAATATGTAAAGTGCCTAAGGTCAGATGGAGGGGGAGAGTACTTCTCCAATGAGTTCTCTGAATTTTTGAAGAAGAATGGTATTCGGAGACAGTTTACATGCAGATACACTCCGCAGCAAAATGGAGTTGCTGAGCGAAAAAACAGGCACATTGCTGAGATTGCGCGAGCATTGATGGAAGAGAAGAATATGCCGCATTGCTATTGGACTGAGGCTGTTTCTACAGCAGTATACATCATGAACAGGACTCCAACTGCAGCCATACATGATGTAACTCCAGAGGAGAGGTTTACTGGCAGAAAACCAGATTTGTCTCATCTGAAAGTCTTTGGATGCATTGCATTTGTGCATGTGCCAGATGAGCTGAGAACTAAGCTGGATGCATTGTATATGCGCATGTGCCAGATGAGCTGAGAACTAAGCTGGATCCAAAAGCTGAAAAATGTGTGTTTATTGGATACTCCCTTGAGCAAAAGGGATACAGGTGTTATGACCCTGCTACACGTGAGTTGAGGGTAAGCAGGGATGTTGTCTTTGATGAGATGAGCAGCTGGTATGCTGCTGAAAAAGAAGCTATTGGGGCTGATGTGAGTGGAAGTGTGGTTGCACAGAATGCAGGAGGTCAGCAATCATAGTCTTTGAGTGGACCAGGAGAGTCCTCATCTAGTGGGTCTGTTGATAGACCATGGAGTGGCAGGCTGCATCATAATACCAGCCCTGCAAATGTGATTACTACATCACGTAAAGGAAAAGAGAAAGTGGTTGAGCCCCTTGGTATGCCTGACATTTCTGCAGGGCATTCTCATGTTGATGGAGAGTTTAGTGGCTCAGATATGAGCCTTGATGAGGAGCTTGGGATCCCAACTATGAGAACACCTAGTGTAAAGAAGGCTATGGAAGCCATGAATGAAAAGCTGCAAAGATCAGGGAGAGTGAAGAACCCTGTGCAGAGATTTACATATGATGGTTATGTGGCACATCACTATGCATATATGGCAAAGGTTGTGCACGTTGTAGAGCCCACATGCATTGATGAGGCTGTTGGAAATGTGTGTTGGGAGAAAGCTATGGATGAGGAGATGGATGCACTATATGGAAATGAGACTTGGGATTTAGTGCAATTGCCTGAAGGCAAGAAAACCATTGGATGCAAGTGGGTGTACAAAGTTAAACATAATAGTGATGGAAGCATAAACAGGTACAAGGCTAGATTGGTAGCCAAAGGATATGCGCAGACACATATCTCATTCTGCCAAGTATGATGATGACGTTCATGCTATAACTATAGATGATGATCGTAGTGATCATTCATGGGATACATTTTGTGAGTTATGGCATGACAGGATAAGATCCTTGGAGGACGTGTATCGAGCATGCTTCCACTTTCGTCGCTATCACGGTGGTGTTCGCATGGGCCTTGATAGCTTCTGCGACTCACCCACAACATCGACTAGCCATCATCTCATTGATTCTCATTTACTTAGACTACCTCATTCATTGTATTATGATGGGGATGATGACGTATTGCACACACACACATGATGATGATATTGATGTATCGCACACAACACAAGTTGTAAAGATTCACTTAGTCTTTTACCAAACATCTATGTCTTTCAATTTGTTGTTGAGTAAGCCGTGGTTGCACGATATTCAAGAAACATGAAATAAGGTTAAAGTTTGTGCACTTACTCCAAGATTTATTGAAAACTTCATTAATCTTGAACTGCACTAAAGTTTGCACTGTAATTTGTTCAAAACTGCAATGAATTTGCACTTAGCACAACACTTTGCAATAGTAATATGAAAACTCTGCACAAGCATTCTGAATATTTTGCACAGTAATCTAAAAACTCTACCCAACAACTGTAATTTGGAAAGTCTGCACAGTAATTTGAAAACTTTGCACAATAATCTTAATTTTGTGCACAATAATCTTCTTCTTGCAATGCTTCTCTAAGAACTCAAAGATTTGGCAATCTAGGGTTTGATCTTGAAGAAATGAGGGCTTTAAGGATTGATATTTGAAACTGTAGGCTCTCTAAGCAAGATAATGCAAGGAAATCACTCAATGTTGATTTACTAAAATCTATGCAAACCCTAATTTTGAAAATCAAGAAAATTTCAAGAAATCAAGATCAAGAAGATTAAGAAATTAAATAGTAACTTTAGTAGATTAGGGTTTTGAAAATTATGATTAATATAAAATTAAAAAATAATTAATACAAGTTTCATTGCTAATCATGTCAAAACAAAAAAGTTAACATTAATCTAAAAATGATTAATCTTCTAATCATGATTTTAAAACTTATATTAAGAATAATCTGAAATGATTACATCTAATCACTTTCTAAGCAAGGATCTAAGCCAAGGGCTCTGATACCACTACAAGAAGCTAGGGTTGGCCACTCAAAGCATAGAGTGACAACATGGGTGTGCGTCACCATGCTAGGGCAATAGCTAAGAAGGGGAAGCTTGGGCATGAGCACCAAGAAGACATAGATGTTTATAGAGTGAATATGATTAAAAAGGTATAATGTCTATGAACCCTATGCCTAATATAGCCCAAGGTCCCCCAAAAGTATACATGTAAATGACCCTAAGCCCAAGTGCCTAGGCCCCATCCCGCATATGTATGTACAACCAAATCTACTTCATTACATCTTCAAAAATGATTACTTGTCTTGTATAAAAAGGTGGGGGTACTTGGAGGATTGACATGGATTTCTTATGTGTTCATCAATGAGAGAATCAACAAGCTACTTGAAAAAAATGAGTCTTGCACATATTTGAGGAGGTTGTGTTCATACTATTTAATGCCTATGTATAATCACTTACATTAGAATGGCAAGGGCAACCCCTTGCGTGAATAATTGTTGTATTCTAACGAGAAGGGCGTTGTTAGTGGTACAATTTAGTGCTTGTGTCTTTATCTGCACTTGTGTCCCATAGGGAGGACATGCATTATTATGATTGTACTTTTTGATGCATCGCCAAGCTATTTGTAGAGCATGGGTTCTGACTTGTTAATTTTGTCACTTCTACTTCTTGAGTGACATCTCTATGACCCGAGGTTTGATTTCATATGGAGAACCACTTTCCTAGCACCTTCATATTGATTGAACTTCATCATTCCTTTTTGTCATGTGTCACTTTATTTACCATTTGGAATGTGAATGGGACCCAAAAATCCCCTTCCTCCCCCCCACTTGCAAACAAGTAGTTGCATTTTCCTGCCTTTCTCTAAAAGGATGTAACATGATTTAAAAAAAAATCATGGGGCATAATTTTACCATTTTAACAATGGTTGCATGAATCTTGCTCATTGCAGTTAAGGAAAATAAGCATTTGTTAGTTATTGTTTCACATTTATTTCCTATCTAAAAGTCAAGATTTCATCAAGCATGAGCTCTCCTCTACGTGTCTTGAAATTCTTCAAGCTAGCTATTGTCTAAGTTGGAGCAAGTGTTGGTTATTTCTTTAACTTTTCAAAAGATTGAAACTTTTCTTAAAAAAAAAACTACATATTTCTCTTAAAAAAATAGGAAGATTAAGGAAGGAAAATAGTAGTTGTCAATTTGCACAAGAGTAAGAGAAGTATTAACTTAGCTTGGTGTAGCTTGTTGATTATGCAAGCTTCACTTACCTTTGATATTTAAAAAGCTAGACCTTTTTTCTTAACTAGCATATCTTTCTAGATTTGCATTTATTTGAAGGGTTAGAAATTGGTGTCAAATACTCAACTAGCTTGCCTTTACCTTTATCGATTTCATATTAGGTACTCATATCTTTCAGGCTATAGTTTGTTACTTCTTATATTGGCTTGGTCTACGAATGTTGGGGGAGCTCTTACATATTGCTTCATTAAATATCCTTATAATAGTCCAATTTTAGCCAAAACAAACTTGTAAGTCATGATTTGTGATGGTTGAGACAAAAAGAAGGTTTCCCTATGTATAAAGGTTAGAATATTTTGAAAAACTTTTGTAGAGCCTTCTTTAGACCAAGTTGAGATAGTACTTGTGCATTACTTGCACATTTGATAGGGCACTTTGCATTTCAAACGATACTTTCCATTGACACAATGATCTCATTTCTCAATGGCTCAAGGAAGGATTACCAGTCGGTCCTTGCAATTGGTTATGTGCCCAAAAGGTCCAATACCATTGATTCAAGGACCATCTTGAATTCTTATATTGGTTGCTTTGATGTACGTCTTTCCAATGACTAAAAATAGCTCTCTTTTTGGAGTATGATGGAATGCTTAGCTTTCTGTCTTACACTCACAACCTTCATTCTTGTTTTTGAAGAGCTAGGAAAGAATCAAACTCTTAAAACACAAGAGGAGTCAATCTAACATTGGCATTTGGAGATGTAATAAAATTCACATATGAATCGCAATATCTTTAGACAAAACAAAGTAAGGGTTGTATAGGGAATGCTAATGTTCATTGTATCCTTCCTCTTCATTCAATTTCTACTATTAAAGTTGATTTTTGAGATTATGAATCTTTGTTAGATTTGTGATCTTCTACCAACTTGGTAGCATAGCTTATGCTTCGATATTTAAGGAGACATGTTGAAGCATGACCAACACTCTATCTTCTGCACTAGTAATAATGGCTAAGAGAGTATATGAATCCCTTTGTTTTTAAGCCAAGGAAAGGTTGATAATAGATTTACTTATACATATCTTATTAATGGAGGAATACCGATGATATATCCTAAAGCTTAGCCATAGTGTGAACCTGACTATATGAGCTGGTGTGATAACAATGCCATACTCTAGTAATCCAAATATGGTTGTCACACAACCTGTCATCCATTGGCAGCATATCAACCATAATCTCACCAACCATGCTAGTGGCAGAAGTGCGAAAGGTATCAAAGGCAGGTCATCAATGTCCACAATATTTAAGCTTGATATCTCAATAGCTAGTCACACAAGACCTATGGTATTGTTGAACCTTTTGATCCCATTCAAAACCATCATGGTGCTCATTTGGGTCCTAGAATCACAAGACATGGTGTCTAAATTTAGGGTGTACCAACCCTCCCCCTATGCATGGAGTACTATGAACATAATAACACCATAGTTTAGGATGTAGTCTACTTGGAAATGTGCCAAATATATTTAAGGTGTCTAAGGCTACTATCCCACGTGGATACAAGGACATTGATGTTAACAACTCCTTCTTAATGTTCAAAATATCCTTGTGGTTTGATGATGTTGAGTCAATGAAGATGTCTCTCCATTTGATCCGTCCTAAGAGTCTTTATGAAGGCGATTTCATGATCCTCTATTGCTAAGAATTTGGTTTGCTTGACCATAGCTACTCCTAATAATGGGAGTAGTACATACTTAAGCTAATAGATGTGCCCGAACTTAACAATATGGGGGTGAAGAATTGTCATTGAAAAACCCCTCCTTAAATTCCAAACTATCCTTGTGGCTTGATACTGAGTCAGTAAAGATGTCTTTCCATTTGGTCCATGCTCATAAGAGTCTTAAGATTGATGTCTGCATAATCCAGTAATAGATTATCTTAACCTCTATAAACATAATAAGCTCACATATAAAGTGATGAATTTCAATGTATTTCTTTTTGTAAGAATGAAATATATGATTTTTAGTAAACATGGCCACGCAACCTTGTTTCTCACCACATTGCATTGTTGTGGAGTGCTTCTACACCACATTGCATTGTTGTGGAGTGCTTCTACACCACTCCCATATTTTATAAAAGGCTCCTTAGCATAAATTTTTTACATGATGCAAAGCAGGTAGCTTCATAGTTAGCCTCTATCTGTAATAAAAAGTGCTAAGTACTATGGGCCTTGGGCATGGCCCAATGTGGAGGCCAAGGCATTAATAGGTTTGAAAAGGGGGCCAAGGTATATAAGACACTTATATATCGCCAAATTGTAAACAATCACTTTTATTATCTTTACTCAATATCAATTCAAGTCTTGCTCATGCAAGCTTCCATGGTGACCTTCACCCATGTCTTGGACTCCATGTAAATGATGTCCCGTGTTCCCGGCTCCATGCTAATGAGTCATCCCCTTCCTCCCTTCTTTCATTGGTATCATAGCTCATGCCTTTGATCCGTTTCTAGCATTTTCTTGAGTTTTCTTGATTTTCTTGCTTTTATTGATCAAGAAGATGACTCTCGTGATCTTGAATGGTGGAAGTCCCTTTTCTATGGTTAATTTTTAAAACTTTTGGGCTATGGGCTTACTGGGGACCAAACTTTGGGGGAGCCGTACCAAACTTTCAAACCGGTAGAATCGAATTTGGGGGAAAGTCACTAATCTCACTAATCTTGATTAGTTTTGCTAATCTAAACGTTTTCCCTTTCTCCCTCTTCTTTACTTGATCTATGAGAGCTGTGGTTGAGCAAATCATGAGCTTGGAGCTTGCAAAAGTTTGGGGTTCTGAATGAGGAACACGTTAGCTCCATTTTAAGCATGGATTTGAGGTGATTCTGCACATTTTTCTACCTGCCAGCTTGTCAGCTTGTTGGCTTGTTGTGCTTGTTTCCATGGAATTTTGGAGCTTAGAGTTACATTGAAGCCTGGATAAGCTTGGGAGTGGTTATGGCAAGCATAAGTGCGATTCCAAGCTTGGCAATGGTGCTGCTTCTTGGTGATTTTTTGGCCATGAGGACACTGTGAGCCACGTGCGAATTCGTGGAGAATGGGAGCTTAAGTTTCACACATTGTTTGCCATAATGTTTGATAATAACTCTCCTAAGTGTAAGCCTTGCATACATATCTTGAAAGCTTTAACATTTCAATCTTCTTGATATTAGGGCTTTTTCATGGAAATTAGGGTCTCATCCAACATTTTGGGAAAACATTGTTCAAGAATCTTCTTCTTCATGCTTATCTATACTCATACATGTGATTAATTGTTGCTTAAGCATGGGATTTCATGGGATTCTTCCCTATCTTGCATATCTTGAAATTCTTGAGAAATTAGGGTTTTCTCTCTACTTTTTGGGGATCCAGGGCCTTAATCTTGATCAGTAGCCTTCCCTTTGATCATCTATGCATTCATTGCATCAATATGATGGACAAATTAGGGTTTCTTGGTTGAAAAGGGATTTTAGGAAAAATCCAACCAAATTAGGGTTACACTTGGGGATTTCTTGGTTTCAATTGCATAATCACATTCCCATTGACTTCATTGATCATGCCTCACATAGCTTTTAGATTTGAGAATATCATTCAACAAGTTTTTGCTCATTTGAGACCGAGTGCTCTTCATCTTTGGGGGTTCTTCATCCAATCATGCATAGAAAGCTTATTGCATATGTGCATTGAGCTACTTTGGTGAAGAAATTGAAGACATCAAGACGTACTGGAAAAGAGTTCAAGCAAGAAGAAGTTGCATGACCATTTAACCTCATCTCATCAACATAAAACTCTTGTATTGGTTGAGTTGTATGGCATGCACTATAAGTGCCTTGGATGTAAGTGATTCTTCTCATTGGCATTGAATCATTGGTTCCGTGTGGTTATCATGGGAAAGCGGTAAGGTGGAGGATAAGGTACTTGGTGGAAAAGACATGGCCCAACCCCTTGCTCTTGGAATTTAAACTTGAGTAAGGGGGTTCGTGTTGAAATATGCAAGTGAATGGGAGTGTGTGGGAACAAGCCCTTAGATGGAGATTGTAAAAGGGAGTCCGTAATTGAGTGGGTAACAATGAAAAGATGAGAAGATTCTACTGGATGAGGGAATTAAGGGTAGCATGAGTGAATATAGGGGTGTGGAAAGATTCTAGGAAAAGGTGCCCCCAGATGTAGGGGAGGTGGC
Source organism: Cibotium barometz (assembly GCF_041138505.1). Taxonomy (NCBI): domain Eukaryota; kingdom Viridiplantae; phylum Streptophyta; class Polypodiopsida; order Cyatheales; family Cibotiaceae; genus Cibotium; species Cibotium barometz. The sequence goes on along the minus strand of NC_141097.1, from coordinate 43,746,373 downwards.
ACAAATCAAGGAGAAAGATTCTAGGAAAGATTCTAGGAAAAGGTGCCCCCAGATGTAGGGGAGGTGGCACAAATCAAGGAGAAAGATTCTAGGAAAGATTCTAGGAAAAGGTGCCCCGAGCAGATGTAGGGGAGGTGGCACAAATCAAGGAGAAATCTGTGGGGAGTGGGTGCTTGGCACCTTGTGGATGTAAAAGCTATAAATTGAGGCATTGGCCTAATGAGAATTTGCTGGTTTTTAAGTATCCACGCCTACATTATTCTATTAGATTAATTGTACACTAATCTTACTTTAATCACTGTAATTGCTAAATCATGTTGATTCTTACATTTGATCCACCATGGCCCATCACATTGCTGCAAATTCAACTTGGTATTAGAGCCTAGCTTATAATTTAGCTAATTTTTTAAACCTAATCACCTTGCTAATCATGGATTAGAAATTAATCTTTGTTTTAGTTTTTTTCAACTAATCTTCTACACCCTCAGCTGGTGGAGGGGCTTGATATCCCTCAAGTATTTAGATTAGCTAAAACTATCTTAGCCACATCTAGGAAACATCCCCATGCATTGGCCTGCCCCACAACGATTCCTCAAATCGGTGACGCATGAAGCTGATTTACGCTGATTTGTAGGCACCTTGTTTGTGGAGCAAATTGTAGATCTACACTTCCACAGATGGAATTAATCTAATTCCTCTCAGCCCCAAGGGTTTTCAAGGGTGCTCTACACGCTTATGATCTTAGATTTTCACAATTCATCAAAGGAGAAGTGGCATCAAGCTCTGGATCAAATCTGCAAGTGACTTTGGTAAAACAGAGATCAAGCATTCAATATTTGGTCAAATATTATGTTTTTGGGCTTGATCCTCTACTAGACTAACTGCTATTGATGCCCTTAAAAGGATTTGAGTTCATTTGAATTCTAAGGAACCAGATCTGGCCTCCCTGTACACTCTATTTTCTTCACACAAAACACGAGATTAATCTCACTAATTAGTACTAATCACTAAATTTTGGTGTAATTAATGGTTTAAATTTACCATTGGGTATCTGATATAGATCTCTATCACTTTAGATTGCAATTTGAAGTTGGTTTGATGTCCCAACCATCCAGTACAAAACCAACTATCCTTGGCTTTATGCAATTTTTGGTGTATTCATGCTTGTAAACTTGTTGTAATCATTAAACACCAAATTGGAGTTGTAAAAGGGTAGACACTACCCTTGAATCTTGAATTGGATCAAGAGGTAAGACCCCCTTTGTATCATCATGAGCATTGCACAAGAAGTAGCTAAATTCAACGGGGAGCAATTCCATACATGGCAAACAAAAACCATGTATTTGCTCATGAGGAAGAATCTATGGGGCTAGTTGAGGGAAGAGATGAATGTCCAGTGGAGCATGGGAAGGATGAGTGGAAGAGCAGAAATGAGAAAGCATTAGGACTCATTGCGCTTAGCTTAAATGATGAAATCATTCACCACATTACGGGGATACAACAAGCTAAAGATGCATGGGATGAACTTAACAAATTATTTGGCACTCAAGCAAAGAATTCAAAGATAAATCTACTAATGCAATTTTACAAACTTGAAATGAAGGAAAGTGAATCTCTAGCCACACACTTGAACAAATATAAAATCGTTAAACAACAACTCGCAGCCATTGGAAAGAAAGTAGTAGATGATGAGGCACTAGCAGTGCTTCTAAAGAGTGTGGACAATAGCATTAGGAAAAAACAGAGCTCATTTTGGGGCCCTGTAAGAAATTCACTATTTTTCGATTTATTTCTCTCCTAAAAGATCTCAAAAATAATAAAATATGGAAACGTGGCTCAGAACTGTCAGTAAGGACCACTGAACTGTCAGTTCAGAAAAGAATAAGATAATCTTTTGTCTAACTAACACAATTTTGCATTAAATATCTCCTTAATTTTTTTTGTTTCTCGAAGATTTCGCATCTCTTTTGATGACGTGTGCAGGCCTCTCATAAAGAATCCATCACTGAACTTAATGATTGTATGGATACCGCCACACTTCCACAATTCATTTTACAAAAAGACTATGAGATTGACAAGCCAACTTTGCAACCTCAGAAGCACAAAAATGGCCGATACTAGTGAGTTACAATCTGAGAAGAAGCGATTATATCATCTTCACATCGACTTAGAAGAACAATATGCTCCAGCATAAAAAAGACGAAAGGATACGGTGCTAAATGCTCAACAACGGGAAAATATGAGAAGAGAAGGGCTCCAACATATTGACTTATGGTGTGATGGAAGTATATATCCAAAATGTCTAGTACAAAACTCTACACCTCCATTTGTCAATCCAACCACACTATTGAGGTTTGCGGGCGATGGACAAAATGGACTTCTTGGTTATATTTCAGCACAGTCTGCATTTGCAGAAACATATAAAACAATGTACCTACAAGAAAAGGGAGCCAGGATTCAAGAGATAGCTATTCGTGCAAAATTGGAGCAGCAGTTGTTGCAGAATGAAATTGAGGAGCATTCAAAGAGTAAAAAAGAGTTAACAAGATCAAGAAGGAAGAGAACCATGCTTGGAGACAGACAACGAAGTAGGAAGATTAAAAACATTGCAAATTTGAAGGCTGGGACTGGTGGATGCAAGCGAAGAATTCAGGAAGCAAGGTTAGTTTGTAATTTTTTATTTTTTAAACTCAAAAATGCTCTCAAATGACTATATCTATTTTGTCCATTAATGCAAAACAGGATTGGAAGTGTTGAATAATATAGGCATATTGTGTTGTTACTATATTTTTACTATAGGAAATTATTGGAGCCTGCAAAAGAAAATATGGATCCCAACCTTCTTCCAGTTAAACAAATGAAAGGATTGCTTTCTTGTGGTGTAGCAAAAGTTTTGATTGAAGAAAAAAAATACAAAACAATCAAACGCAATGTTGTAGAGGACTTTATATCCAATAATCAAGTTGATGGTACTACAATCCAAGGGGCTCTTGATGTTAGTGGAGTTAGCAGGAAGGGATATAGTTCGATTTTCCATGCGATATCCTCAACTTTGAGAGATCAAAGGATTAAACGAGTTTTACTGCCAAATCTAGCAACAGTGTGGAAGATAAGAGGTCATTTGAATGAAAGTATAGATGAGTTTATTGGACCATATATCCATATTGAAGAAATATTTCATGGTGCTAAAGGAACCACTGTGTATGACCCTTGGAACAATATATTTGTAGATCTACAACAACTTCAAAGAAGAATGGTCGAGTTTTATGGAATAACATTTGAAGAGTGCAAAGGCATTTTGAAATTTGTTATCAAACTGGATGAGTGTGAGGTTGTAAAGGAAAAGAAAATGGAAAGGATTACTATCACATTGATGAATGGAGCACTTGATATATCATTGAATGAAGCGAGTTCGAAGTATTTTAGTGTGCAGTCGGAGAAACACATATGGTGGTTGGGCTCATTCCAGGTATGATCATTTTTTATTTCGTACTTGATTTTAGTCAATGTTTTCAAATCTTTTATAGTAAGAATTTTGTTTTGTATAATCACAGGTAAAGACAGAAGACCATGAAACACTAGATTGGGTGTTTCACCACACGGAAATACCAAGAATAATTAAAAGACAAGTGCAAGGAGAGAATCTCCATGTTGCAGGAAAAGGTGATTTTCAAGTAGAGTGGCACATGGCGGGGGATCTTAAAACACTTAAGTGCATGTATAACGTTAGTAAAGGAGGTAACTCAAAGTCTCCTTGTCTTTACTGCAAAGAATCAGCGCAAGTAATGGATTCTAAATGGTGGAAGAGAGCACCTAATAGAGATAAAGTTGACCCTGACTTCAAGGCCATTCTTGACATTCCACTATGTAATGTTCACATATGCACATTGCATGCTCTATGTCAAATTATTGAGAAATTGGTATTTTTGTATATTGGATTTGCTTGGAAACTCCGTCCTGAAAGAAATAGAAAGGATGCTCTTCATGCATTGGAAAAAGTGTTATCCGATATAGGTCTGCATGGAGGTGATGTTCATATCACAAAGGATTTTAAAAAGTCTACCAATGGCAAGGAGGTACCAATCAAGCCCTCTATTGGTGGTGCTAAGGCAAGAAGATTCTTGTCTCGACCCAAACACAATAGTAAGCAAGTAAGGCAAGGTAGAACAGTTTCAAGGATTAGTTATGGATTGTGGAAGCAAGTCCATAATGCCGTGAAAGATCATGAGGCAAATGGGGAAGCACGAAATGTGAAGGCAGAGGTGTGGAGGTCTCTTGATCAACTCTTCATGTTCTGTGACAATCTACATGAGGCAGATGGGGAAGCACGAAATGTGAAGGCAGAGGTGTGGAGGTCTCTTGATCAACTCTTCATGTTCTGGACAGCCTGCAATATAACTCACTACATGGTAAAGTGATGTCTTCTTCTTTTACTTAAGTGTGATCCTCTTTTCTTTTATAACTTACTATGCATTCTTATGTCTTTGTGAAAATAGCATATCATCTACAACCACCTTCCCTATTTTGTCAAAAAGTATGGATGCCCAGCAATTTGGTCTACCCAAGGCATGGAGAAGTCTCACTACATGGCACGTAATGCATTTTTCAGACACACACAACACTATGGAGAGAGTCAAAAGGCAAATAGTCTGAAGGAAGTCTTCCAATGGTTTTACCGAGGCATTCTACAAAGGCTGCATGCTAAAAGAAAAGTTGCTAGCTCCAAAGTCAAGCTTGCTTTTATTCTAGCCCAAAAGCAAAGACGAAGACAAACTTTGGACAATTCAATGGCAGCAGAGAGACATAGACAGTGGAGGGATTCGAAGATATTTAGAAACCATAAATGGACAAGTAAACATGAATAGCAGTTTGTAACTTATTGGTGTTATGTCCACATGTTTTCAAACTCAATCAATAGATTTTTATTCTGTGGAACAAGTGACTCTTGGTGTAATGCCTATATGTTTTGAGACTCCATCAAAAGTATTTCTTTTGTGAAACATGTGATCTATATTAACAAGCATCAATACATCCATATATTAACATACAAAAAATTCAATCAATACTACTTAATTATGCTAGACATACTGTTGATCCTTACCAATAAAGTACTGAGTGTCAAACACTTTTAGAAGCTTTTGAGTGTGGGAAGAGTACTGAAGTGTATTACGGTGATGGGACAAATGCAAAAGGATACTGATCGTCCGTACGGACAAGGAACTGATGAGGATCAAAGACTTTGTACAAATCAGTTCAACTTCAACATAATGTTTGTGCTATATTTGATGACTAAATCCTATTACTCCCAAGGCTTGCGAGTCGGAACTCTCTTTTTGAACTTGATTGGACTCTTTTTCTTCCTTATTGGCTTGATGTCGACTTTTTGTTTATCAATGCTTGCCTCTGTTGCTTGTTTGAGAGGGGTATCCTTGTCTTCAGCTATCTCCACGTGTTCTTCTTCTTGGATTGTGTGGCCTGATGCAATCATGGGTGGCTCTCGAAACCTTATGAGCTTGTGTTTTCCATAGCCCTCTAGACATTTGGGCTCCTTAACACCACATGCTAATGCATAAGAAGTGTAAGACAAAAAGTAAGAGGCCCTAGAGGCCTGCTTATTCACATAATCCCCAAATATATCTATGGCGGACAACCTCTCTATTAAAATGATCTTTTCCTTTTGCCATGGAAGATCATGTCCACCTAAAACCCTAGACAAACATTTAAAGAAGTAAACAATGGCTTCTCTATTGTTGCTCAACTGCCTATGGTAAATCAAGATCTTAGCACTGCCTAGATCATGAATATAATGAGCTAGGCTTGACATTTTGCCAAACCCAGCCGGCCTGCTTCCACTTGATCTCTGGAGGAATGTGTCATCCTCAATTTGTAGCTGCCATGTATCAAAAGATTATAGTGAGACAATGATACATAACTACAAAACATTTAAACACAAGATAAAGTATTTGATTTGAAGTAATAATATCATACCCTCTCATTTTCATCAGCAACAAGAAGTTCATCTTTCCAAAGATTTATTCCTCTCCCCTCCAGTCCAGCCTCTTCTTTAAGTTTTTCCTTATGAAGTGATGAGAGATTCATAGCTTCCTGGGTGAGCTGGAAGGCAGCTTCATCTGGCTCTTGGAAACTTTCAGCCTCTTTGAAACAAATAGTAAGGGCCTCTGCAGGATCAAAGGTTGTTTCCAAAGCTAGCAGTGAATGGTCATCCTCTATGCCAACCTCCTTGTCAAGCCTTGAAGCCTGGGCAATAAGGGAAATGGCATAGTCCTCCCTCAAATTGAACATACACTCTATATCATGGAGGAAAACATAATCTTTACCACCAATCAAGACACCTGGAAGCATGGGCACTGCATAGTTGCTGCTCTGAACATCAAAATCTTCAACTGGTTGTGCTGCCCTAAGAGTTTCAGTCCTCAGTTGAACAAGGTCAAGAGCAGCCACTTGTAGCCCCTCATCCTCGAGGTTGATATCTTCTTCCTGCTCTGCCATATCTGTTGCCATAGGAATATCCTCTTTTACCTCCGCTACAGATATATCTTCTTCTTCCGTTTCCTGTCCTTGCTCTTCTAGAGATTGCTGTTGAAAGACAATGTACATAAGGAATGCCATGTTTTCCTCAAGCACTCTACACTTTCTGGTGTGCAAGTTACAGCTGAATTTATATTCCTCAGGCAGGCTGTCAAACCTTCTATTCACATGGTACCTCAGCTTGTCAATGGAGACAATATGATTTAAATGCACTGTAAGATTCCTCCCCAGCCTCTCAAAATGTCCAGCATCTTCCCCTGTAATCAATCCCTCTTCAGAAATATAAAAGACTTGTTTCTAACTGTTTTAACTTAGAGAGAGCAAATATTCTAGAGAGAGAATATTCAAATTTTTAATATTTTTGGATAGAAAATTATCTCATCTTATTAAAATAAGTTTCCCTGAAACAAAAATTCAAAAAGAACTTTCCAATGTGCAATTGGAATTAATTGGAAATGGGTATAAAGGACCTTACCCTAAGGGTCTAGATTTTCAGAAATTTTTGGATTATGGTCCAATTAAGGTTCCTATGGGCCAATAGCATCAATCCATGTGTAGGGAGGAGATAAATCCAATTTGTAAAAGAAGATACCCAAAAATGAGTAAATGCTCACATAAGATGAAGAGTTGAAAATGTATAAGGTTTATTAGTAAAAAAACTATGAGCAATATTAAAAATATGAGATATTTTGGGTATCCAAAAATGAGTAAATGCTCACATAAGATGAAGAGTTGAAAATGTACAAGGTTTTTAGTAAAAAACTATGAGAAATATTAAAATGATTCCATTATGACACATATGTAAGGAAGGGGAGTTCTTTAAAGGAGGTGCATATTTCACATAAGATGAAGAGTTGAAAATGTACAAGGTTTATTAGTAAAAAACTATGAGCAATATTAAAATGATTCCATTATGACACATATGTAAGGAAGGGGAGTTCTTTAAAGGAGGTGCATATTTCACATAAGATGAAGAGTTGAAAATGTACAAGGATTATTAGTAAAAAACTATGAGCAATATTAAAATGATTCCATTATGACACATATGTAAGGAAAGAGAGTTCTTTAAAGGAGGTGCATATTTCACATGCTTGAATGAGTTTTAAACTCATAAAAATTGAGATATTTCATCTCTCCTCTCTCCTCATTTAAGCCTAGTTCCAAAAAGTTAGCTTAACTGACCTAAAAATGGTCAAATATTGACCAAACTGATTTAGAAAATTCTAGAATCAGTTTGTTTGGTTAGGAGCTCAATTTTTCCTATAAATAGAAGCCTCCCCCTTGTTGAAAAATATATAGTGTTTATGCATCGTTACTCTACTCCACCTAAGCCAAGAACTGTGAATTCATTTAATAATTCACTAGTTTTTGGAGCTTCCCTCTTTCTTCAATCCCCATTAGTGGCTCCATCAACATACTTAACTAATTGATTGGTTGGGGGCCTCTACCGTGAACAAAGAATCAAGCAAGTTGTAAGGTAATTAGTGAATATTGATCTTTCTATAATTTCTCAATGTTTCTCTCTTCTCAACCCCTCTCAAGCTTGAGAAGTTTAATTGGTATGGTTTTTTTTAAATGCTATTGAAGTTTGAATAGTAGTGAAGATTACATAATGCTATTGAAGTTAGTTTTCATTTATGTTTAAATTCTAATGATTTTTATGTAAATTCTCTCTCTCACTCAAGAAATGGTCATACTCATGACCCGTTCTCAATCCAAATCAAGCTTTTCATAAAGCTTTTCCTTAACCCAAGATTAAGCTATGCTTGAGGCCAAATTAATGGCTTTTTTCTATGCTTTTAGTTTATGTATATTAATGATTCAATCCATTATGGATTAATAATCAAATTAGAGATTATTTTAATTATTTCCTTAATGATAAGCATTATCCCTTAGAAAAATTGAGATTTATCAGTCATAGCAGCGGAGCTATGGCAAAATTTTTATAAAAATTATGCATAAAATAATCTCATTCAAAGCATAAAAAGAGGACTTCCTACCATATTCTAGGAATTATCATCCTAGATTAATTGAAAGAATTTCATTACAATCATGGAGAAATTGAATTTTAATATCATGCATAAAGGATAAGTTTTTATATCAAAAGTGTTATTTTTACCATTTTTATTTCATGCATAGAAGTATGCATAATGGATAAATTTTTATATCAAAAGTGTTATTTTTACCATTTTTATTTCATGCATAGAAGTATGTATAATGGATAAATTTTTATATCAAAAGTGTTATTTTTACCATTTTTATTTCATGCATAGAAGTATGCATAATGGATAAATTTTTATATCAAAAGTGTTATTTTTATCATTTTTAATTTTCATGCATAGAAGTATGCATAAAGGAAAAATTTTTATATCAAAAGTGTTACTTTTATCATTTTTAATTTTCATGCATAGAAGTATGCATAAAGGAAAATTTTTTATATCAAAAGTGTTACTTTTATCATTTTTAATTTTCATGCATAGAAGTATGCATAAAAGAAATTTTTTTATATCAAAAGTGTTACTTTTATCATTTTTAATTTTCATGCATAGAAGTATGCATAAAGGAAAAATTTTTATATCAAAAGTGTTACTTTTATCATTTTTAATTTTCATGCATAGAAGTATGCATAAAAGAAATTTTTTTATATCAAAAGTGTTACTTTTATCATTTTTAATTTTCATGCATAGAAGTATGCATAAAAGTTGATTATTTTATTATAAAAGTGTGACTTTTATCATAATTGAATTTCATGCATAGAGGTATGCATAAAAGTTGATTATTTTATTGTAAGAGTGTTACTTTTATCATATTGGATTTCATGCATATAGGTATGCATAAAAGATATTCTTTTTATACTAAAAGTGTGATTTTTCTCATAAATGGATTTTATGCTTAACTTAGATGCAAAAGAGAAATTCTTTTATTCTAAAAGTGTAATTTCCTACCAAACTGAATTTATGCATAAGAAGATGCATAAAAGATTGATTTTAATTTCGAAAGTGTTAGTCTCCTTAAATGGAATTTATGTATAAATAAATGTGTAGAGAAATCTTATATCAAATATAAGAATTCTCTTTTAAAAAAAAGATATGAAATGTGATAAGATGTGATAAGAGGTGTATGAGATGTGATAAGAATTGATAGGATGTGATAAGAGGTGTATGAGATGTGATAAGAATTGATAAGATGCGTATGGAAAGTGATAGGATGTGATAAGAGGTGTATGAGATGTGATAAGAATTGATAAGATGCGTATGGAAAGTGATAGGATGTGATAAGAGGTGTATGAGATGTGATAAGAATTGATAAGATGCGTATGGAAAGTGATAGGATGTGATAAGAGGTGTATGAGATGTGATAAGAATTGATAAGATGCGTATGGAAAGTGATAGGATGTGATAAGAGGTGTATGAGATGTGATAAGAATTGATAGATGCGTATGGAAAGTGATAGGATGTGATAAGAGGTGTATGAGATGTGATAAGAATTGATAAGATGCGTATGGAAAGTGATAGGATGTGATAAGAGGTGTATGAGATGTAAAAAGATGTGATAAGATGTGTATGAGATGTGATAAGATTTGATAAGATGCGTATGGAAAGTGATAGGATGTGATAAGAGGTGTATGAGATGTAAAAAGATGTGATAAGATGTGTATGAGATGTGATAGAATGTGTTAAGATGAGTTAGGATGTGTTAAGATGTATATGGGATGTGTTAGGACGAGAATGAATGTAATATGGTTGTATGAATGCGATGTGGATGTATACATGTAGATGTATATGTATGAATGTGAATGTTGATGTGGATGTGATTGTGAATGAAGAGGTGGATGTGAAGTATGGATGTAGATACGGATGTGGATGTATGTATGTGAATGTGGATGTATGAATGAGGATGTGAAAATAGATGTATGCATGTGAAAATGGATGTATGAATATGAAGGTGGATGTGTGGATGTGGAAATGGAGGTATGGATGTATGAATGTAGATGTGGATGTATGCATGTAGATGTGTATGTATGAATGTGAAATTGGATGTATGATGTGGACGTACGAACATGGATATGTATGTAGAATAATGAATATGAAGATGTATGTGAGATAATGTAGTCTATATGAGTGAATGGATGAGAACGAGTACACACTGAATGGAATGTGGAATAAGTAATGTGGTCCGAGAGTGGATAATATGGAAAGACAAGAGTTCGTTATAGAAACTGTAATTGTGACTGTTTGTAAATGACTGTTTTATGTCAAGAATGCTGGAGAAGCATTTTGACCGTCTTGAGGATTAAGGTCATGAAGACTGAACTGATAAAGTTGCAACTGCTGACGGAGAGTCAATGGAGGACGTCTCGCGTAGCAAGGTCGATCGAGGTCTTGACTAGCCTCGACTCGATTTAAATGGTGAGCTTCCGGTACGGTGGATGAGGGACCAAGGAAGCGGCCTATGAGTGAAGCGCTAGGTCACCTGCGAAGGATCCTAGAGGGTGCTGACCATACGGTGCTCGGGCTCTGGGTCGCCGAAGATACCCACACGTGCGTCGTGGAAGATATTGGAATAAGGAGTAAGAGTTGTTTTCTGAAACCGGGCATGGATCTGGTTGATTGACCTTGCTGGTCCTCAACAGATGAGCAGGGATTTCATATTCACGTGATCACAGCCTTTTTTCTTGTGATCACAGTTATTGTTCACAAATCTCAATGTTCACAAAATTCACAGTTCTCAAATCCTAGAGGGTGGGATGACCTGGTAACCCACAATTGGCCCGCCGGGCTACAAGTCTGGACCGCCGGGCGCGCAGAAGCCCGCCGGGCCCGACTCCCGGCCCGGCGGGCTATATTGTGGTATAAAAGGGTGGTCCAGGGGGTCACTGTTCACAGAATCTTCCTTGTACTTGGTGTCAGTGGTGCTAGTGTGATCAATTTGAGGTAATTTTTAAGTTGAAAGTGTTGGTGTCATTTAATTTTTTGAATACGCTTAAGTTTAACGTTGTTTGTGATGCATGTGCATGTGTCGTTAAATGTTAAGAGGCCCGCTGCAGATGGCCGAGCGATTGGCTAGGTCTGCTGATGTGCACTCTTAATATTTAACTTATGTAGAAGTTTTCGTTGTGGCACGGTATCTGCAAATGGTCGGTTTACTGACTAGGTTTGCAGTTACCAAGTTACAATGCGGCTTTGTTTTTGTTAAATGCTTTGAGAGCCCGCTGCAGATGGCCGGTTTACTGGCTAGGTCTGCTGATGTGCACTTGTAGCATTTGACATGTGTGATGCTTTGCTACTTAGTACGGTATCTGCAGATGGTCGGTTTACTGACTAGGTCTGCTGACACCAAGCTATGTGGTGAAGTTTGTTTTTGTTATTTGGTTTGATAGTCATCTGCAGATGGTCGGTATACTGACTAGGTCTGCTGACGATGTGTCAAAGCATTTAACTTGTGCCATAGTTTTCATCTTAATGCGATATCTGCAGATGGTCGGTATACTGACTAGGTCTGCTGACGTCAAGTTAAGTCGTAAACTTGTGTTTTGTGTTTGTTTTTGACGATGACTGTGATTATTTAGTTTGCATGACATGAGTCATAAGTGTGTTGGATGTAGAAATCTCTTAGTTAGCTTACAAATAGCATTTTTTGTGGTTATAAATGTTGCAACTATTTGTCAATTATATTGTGCAGATTGATGGCGACGCTTGCACTTACTCCTGAAATCAAGAAATCAATTCGTATCAAACTCGTTACCCTCATTAGTTGCTTGTCACCTAATCACATCGAGGGTATTGTGTCTGATAGGAATCGATTTGAGCAAATATTAGGTGAGGTTGTCCGCGCAGTGAAAAATATCCATGAGGGTGCTGATGGAGCAGCCATCAAGCATTTTGTTACTAGCATTGTGGGCAACATGCCTAGATGCGCTGTTGACCTAGGTGACGACAGACCAGCGGAAACAAATGAATCCAAGCTGGAGCACTTCCACACAAAATGGAAGGTAGAGAAAGAAAGGTCCAAGCGTGCAAAGGCCATAGACACCCAAGCTATCCTGAGCAAGAGAGCTCGCAAAGAGCTCGTCCGGCCTGCTGATGAACAAGAAGATTTATCATCTGGTGCACGTGAGGTCTCTAAAGGCACCCACTTGCAGCGCACAATGCATAATACTAACTGCAGCATGACAATTGGGTTGCCTGCAGAGGCCATCATCACAGAAAAGAAGATGGGCTCTGGATCGTACGGCGTTGTACATAAATGCCATATTCAAGGTGTCTCCTGGTTTCCAGAAGGCATTTCTTATTGTGCAAAGCAATTCCTTGGTAGCCGAAGGGCTCAATTGAAGTCTTTTGCTCAGGAGGCTTCAATCGACCTAACCCACAGGGGCATAGTGCGCGCCATTGGGCACACAAGGAAGGAGCCATGGATACTGCTCTTCCCCCTCTTTAATGGGGGAAGTCTTGGAGATATAATGGAGTGTGTTCCGCCTCCTAAGGGGACCCTCAGTTCCATGCTTGCTGCAGGCAAAGGCAACAGATACAAGAAAAAACAAGTGGCTCCTCATGAAATGGAGCGATACAAGTCTTTGATTTTTCATGCTCCCGAGCTTATCTGTGCCCTTGTGAATACCATGGCCTTTGCACATGCTGAAGGGATCATCCACAATGATTGCCACCCCTGGAATATAATGATAGATTTCACCAAAGAAGGGGTGCCACGGGTAGGCATCATTGACTGGGGTCTTGCATTGAGGGATGGGATTGAGTTCAAACCCACAAATATCGCCAACAAAGCAGAGCACGATCAACGCCCCTGGAGAGCCCCTGAGCTCGCAGATGTAAGGTCCCCTTGTCCATGGAGCAAGGCATCAGATGTCTTCTGCTTGGCTTGGGTGATTGAAAAGTTTACATTATTTTGTGCTGAGTTTGCAGAAATGACCAAAGTGCCGTGGGTGGGTAAAACTGCCATCCACACAAATTTGATTAAGGAATGGACGGCTGCCTATATGACGCCATCAAAGGAAGATAGGAAGACCATGGCAGATTTTGAGGAGCAATTGAAGAATTTGGAAGTGTCACCTGCTGCATGCTTACGTCCACTATCTGAGATGACACCACACTTATTATAAAGCCTCTTGTAAATGATATGTTTTGGTTGGCTATCTATTCCATGACCTGCCTTTAATCGACTGACATTATTTTGGTCTTGATTGTTAAATATTATTTTGTTCCCAATTCTCTCTCTCTCTCTCTCTCTCTCTCTCTCTCTATGAGTATTTGAAAATAACAAGTTTGCAGTAAATAAACATTGATTTTATAAACTTATACCTAACATCTGAAAATAACTTTAAAGCTATTCCTAAATTAACATTGATTCTATAAACTTAAAGTGTACATACTTTTTCTCAGATGGCTGATAATAATGAAGCCGCAAAGAAGGCATTTGAACGCTTAAAGCAAATCTCGAGCAGTGGCACTGTGAATGATGCGGCACGTATTGCCGGACGCACCTCCAAATGGGCACCGGCCCATGGATTACAGTATGCCCAAGTAAACAAGAATGTGTCCAAAGAGATGGTCAAGAGCATCTGGCCTGACGTCTCCAATGATGCCATAAAAAAAGGGCGCTTGAAGCTGACACAATGTAGTGTTCCTTTAATTATCGAGCATGCGGAGCGCATTTTTGTGGATGTCATGGCCCAACCCATGCATCACGGTGACTGTCCCCTCTGGTTTGCTAAAATGCTATATGCACAATTTGTGCAGAATTCAGTTGTAGACTTTAGCTCTCGACCTCCTCATCTACATGTGGAAGACATTCGGAGTGAGTCAATCACTATGCCTCGAGATGAGTTGCAACTGGCCATTCTTGGAGCCTCAATGGAAGTTCATCACACGGTTGATGAGCTTCAAACTCAAATCAACCAAATTAGAGGCACCCAAGGCCCTCAACAGACGGAAGCAGCACCAGAGCGCGGGTAAGCACCTGAAAGTTCAAGCGCTAGAGATATACTAAGAGAGAACAAGCTCTTGAAGAGACGCATAATGCAAATGGAGGAGCAAGGCCATGCAAACTCTCCTATGACGGCATTTGAACACCCGAATAGTTTGGAGCAACCACCTCTATATGGGCACGAAAGTGGCGGACCATGCCCTATTTGTTATAGTTTCTTTCACTCATGGTCTGGCCACTACACTGTCCCATGTGGGCACATGTACCACTTGACCTGTCTTTTGCAACACATGGTCAACAGTACTACGTGTGCTTTGTGCGGCAAAGAATTTCACAAAAATTTGTATATATGTTTTAAATTGGGTGCCGACTATGATCGGTTGACCAATGCACGACACATGGACGAGTTAGAGCCGCATTTAAACTTATCTCTCTCTTAAATGCAACCCTGGAATTTAACAAGATTCGGCAACTTTGTTCAAAAGATTTCCAATGCTCTCTCTCTATCTCTCTCTCTCTCTCTCTCTCTCTCTCTCTCTCTCTCGCACACACACAAACACATGCACACAGATTACTTTGGAGTGTGTCAAAACTAACATGATTTCGTATTCTAAGTTTAACATGACATGACTAAAAACCATACTCTCTAAATTGACACTAACATGTTTGATATCCAGTTGTTGCAAGACGGATTACTTTGGAGTGTCTCAAAACTAACATGATTTCATATTCTAAGTTTAACATGACATGACTAAAAACCATACTCTCTAAATTGATCACCAACATGTTTGATATCCAGTTGTTGCAAGACGGATTACATTGGAGTGTGTCAAAACTAACATGATTTCGTATTCTAAGTTTAACATGACATGACTAAAAACCATTCTCTCTAAAATGTTCACCAACATGCTTGATATCCAGTTGTTGCAAGACGGATTACATTGGAGTGTGTCAAAACTAACATGATTTCGTATTCTAAGTTTAATTTGACATGACTAAAAACCATACTCTCTAAATTGATCACCAACATGTTTGATATCCAGTTGTTGCAAGACGGATTACATTGGAGTGTGTCAAAACTAACATGATTTCATATTCTAAGTTTAACATGACATGACTAAAAACCATTCTCTCTAAAATGTTCACCAACATGTTTGATATCCAGTTGTTGCAAGACAGATTACATTGGAGTGTGTCAAAACTAACATGATTTCGTATTCTAAGTTTAATTTGACATGACTAAAAACCATACTCTCTAAATTGATCACCAACATGTTTGATATCCAGTTGTTGCAAGACGGATTACATTGGAGTGTGTCAAAACTAACATGATTTCGTATTCTAAGTTTAACATGACAAGACTAAAAACCATTCTCTCTAAAATGCTCACCAACATGTTTGATATCCAGTTGTTGCAAGACGGATTACATTGGAGTGTGTCAACTAACATGATTACATCAAACGTGACGAGCGTCTGCGGGTGGCTTTACTAACACCAAAATCGGGTTGCAAGTTTTCTTCTATCTCTTCAATAAAGCACAAGTTATCGCTCGTATGTGGGACATTAGGCTCTACATCTCCATTCTCTTCTGCATCATACTCATCCTGAGTAATGTCATATGTCCACTTAGGCATCTCTTCGTTGTAATCATCTGACTCAATTGACTTCACCAATTTATCATTACAATACATATACACCAACTTCTCAGCTCTATCACTCAATAAACGATTTCTGCTAATAGAATGCACATACTTGTAACTGCTCCAATTACGTTCAAAACTAGAATTTGAAGCACATTGCGCAAGCACTCTCACAGCTAAGCGTCGCAAAGTTGGAACACTTCCCCCATTCAACATCCACCATTTCCAAGCAGGCTGTTTCTTAGCAAGCTTTTGCACAAACTCCAAGGCAAATCTACCTTCTTTCAATTTATACTTGGTTAGCTCAATTACCGCTGTTGCTTGCTCATCTGGACCTTCATAAAATCGCTCCACAACATCATAGAAATCATCGATTACCTCCTCATCTAGGGCATTCACGTCCATATGCCAGTATTCTGGGTCAAGACAATATGCAACACTATGCAATGGACTATGTGCTCCTACCCACCGAGCGCTTACATACTTGGCCAAGATATTTCTCCTTGCTCTGGTGAATGGAGGACTCCAATGCTTGACAATAGTTTTAGTGGGCTCCTCTGGGTTTGCGAGGCTTTCTTGAATGGACCACCACGCCATCCAAACCTTCCCGATATTTGGCAATCTAGAATCCAACTGGCGCAAAGCAAGCATAACTGGCATCATAACATGATAACAATCTGCTGCTTCCTCCCATAAACTACGATCCGATATCAAAGATCGCATGTACCTCACCTTTTCTTTAACCTTTTCGGACTGGTCAACCTCCCACTCAGAGAAGCCAGCACACACAAAGGTTTCCATCACTGCATTCCTATTTCTTAGGAGAGATTGAAGCATATAAAAATTAGTGCAAAATCTGGTTTCACAAGGCAACTTTAGCATAGTTTCCATGCGTTGACGATACATATCTAAAACACGTTGCCGTTTGAGCACAAATTTGACAATCTTACTTGCACTATCGATAATCTCCTTGAACCACTCTGTATCAGCATTTTTGTACCAATCTTGTAACACCAAGTTAAGGCTAGTATAACCAAATGTATAGATATTGGAAAATCGAGATTCCAACATATGACCTGCTGCTCGACAATTAGCTGCATTATCCATAATCACTTGAAGTACATTTTCAGACCCAACTTGGTCGATAACATCACCAATGATATCGGCGATAAATTGACCAGATTTAACTTCCCCGGAGCTATCAACAGCTTTGATAAAGCATTCCCCACGAGGACATACCAACATTACATTTATCAATGGACGTCTTTGGGCATTCGACCAACCATCACTGACAATTGTGCATCCAGACTGATTTGTGGTGTCAATTATGAGTCTTTGAACGCTTTCCCGTGTGTTGTCATAGCACTTGTCAAGTAATTGATTTCGCATGTGGTGATAAGTTGGTGGACAAAACCCAGGTCCATATTCTCCAATCTTCTTCCAAGCCATCTTCCATGAATCTTTCGTGACCATAGACAATGAAGAACCAGTAAAGAAGATCGCTTTCGCTAAAGCAAGTTGAGCATCCTCTAAAGCAGTGGCACGAAGGCTGTCAACTAGATTAGTTTGTCTGGTACGAAACATACCCACCTGAAACTCAGGAGATGCATCCATCGGTATTGAGACATCTGGACCTTGGGTGTCATTTTGGCAAGTAGTATGTGTTGGAGTCACTCCTTGGTTGGAGATCCCTCCACTTGATGCTGCCAAATTCGGCGATTGGTGATTTCTTGCACAGAGATTGGGCCTCTTGTTTTGTGATACTTGTTTACTTATCAAAGCTCTAAGGCGCTTTGCAGCATCATCAGCTCCTGCACCCTTGCATTTACCTCCGGAATTTTTTGTGTTAGTGCCAAGCAAATGCTCCCTTATTCTGGGAGCACCCCCAGATTTTACCAAGCCACAAAAATTACACTTCCATTCGACAAATCTAGAAAGATTGGAAGCAAATTGCCATTCAGGTCCCAGTGATTTTCCTCCGCTCCTCCTCTTGCCACTTTGAGACGCAACATTCAAAGTTTGTGCTGTCATATCTCGTTGCAAGGAAACTCCACTAGTTTCTAATGGTCTGTTGCTTCGTTGGGTTGATGTGCCGCAATTAGAAGCAACCATTGTAACACCTAAACAACAATCATGCAAGATTTGAGATCCAAAACAACCTGAGTAAAACCAAAATATGCAATTATAAAGTCTAAAACCCACTTCTTGCCAATGCAACCGAACGTTTGGTGAGATGCATTTGAGGCAATCCATCCCTAAATAGAGATGATGTCCCGAACATCTCACCACCTATATCCTCCTCTAGAGAAGCTCCTACCCAGACCAAATGGCACTCGAGTAGACCACCCAAGAGGAGGTAATTGCTAGTCGACCTAAAGAAATCAAACGTTTGGTGAGATGCATTTGAGACAATCCATCCCTAAATAGAGATGATGTCCCGAACATCTCACCACTTATATCCTCCTCTAGAGAAGCTTCTACCCAGACCAAATGGCACTCGAGTAGACCACCCAAGAGGAGGTATTGCTAGTCGACCTAAAGAAACCAAACGTTTGGTGAGATGCATTTGAGGCAATCCATCCCTAGATAGAGATGATGTCCCGAACATCTCACCACCTATACCCTCCTCTAGGGAAGCTCCTACCCAGACCAATTGGCACTCGAGTAGACCACCCAAGAGGAGACATTGCTAGTCCACGTAACAAATACGATAAACCATTTACAATCAAAATCTTATAAAATACAAAATATTATTAACAAGCTTCAAACAAAAATCCAGAATATTTATACTCACCTCTTGTGTCTTTTAGCCTGAGGTGAGCCACCCAAGTACGTTGGTAAAGTACATTTGGAAGTGAGGGGAAACCCTTTATATAGGTCTCTCCAAAACGGTGAAATTTTTGGCGCAAAAAAAGGCCCGCCGGGCTAGATAAGCAGCCCGCCGGGCTAAATAGTGGCCCGCCGGGCCAAGCTAGTAGCCCGCCGGGAAAACCGGGATAGCAAGTTTCTCCCGGTTGTGTGAATATCTATGATATTAACAAGTGTGTGAGAGTGTTATTAACTAGTGTTATTACCACTTCGCGGTTAACGTGATCACGTGAATGAAATCCCTGCAGATGAGTCCATGGCTCTTTTATATGGATCTGTGGGTTGATCTTGCTGATCTTCCACGGAGATTCCATTCTATTATATGAATATATTGCCGGCTACTATGAGCTAGGAACCATGGAAAAGGCCCCTGAGAGAACAGGTGGTGAGCGTTCTGGTTGCCAATGATGCCATAAGTATACTGATGAAAGAATGACTGGAAATAAGGATTCAACCAGAGACTTTGAGGTTTGTCATCAGTGACATAATGGTTTTATTAAAGGATTGTTTTAAAGCTAGTTGATGCTAAGAAAAAGGCAATTTCATATTGGGTGTGTAAGTGGTATGACTAGTTTTATGTTTGCCTGAACTTCCGGCTAGGGGGCCTTGGAACTCTTTTCCTTGGTACCCGGGACAAAACCTAACCAAATTCCAAATTGGATCCCATCACTACAGTGGTTGGGCGGTTGGCTAACCCATATCGGATGGGGTTAGGCTGGACTTATGGATCCGTAAATCGAGATTTAATTTCTATTATTACGATAGATGAAGTAAATCCCGGATAGAAATTGTTCTATGGATAGGAATCAACGGCTGTGCCTCTTGATGGGGAAAAAGCGTTGATCCCAATGATCCAAGTGCAAGTTCTTCCTTGATTTGACCAAGTACCGTTAAAGGTGCAGTCAGATCAGTTTGATCAGTAATGATCTTGACTACGTTAGAGTAAAGAGTTATCCTGGTGGAATCGCCGTGCTTTTCGGGTAAAGGAAGTTTTTCCGGTTTCGGTTTTGGACAAACCGACGGATTAGTCTCTTGTCCGGATATCCGTGGGCGAGGCCCCGAGTGTGGGACCCCTGTCCCACATTAGAAGTGCTACTTCCGCTGCTAGTACCCCGAATCCGTTGCTCGGTGGGAACAGGGATCTCACATGCACAAAAACCTTTTCACCTTCCACAATCCTTCCTGCCTCTGTCAGTTGTTTGAAGGTATCCCAATGGTCTGAAAGGAAATCTCTGTGATGGTCCAAAAGAGAGCTCATAGTGAACTCCCTGTTGAAAATACTGTGGTATATGTGGAAGTTCCTCTGAGCCTTGCACTTGTGAAGAAAGTCAAATAGGAGAAAATCTGGAGATTTGTCCTCTTCTGGTTCCCTTTGTTTTGAAAGGGAAGACTCACCTTTTTGCTCTAGTCTCTTGCTTTTGCCTGAACCAAAATTTATATAACATGAATTCTATATGCTCACATATGCAATCAGATAATGTATAGGATATCACCAAACAAAACTCTTCATAAGCACACATGAATCACCTGGTGATTGCTGTGGTCTGAGTATAGCAGCAGAAAAGTCCAGCTTCCTCTTGAAAGGAGGGGCTTGAGGATCAACTGTTGCAAAGCAAAAACCTTTCTCATCATCAAGAAAGACATCCCCATGGACATAGAAAGCAAAACAATGAGCAAACAGTAAAAACCAAAAGAGACACAAGACTTTGCAACAAAACGCGATGCAGATCCATTTGAAAAATGTTAAGTGCCCTCCTCGCATTTTGTTGCAAATTCTTACTTTCTATTGATATCCATTTCCAATCAAATGCTAGGGATATCTCACAATGTTCAGGACAGTAAATGATACCAGGAGGAATTCCCCAAGGCAAAAGAGATTAAAAGAAGGAGGAAAAAATAAAAACTAAAACAAATATCAGAATTTGCAGGAAAACGCGATTTGGAGCATTTGGAAAATGTGAACCACTATAATCGCATTTTGTTGCAAAATTCTAAATCCTACTCATATCCATCTCTTATCAAATCCTAGGGTGATCTGCTAGATTTCTAGGCACTGAGATTCAAGAATTCTACAGATGTAAGAAATGTATATCAGAAAACATTGGAAAGGGTATAGATCTCTGACCTTTCTTTTCCTCTTCCATACTGTTGGAATAGCCCTGGAGATTCTCCTGCTCTCTTCCAAAACTGAGCTGTAACACTGGTAACCTGGACATCTGGTAATGGTAGTAGTCTTCAGACAGGTTGCAGAGTGGATGGAGTGTGTTGGGTAGAAAGTGATCAAAGTGGGAAAGAAAAGGATGATGGGAGGGTGCTGGCAGGGATGGAATACGGGGAGGGAAAAGTGTTAATGGATCTAATTATGAAATCATGATTGGCACAATTTCCAAGGCAAAAAGTGACCCACAAATTTCAAATTCCAAAAGATCTGGTGGGACCCACACGTGTTAAAAAACGACTATATTTCACACGTGTGGTATTTAATAACTCCTTTATTTGTACTTTGTAATAATCTACTCTCCTAACTCAGTTCTCTTGCATCTCTACCTCCCTACTCTACACCATCAGCATCCAGACCAGTAGCAGAGGTTCATACCCAGCACAGGATACTCATCATCAGCACAGCACACTTGCAGATAGCTTCCAGGTTAGTAAGAAAATCTTTTTCCTTTCCTTCTTGTTTAATAGTATATTAGGGTAAGGAACTGATTGATGTGATGTAGGTTACATATTATGATAAATATTATATGCATTTTTTAGATTTTCTCCACTGCATGTAGAAGCAGGAAGACTTTTTATTTGGGCCTGTTAAATGAGAGTTTGATCTCTTCTTGATGTCCATAGGCTCAATCCATGTTGCACCAAGCTGCATACACACTGAAATGACTAAAGGCATGCTGAAGTATGCTGTCTCTAGAATTTGCAGCAAAACGCGAGGAGAGGATTTTAGAAATCTCAAAATAGTCCAAATCGCATTTTGTTGCAAATTTTAAAATGCTTCTTCATCCACCCATTTCATTGTGATTTTGTAAGTTTCTAGGCTATTTAAGGCTGCATAGTTCTTCTATAAACTCAATACATATTGTTTATAGTTGAAAAGATAGAGAATTCATTATAGGGATGCAATAGCATGTAGTTTCAAGTATTTGCAGAAAAACGCGATTTTGAGCTGTTAAAAATTTCAAATCATCATAATCGCGTTTTGTTGCAAATTGTTCAATTTTGCTTTATCCATTTTGTCATCACCTTCTTTTATCATTCTATGTTCTCCATGTTTCTAATCTTTTTCTATTGCTTTGTATGGACCTTTTCAGAGTGATGGCAAGAACCAAGGCAACTGCAAGGAGGTCTGGCAAGGGGCCAGGGCTTGCAGCAGCAGCAGCTGGGGCTGATGTCAAGGAATCTAGTGTGCCTCCAAAAGGAAGAGTTGCACATGGCAGGAAGGGGAAGCCAATGAGCATGCTGCAGCAAAAGTCCAAGAGGTTAAAGCATTCTGCTGGTGTGCTAAAGGAGATCAGGAAATAGCAAAAAGCTATAGGCTTTGCAATCCCCAAGGCACCTTTTCAGAGGCTAGTGAGAGAAATTTGTGATAGCTGGCACCTTGGTTTCAGGTGGAACAGGACTGCCATTCTTTCCTTACAGGAAATGGCAGAGGATTACTTGGAGAAGTACTTTGAAGATGCAATGCTTGTAGCAGCCCATGCTCACAGGGTAACTCTGATGGCCAAGGACTTCAACACATTGTCCAGAGTGAGGTGGAGGTATGACAAGCTGGTCCATCCTGTGGAATGGCAGGACATTAAAATGAGAGATATATTATTAATTCCACCTACAAGGAAATTGAAGGCAGACAAGGTGAAGGTTGTTGAAGTGACCCACTCAATGAGCACCAGCAGAGGGAAAGCTGCTTATGAGGAGTCACTGAAACAGCAAATAGAAGAATCCAAATCTGCTATAGATGTGGAGACTGTACAGATGGAGCTACAGATACAGAGAAGGTTGCAGGAGCTGGGCCCTAACATAGTTGTCCATATTGAAGATGATTTTTTAGAGAATAATTTTGACTTGACAAAAGCATGCTTGGCAGCATTGGCTCATAAGAATGAGTATTGCTCAGATACTATCATTCTTGCAATGCTCTAGTAAGTGTCTTTTATTTTACATTTGTTTGCAAAACAATCCTTATTGTACCTCCTCCCTTACACCTTACCTTCATTATTGTTTTGTCCAATGTAGCATGATGAGAAGCTGGCTGAACCATGCTGTACAGCATACAGTTTATATTATTGATCCTGCAATTTCCTTCAAGTTAAGAGATCCAAAGGAAACTCCCATGGATATTTCCAATTGGTTCAGACACTGTGATTTTGATCATGTTGATATTTTGCTACTTCCATACCATAACAAGTATGTGTGTGGCTGCTTCTTTTGGGATTTTCCTTCAAGATTGAGTACTCTTGTAGCCTTTGATTTCTTA
Source organism: Cibotium barometz (assembly GCF_041138505.1). Taxonomy (NCBI): domain Eukaryota; kingdom Viridiplantae; phylum Streptophyta; class Polypodiopsida; order Cyatheales; family Cibotiaceae; genus Cibotium; species Cibotium barometz. Next base: position 43,722,897 of record NC_141097.1, on the reverse strand, counting down.
ATACTTTTTTTCTTATGCAGTGACCACTGGAGCTTTGCTTCTATTGACATCTAGCAGAAGCAATGCTTTTTATTCAACTCTCTTAGAAACACACACAGAGAGGTTAAATTGTAAGTGGTTTGTGTACTATTTTTAACTTTAAACTTCATTATTTGGATTTAATGCACACTAACTGAATTATATGTATTGCAGTTGTATTAGAAGACTTCTAGATACATTGGATCAGTGTCCTCCTAATGTCAATCTTTTGGATTCAATAGAGCCAATAGATTTAGAGGTAGAAAGTTGTTCCCTCTACTGATGTCTATTTCATGCTATGCCTTTGAACTTATTGAATAATTTTATTTTGTTTAGACATTAACAGTTTCTAACATATCTTTCCAACTATCCAGACACCACAACAAGATGATTCAAGTAGCTGTGGCTGGAGAGTGCTGATTAGTGCCAAATATATACTTTCAAGCTATTTTGAGATAGGACAGCTAGAGCTTGTAAGAAAAAATAATTTTCATTTAGCTTCAAAAAATTTGATATTGGTACAAAGTGTTCTAAATCATCATATCTCATTGCAGATGAGAGAAGATAGCTTCAACTCGAGCTATGTGTATAGTTTCAGAGCTGATATAATTTGGAAGTTTTTGAAGTATACCTTCCCCAAACCTATTGTACCAGCTACTGTCGAGTTAGGTGAGAGCTCTAAAGTCCGAGAAGGTGTCATACACCTTGATGACACAGATGATGCAGATGTGGTGCCACAAGAACAAGGACCTAGTGCTGATGAGGAGAAGCCACAAGAACAAGGACCTGCTGCTGCTGATGTTATTGAGCAAATGATGGAGCAGCAGCAAACAGATGCTCCAGGGGCAGTAGAGGAGACAATGGAGCAGCACCAAGAGACTGTACACGACAAGATGGAGCAACAGAAAGTAGATTCTCCAAATAAAGATGATACGGTGAGCTTGGACCATGTAGAGCAGCCTCTAGATCAGCCTGTAGATAAATAGAAAATTGTTGTCAAGAATATGTTCTACATATGTAATTAAACACTTCTGTATAGAATTTTACATTTCTGAATATAATACCTTTGTTTATGGAGTCTGTGTTATCTCAATTTTCAAATTTTCAATGTCTTTGCATTTTATTGATCTCTCTCTTCTTTTGAGCACCTGCAAAAAAGCAATATGAAACAATAGGGTAAAGTAAACTAATAGCAGTGCTTAATGAGACTAGGATAAGTCACATGGTATACCTTCTTATTGTTGTAGATAAATAAAAAGTCCTTTGAAATAGAACCTTCTGTCTCAAATAGAATGTCATTGCGCAATTGAGCTAGGGAGCAACATTGTCTTAATGTGATATTGACTAGCACATCACCATTCTCAACAACATCAATATCAAGAAGTTTATTTTCTGCACCAAAAGAATCTTCATCTTGATCCATTGGGACTAGTTTTGTACCTAGCATTCGACTGCGCTTATAATAAAAAGAAAAAATGAAATTTTGTGATGTAACCATGTACTTCAGTTGCATAGAAGGTTGGACAACCTCACAAAACACTGAACTACATGTCTTCTTATCCCAACCTTTATCCAAAAATTGTGGCATGCATGCCAGAATTGTTGCTTTAACTGTGAACATTGTTTTTGAAACCTTCACTTGAAAGGTATTAAACAAGTCTACAAAAACTGTGAGAGGCATGCACAAAGAAATTTTTATTATCCTTGTGGCAATATTGGGCCTCAGAGCTTTCTGTACTTCTTTGAAAAACTTGGCTCTATATGCCTCTGTAACACTAAAATGTGGGAGAGGCCAATCCACTGAATTCCATGCTGGAAGGTCTTGTTTTCTTAACACACCATGTGTGTTTGCATTGTCCAGCAACTGATAAAAATGATCAGTAAAAAATATACCGGATTGAGCTAGCTCTGTTGCACATCGACCTTTGTATTGTTGTTCTCCTATCGATCCATGCAAAACATCTATAAATCCCAGAATACAATCGATGTTTTGCCATGTCTCATACGATGAAGGGTATAAATCTGAAATAAAATAACACAAGAATATCAATAAGCAAAGAAAGAAAGCTTTGTCTTAAAAATCCATGCACCTCATAAAGAACAAAACCACAATAGAAAAATATACAATTAGGCCTGTGTTACGGAAGATCATTTGGATAGTCTCGCAAGACAAGTTCTTCATGTACACATGTTGAATCAAAACTTCTTTCACCGATATCTTTCCTCTGGTGATTTTAAAATCTCGTACTCTTCCCTTCCATGATGCCAAGAAAATATTTTTTGTCTGGGGTCTCTTTCTTTTACTAGGTTGCATGAGCACCCATGCTCCTTTCCAAACAGTAAACCTTTCCCAAGTTCCTTCCGTTTTGACTGTACTTGAATTCTCTACCGAAGAAATAGAAGAAGCAGGTCGACGGGGTAAGGATGTGTGGTATAATTCTGCCTTCATAGCATTATCATCCACAGAGCGTCTTCCACAAGAACGACCATAGTTTTTATTCACCATGGATACCTTGTGAATCTGTAACCACAGCAAAGTAATGTAAACAAGATAACAAAGTGAAGTTTCAAGAAAGAGAAAGTAGGCAGACAGATAGTTGACAAGAAACATCTTACTCTAAGCCAAACTGGATCAAGGGAGCAGTTTTGGAAAAGAAGAGGTTGCTGCACAATGAGGCAGTGGTGTAGAATGGTAGACCTTTCGAAGGAAAGGCAGCACAACAATTCAAAGTTCAAAGGGAGGTGGAAGCGGGAAGGCCCTTGTCAGAGAAAATGTCAGACTAGATTCTATCTTCATGTCCAAAGATCTTGTGAGAATAAAAAACCAATCTCCACATTAATGTAGCACGCTTGTACCTACATAAAATATTGTTTCTTTTATCTATTTTCTTTTATTTTTGTGAATTTCCAACGTTACGTTGGCCCTCTGTTCATTGGTTGAGAGCTTATTTTTCCAAACCGTAAAAGGCCCCAAAATGAGCTCCCTTTTTCCCTAATGAGAGTGTGAGAACATTGTGGCAACCTTAAAGAATATACTAGATTTGAAGTTGCATGAGATAGAAGGAGCTCTACTAGAGTAAGAGAACAAGGTCAAAGAGAAGAAAGGATTGGACCCAACAGCTGGAGAGGAGAAAGCATTCTACACTCGAGGAGGCCTCGCACGAGGAGGAGGACGAGGACAAGGATGAGGACGAGGACGAGGACAAGGACGAGGATGAGGATGAGGACGAGGAAGAGGACAAGGACGAGGATGAGGATGAGGCAAGGGGGAAGAAGGACCTTCACTTGCCACAACTGTGGGAAGCCAGGATACATGGCTAGAGACTGCTCTACAACAAACCAAATGAAGAAGGATCGGCATCAGCAAACTTTATGGAGACTCCTAAGGTAGAGGGGTCAGAACATCTTTTTTTCTGAGAGAGAAAGAGAGAAACCCCATAACCCAATGTAACGTACCCCAATAGAGTAAAACCACCTCTGAGCCATCGATGATGTAGGCCATGTGGTAGATGTATGTGTGAGAACTTTAGTCAAAGTTATGGGCACTTGTAGTAGCCTTGGACAAATAGAGAGAGAGAGAGTATCAAGGACTATGAGTTAGGGACTTGAGGCAGAGGGAAACTTGGTACAGGGTCTAGGTGTGCTAGAATTATTCACTTGAGGGGAGGTGTTGAAATATGCAAGTGAATGGGTGTGTGCGGGAACAAGCCCTTAGCTAGACATTGTAAAAGGGAGTTCGTAATTGAGTGGGTAGCAGTGAAAAGGTGAGAACAATCTACTGGATAAGAGAATCAAGGGTAGCATGAGTGAATATAGGGGTGTGGAAAGATTATAGGAAAAGGTGCCCCCAGATGTAGGGGGTGGCACAAATCAAGGAGAAATCAGTGGGGGAGTGGGTGCTTGGCACCTTGTGGATGTAAAAGCTATAAATTGAGGCATTGGCCTAATGAGAATTTGTTGGTTTTTGAGTATCCATGCCTACATTATGCTATTAGATTAATCATGCACTAATCTTACTTTAATCACTCTAATTGCTTGCTAATCATGTTGATTCTTACATTTGATCCACCATAGCCCATCACATTGCTGCAAATACAATTGTTGGAAGAGCTTGGCTAGGATATTGGCAAGCTTCGACGTGCTACATTGAATCGATCTCGTCAACAAGTGGCAATACTTCAATTGGCAAATGCAAATGCAAAGAGTGGGTAAATTTTGTGATAATGGCAACCATTCAATGGATTTAGGATGCAATTTATATTGCATGACTGGAATCTTTTCCTGCATGAAGAATCTAAATTCTAATGGTTTTGAGTGTCCCACTAGCACATCTTGTCCATCAGACAGTACCCATCAATGAATCCCTTGAAGTCTGGGACATTTTCCATCAAGAATGGGGTTGGAGTAGATACTTGGCTATCCTTGAATATTTTCATTAAATGTGGGAAGGTGAATGTCTGGCTAGTCCTTAATTTCTCAGAAAACCTGCTAAACATTGCATCAATATCCTCATGTGTATGACCAACCATCAGAAATCCTAACTGGACCATCTTACAATACTCCGTTGGCAACCAACAATGATAGATAGGCATGAACAAATACCGCTTCTTGTTCTTTGATCCACAATTGTCCATTTGCAACGTCAAATTCTCTGGAAACTTCTTGAATTCTAAACTAGGATTTATGTTGTTTAACACTTCTGTTGCTATCCTAACATCATTCAATGTAGTTCAACAAGCACCCATGTATCCACCCTCATGCGGGTAATGCTGATCAAGAGCCTTAAAGTTTCTAGAGTTTAAAGCATTCAACGATGTGCTAGTAGATCTGGGCATACCATCATTGGTGGAAAGATCTCCATACTCATGTCTTCTACACCTCTATCAAGGTTTCTTAGACACAAGGCAAGAGAACCTATTGTGAAATTTGGATCAGATGGCCATAAGCTGATAGAAAAATGTCCATAGAGCCCTTGTCCATGTCCATGGGATATCTTTCCCATTAGTGACACTGGCAATTGTGTTGACTTATTAGTCTCCTTGGAACGCACCTTCAATCTCAGGATCACTGTTTCTTTTGGTCCATCTTATCATGTATTATGCATAAGTACTTATTAGGATTTAATTGTGAGGTCAATCTCCAAGCATAGTAGAGATTTCTACAACTAAGTTTTTGCAACATGTGGGCCTTTCTTGACGCATCAATCTATTACGTTCATCTTGGCACTTTGTGGCTCCCACTTGATCCTTTATTCCACTGCATATTGTGCACTTTGAAAACTCACTTGTTTGGCAAGGCTAACATGCTTGAATTCTGTATTCTAGATCCTACCAAATGTTAATGTCAACATTTCTTTTTGATTGAGATTCTTCATTGTCATATTAATCTCATTCAAAATTTCCACCCACTTGTAGACATCTGGAATAACTAGTTGGGTTTCCCTAGAACCATCTGTCATGGTCGTGCTCCTGTGAGGCATCTTCTCAGAATTGTTTTGTATAAATTCTCAAATTATTGCCCTTCCTAGTTTAGTGTGATCCCATGCCTTTCTTATAATCCCCTTGTTTTCGTGCATTGACCTTCGTATACCATTCTCAAACTGACCCTTGTATCTATAAAATGTTGTAGTTGGAATACCATGCATCTCATACCATGCCCTTG